>NC_056731.1:393092795-393453628 GCF_019279795.1 Protopterus annectens | reverse complement strand
AGACAGGAGGGATAGCCAGAGGCCTGTGCTGAGGGAGCAAGAGGAAATCCCTGAGCCTTTTCTTGGAGTCAGAGTACTCTTGGCCTTCCCAGTGGAAGTGTTCCCTCAAGGTATGCAAGGTTTCCCCAAAAGAGTAATCCTCAGGGGGGGAGACAGAGGGAATGGACTCCTCTGCATCAGAATCTTCAAAAGGGGAGTATGAATGTTCCTGGTCCTCAGAATGTTC
Source organism: Protopterus annectens (assembly GCF_019279795.1). Lineage (NCBI taxonomy): Eukaryota > Metazoa > Chordata > Ceratodontiformes > Protopteridae > Protopterus > Protopterus annectens. The sequence continues at coordinate 393,453,402 of NC_056731.1, read as the reverse complement.
TGAAGTAATGGAGGCCTGGTCCGAGGAAGGGTATTCTTCCTCCACTCTGGGCCTTTTGTCCGAGGGGGGTTGAGAACCCCTGATAAGAGTAATCAAATCCTCAGCCATTTTGAGCATCTGCTTTTTAGGCATGGGGCCTTGAGAGGGGCCCTGTGGAGCTTGTCTTTTAGTATGCATGGCTGCTTTAGATTTAGTGAAAGCCTTAATGGAAAAAGATGAAGAAGGCCTGAAGACACCTTGAGAGGTGGCAGGCCTGTCTAAACTCTGAGTTTCCCCACCAAGAGTGACTTCGGTATCTGTAGTCGGGGTGTGGGCCGAAGAGCCTGCGACCTCAGGCACAGAAGACGCCGCTAATGAAGAGTCATTAGTAGTCAGGGGCTGCGTAGGCGCCTCGCTGAGAACCGGAGCACCTGTATTCGGCTTTAGCGTGGTGTCGGTAGAAGTCGCGGACCTCATATGTCGGTCCTTATCTTTGCGTCTTTTACTCAAAACTGGGGTCGGAGAATCCGACAACATAATGTAATTAAACTTTTTGCCAAAATAGTGTTGGGCGAACTCCGCCAGACGCTTAATAGTGCGTCTGTTGAATGTAGCACAAAAACGACAGGCCGAGACGTTGTGGTCTGGGCCTAAGCAAGGAATGCAGAGGGAATGGAAATCCTTATGCGGTATTTGCTTCCCACATGAAATGCAATTATTAACTTTGTCTGACATCGGTCTGAGGCAAGAAAAGTTTCCCCAACGGGGTACTTAGCTTTTAAGAAGTCTTCGGTTAAAAAATATTCGTAATCTCGGGAGCTGGCCGACCGGCACTTGCGAACTGCTTCTGCTTCGGACCGCGCGGTAAGAAAGACTGAAGAAAATGGCGTTGGCTGGTTCTTTTATACCCCTGCCGCACTGACGTCAGGGAAGAAGCAACGACATCCGACGCCGGACCTAGACTTTGGAATTCGGCCGACCGAGGACCCGCCTGACAGCAGGAAAACCCATCTGTTATGACTTCAGCTGTATGCACGATGAACATCTGCTGGAAGCATCAATGCCATACCAATATTACAATGAATTTAACACAGCAGTAGGCAAAGTCAAGACTGAGTCTGCAGTTGGGAATACAAGGCTGGCAACCTGGGGCTTGAGTAATAACATCAACACAGTCTCTTCACCCCACAGATAAAGCAGGGAAAGGGGTACAGAAAGACATACAGTTGGGCACTAAACCACCTATGCCTGTCATAACCTAGGACTAGGAAGGGAGGGAGGCAGCTGATGCAGACATCGGTACTGTTAAGTCTAGATTTTTGAATGTCAGGGAAGTACCCCTCTAAGTGTGCCAACATCAAAGAGAAAGAATAATGATTTGACAAAGGATCAATAAACTTGCTAGCAATTTCTGATGAATGTTCTTCCATAGTGGAGGCAGAAGGAAAAGATAACTGGTAAGTGATGGTCACAGCAGCAGAAGGCTACTGCTTTACCCTAGATTTAGTACAGAAGGGTGGTCCCAAAGTTGCAGAGTGCTTCAGAGAAGTTCAGAAAACAGCAGAATTATTCAGTTTCTTTAGTTAAGAGAGACAATCCAATTAAACAGTACTTGAAATGTTTTCTGCTTCTTAAAGCAGACTTCATGACTTCCCTACAAAACATTACTCAAAATCCTTGTGTTAAGCCACCTGGTAGGTCTTACAGTGGGATGTTATTCAAGGGCACTTGTGGAATGCACTTTGTGTGTGGTTCGAAAGCTAGGCCTAGGCTGAAACACAAACAAATACTCAGACACAAAAAAAATGCTGTAAACCTTAACTAAAAGACAAAGCAATGAAAAAGTAATCATCACAGCCTGGAGTTATTCTTGACGTAGCTTGAAGGGTGGCAAACAAAATATTGTTGCTTAGCACCACCGTATATTGCAGAGAAGGGTATTAACCTGCCCAGAAAAGTTTTATCTGCCAAGCAGTGTTAATGACGTTAGCATAAGTACTACTGCTCTAAAGCACAGACCACCTCTTAAATGATATTCATTTATCCATACTAAAGAAAAGGCCTCAAAGTCCGTTTTATGAACTGGCTTTTATGCTCCTCCTATTTAGCCCAGGTCAAGAATGAAAAGGATCTTTGGACCAGTTAGTTCACTTATCCTGTTAAACAAAACAAAACAAAGAAATTATGAGAATTTGTAGTACAAATCTTACAACTTAATCAATTACTCCACGGGTATAGTATTTACTTACTAAGTGAAAAATGAGCTGTGGGTTCTCACTAGGAAAGTGACGTTAAGAACTGTCAAGAGCAACCTAGCAAAGCAGACTCCTTTAGATTACACTGAAAATTCTTAAGGCCCATCCACTTATCTGGTTTAAGGCTGAAATGTCACCAACAAAATCACCTGATGTTTTTATATGCATGTATAACTATTTCATGCAAGTGTACCTATCCTGTTTGTTGCAACTTATAACAATAACCTATCCTTACTTCAAACACAGAGGATTATGTCTGGTCACCAATCATAGAGAGAGAGAGACAGAAACACAGAGGTCAATCAAGTAACTCATCTCAAGAGCACAGCAAATTGAAACGAAAGCAATAAAACAGTACTGCCACACGTCAGACCTTAGACAGAAGAGTGTGTCTTTCTCATGAACCAACAGTTTTACAAGCTGTTAGACACTTCATTCTTTCGTACTTTATGTTTAAAAGTGCAGCAGAGTGAAGTCTTGAATAGCTTTTCAAGCCGGTTTAGCTTCTGCCAGAGTTCTATGGTGACCTGCACAGGCCAGTGATAAGCTCTTGATTTGTACTAGAGCGCATCAGTGCTTAGAGGTGCTTAATAAAAGCTTTAGTACCTTTCAGACATCAGAAAAGTTCTTATTTTGTTGCATATTCTTGGTGCTCCATGCACTACTATGAATTTTGATGTACAGAATCCACATGCTCACAGTTCTATAAATAGATTTTTTGTCATTATTAAAATTATACACTTTTACTGATATCCTTGTCAAACAATTTATTTTATTAACTGGACAGAGCCCATTTTCAGCAGAGGCCCGGGGAGAAAACCTCCACAAAAAGTGACAGTACATACCTTAGTACCAGTAAATACAGCATACCAAAATATATACAACACAAGTTACAGTAGATACATCAAGTCTAACAGTAGATACAACATCCAATATGGAACTAACATACAGTAGAGTCAATTTTCTAAATGTCAATTATCTGAAACGTCAGTCATCCAAACACAGCCATCCAAAGTTTTCAGGTAGGAAAATCATGAAGTCTGAATGCGTAAACACTATATGTATTCGCTTGTAGCCCGCTTGTGTGTGAACAATATTCTTTATTATACCATGACCCCCCCCAAAACGTGCACGCTGATTGGCCAGCGTGCCCGTTGTAAATAGAGTTATACTAATGGAAAAAGGTCCGGTGCCGGACTTTTCCATTAGTATAACTCGTTAAACACTGTCTCGCTATGTTAAATGGGTTTAACATGGCGAGAGCTTTTAAAATAAGCAGCGATCTCCGTTGCTTATTTTAAAACTGTCTCGCTATGTTAAACCCATTTAACATAGCAGACAGTGTTAAAAACAACGGAGAAAGCAAGATCTCCGTTGCTTTTTTTATGTCTCGCTATGTTAAATGAGTTTAACATAGCGAGACAGTTTTAAAATAAGCAACGGAGATATCCGTTGCTTATTTTAAAACTGTCACGCTAAGGTAAACTCATTTAACATCAGACATAAAAAGCGGAGATCTTGCTTTCTCCGTTGCTACCCACAACTCTGATGTACTGCGCAGGCGAGCAGTACATCAGAACTGCCGCGGATGCCAGACATCTGCGGAAGGGCAGTAAACAGGCATTATACTATGCCATTACTTAAGAAAAGTAACAGTTTCTTTTCTTAAATAATGTCATGGTATAATAGCAATAACCCACTTCTGGGTGTGGGTAATTCTAAATTACCCGGTTGGCTGTTTGGTCCTCGGGCTTAGCCTCGGGACCAAACCACGCCAACCGTGGGTAAATTTAGCATTACCCACACCCAGGCGTGGGTTATTGCTATATTGTCCACTGGAATCACAGAATGGTTGAAGTGTATTAACTGCATGCAGAAAAAACTAAATTTTAGAAGTTTTGTATCCAGGTAATTATATGTTTGATTATCTGAACAGTTTGATTATCCAAACTACCCTAGGTCCCAATTAGTTCAGATAATCCACTCTCTCATGTAGTGATAACATCAACTTAGAACCTAGGAGTATTAAATTACATTTATAAAGGGGAAATTATTCTAGATTTATCACACATTTAATAAAAAGAAAAAAAGAAAAATCATAATACAAATAAGATCAGATAGGCTGAATAATTAATGGAGAGTGTACTTATGATAATAGGAGATCAGCCAGGGTTGTTGCATGAAAGTACAGTTTTGTACCTACCATAAATGTAGATGTTCGAGTGCCAATACAGCTGCAGTAATCACAGATGGGTTTTCTGCCATCAGGCGGGTCCTCGGTCGGCCGAATTCCAAAGTCTAGGTCCAGCGTCGGTTGTTGTTGCATTCTTTCCTGACGTCAGTGAGGCAGGGGTATACAAGACACAGCCGACGCCATTTTCTTCAGTCTTTCTTGCCCCAGATGTCAGGTTCCCCCAGGAGGAAGGCAATACATAAATTATAATTATATACATGAAATTCAATATAACCAAAAATCAGTAGTTGCAAGCAAATATACCATAGAAGGATAACCCAATCAGGTTGTATGAAGAAGGGTTAGGCCCTAGACCTTTACCAAGAGGGGAAGGAGGGGGGGGGAAACTGTACTGCAGCTGTATTAGCACTCGAACATCTACATTTATAGTAGGTACAAAACTGTACTATGTTCATCGTGCATACAGCTGCAGTAATCACAGATGGGTAGAATCCCAAAGCTACGCACAGGGTGGTAAGCACTAGGTGGAACTGGGATGAGCCAGAATGCCCTGCAACACAGCAGTGGCAAAGCCTGCTCTAGTTTTGGAATATAAAGGCAGGTGGTAGTGTTTTGTGAAGGTATGCACAGAACTCCAAGTGGCTGCCTCCAAAATATCTTTGGTAGGAACTCCTCTGAGGAAGGCTGTAGAGGTAGCTGTGGCCCTGGTGGAGTGGGATCGGATGCCTGTAGGGACAGATTTTCCATGATAGGAGTAACAAAACAGCAGGCATAGCTACATATAGCCTACAAAATGTATGAAGTCACTACTCGATACTTCTGTATCAATGACTACTAAAAGTTATGTGTGTTAGTGATTGTAATTCATCTGACTTCTGCCCTAGACTCATATCAGCACAGTAAGTCGGTCCTTTTCCTTGCGTTTTTTGGATAAAACGGCAGTCGGAGTGTCCGACGACATTTTATAGTCCAAAGCTTTACCAAAAAAGTGTTGGACGAACTCCACCCGACGCTTGATAGTGCGTTTATTGAAGGTAGCGCAAAAGCGACAGCCCGAGACGTCATGGTCTGGGCCCAAACAAGGTATGCAAAGGGAATGGAAATCCTTATGCGGTATTTGCTTCCCACAAGAAATACAATTATTAACTTTTTCTGACATCGGTCTGAGGCAAGAAAAGATTCCCCAACGGGGTACTTAGCTTTAATGAAGACTTCGGTTCCAAATATTTTCGCAATTCAGGAGCTGGCCGACCGGCACTTGCGAACTGCTTCTGCTTCGGGCACCGCACGGCAAAAAAGACCGAAGAACATGGCGTCGGCTGTGTCTTATATACTCTGGCCTTTCTGACGTCAGAAGAGTATGCGACGACAACCGACGCCGGACCAAGACTTTGGAATTCGGCCGACCGCCTGACTGCTGAAAACCCATCTGTGATTACTGCAGCTGTATGCACGATGAACATCTAGGTCTGACCAGCACTGCTATCTGTCACAAAAGTACAGTTGTGTAAAATCTTACTATAGAGGTAGATGTCCTTCTGTTCACTACTGCAGCATGCTTCACAGAAGGATCTCCTACCATGAATGCCCAGCCAGTATACCAAACCTTTAGACATTATATCGTATGCTACCCGTGTAGGTCACTGGACATAAAGGTAGCATAAGGATGCAAATACAGAAGGAACAAAACCTCTCCAAGGACAAAGAAGAATATGCACATCCCATAGAAAAAAAAAAAGGTCAGAAGGAAAAGGAAGTGAAGAGCCCTCAGCCAGGATGGAAACAAAACACAAAGGTAACAGCTATAAGAGAGGGGAGAAGAAGGGAGGAACCAAATAGTGCAACAGTGAAGAGAAGAGGACATATTACAGTTGTGTACACAACATAAATGTAGATGTTAGAGTGTATTCACTGTTGCAGTCATCACACTTGGGTTATCCTGCCAGGTGTAGCCCTTAGTCGGCCCGAATACCAGAGACTTAGTATTTCTGCGTCGGTTGCTATTGCTCCAGGACTGACGTCAGGTCGTCAGTGGTATAAAAACAGCCAGCCACTGCCATTACATCAGTTTTTCTTGCCCCAAATGTCAGGAGCCCCCAAATAGAGAGCTAGGTTAAGGTGGAATAACACCACCAGTAGAAAGAAAATACCAATAGCCCAGTGAAAAAAGAGAGAGAGAGAGAGAGTGAGAGAGAGATACACACACACAAGGGGGCTGGAGGGTGGGAAACCAGGATTGCAACAGTGAATACACTCGAACATCTACATTTATGGTAAGTGTATACAACTGTTCTATATTCTCAGTGTTTCACTGTTGCAATCATCACACTTGGGTTGATACCCAAAGCTGAACGGGTGGAGGCAGTCAAGAAGAGTTGGGACTGGCAAGTACATTTATGGTAAGTGTATACAACTGCTCTATATTCTCAGTGTTTCACTGTTGCAATCATCACACTTGGGTTGATACCCAAAGCTGAACGGGTGGAGGCAGTCAAGAAGAGTTGGGGCTGGCAAGTATGCCCTGCAGGACTGTGGTTGCAAAGCCTGCCCTGGATTTAGAAAAGATAGGCAGGTGGTAATGCTTGGTGAAGGTATGAACATAAAGTACAGTTTTGTACCTACCATAAATGTAGATGTCCGAACTGGATAGCATCTGCAGTCATAACAACTGGGGGTTGTCCTGTCGTCAGGCAGCCCTTCAGTCGGCCGGATTCCAAAGTCCGGGTCCGGCTTCGCTGATGTCGCACTCCACCCGACGTCATCTCTGCTGGTCTTCGGGTATAAAAGCATCAGCCGACGCCATTTTCCTCAGTGTTTCTTGCCCCAGATGCCAGAAGCCCTCTTGCAGGCTAAAATTTGGATAGATGCCAATGTTTCCAAATAGATAGAGGTAAACACAACAATAAGCATGTATGTACATATATACAAACAAATACACCATAAAAGACTCCCCCCCAACAGCTAGCTATTAGGAGGGTAAACACCCTAGCAGTACCACACAGCGGAAGCAGGGAGGGTAATCCTGACTGCAGATGCTATCCAGTTCGGACATCTACATTTATGGTAGGTACAAAACTGTACTATGTCCTTCATGGATGCATCTGCAGTCATAACAACTGGGTAGAATACCATAGCCAACTAGGGCTGGAGGATAAAAGTAGATTATGGTGTGTTTAGGATCCCTTGCAGTACAGCAGTGGGAAACCCTGCTCGGGATCTGGAATATAGAGGCAAATTATAATGCTTGGCAAATGTATGCACGGAGGTCCAAGTAGCCGCCTCAATAATGTCTTTGGTTGCCACTCCTCGTAAGAAGGCTGTGGTAGTGGCTGTTGCCCTTGTAGAATGAGGTCTTATGTTCTGTGGAATTGGTTTTCCATGGAAGGAGTAACAGAATCGTATGCAATTTCCTATCCATTTGGAGATTGTCTGTTTGGAAATAGCTTTTCCTTCCCTTCCTGTTGCATAGGCTACAAAAAGTTGGTCAGTCTTTCTGCTATTTTTGTTCTGTCCAAGTAGTAGCGTAGCTGTCTATGTACATCCAAGGTATGCAGTATTCTTTCCCTCTGTTTTGTGGGTTGGGAAAGAAGGTAGGTAGGTGGATTGCCTGGTTTAAAGACACTCTGGATACCACCTTGGGCATAAATGTAGGATTAGTCCTCATGGACACTCTATCTTGGTGGAAGATTAGGAAGGGTTGCACTGCCATTAAGGCCTGTAGTTCTGAAACCCTCCTTGCTGAAGTAATTGCCAGTAGGAAAGCAGTTTTCCATGACAGGTGTTGTAGGTCTGCTGTTGCTGCTGGTTCAAAGGGTGATAGTGTCAATTTTTCTAGCACAAAGTTCAAATCCCAAGCTGGTAATGGTGGTTTCCTTGGAGGTTTTACATTCTTGATTCCTCTGAGGAACTGCCTGAGCAAAGGGTGCGAAAAACAGGTGGATCAAAGCTGTATTCTGCTGAAATAGCTGATGCATGTATCTTGATGGAGGAGTAGGACAGGCCTGAATGAAGAAGTTCGGCCAGATACTCCAGAATGTTAGGCATATCTATGTTTGACACATCTTTTCCTCTTTCTGTACTCCAAATGACAAACCTTTTCCATTTTCCAGCATAGTTCCTTCTTGTTGAAGGTCTGCGTGCTTCAAGAATAATGTCTTTTACTCTTTGGGAAAGTTCTGGATTAGCTGCTGCTATGTGATGTTCCATGCAGTTAGTTGCAACGTTTTTAGGTTTGGATGTATGATGCTGTAGTTGTTCTGAGTTAACATCAAAGGCATCAGGGGTATTGGCCACATATTGTTCCGAGACATGGTAGTGGGTACCAGTGTTGTCTTGGCCAGTTCGGAGCTATCAGGATTATCCTTGGACATTCTTCCTTGATTTTCAGTAGTACCTTGTGTATCAAAGGAAGAGGTGGGAATGCATATGCTGTTAGGCCTTTCCAGTTGAAGGAGAGCGAATCCACTTTCCATGCTAGTGGGTGGAATGTCCTTGTGCAGAATTTTTTGAGCTGGTGATTGAGAGGTGATGCGAATAGGTCTATCTGTGGCATTCCCCATTTCTTTGAGATGGTCTTGAAGATGTCCGGGTGCAGCTTCCATTCGTGGGCATCCGAGGTGGTTCTGCTTAATATGTCTGCTAGAGTATTGTCTTTCCCCGGTACAAATATTGCCTGTAACTGGATGTTGTAGCTGAGTGCCAGGGTCCACAGCTCCAAGGTCATTCTGCATAGGGGGTATGAATGAGTGCCTCCCTGTTTGTTGATGTACCACATGACTGTGGTGTTGTCTGTCCTTATCAACTGGCCCTCCTTGAGAAATGGTTTGAACTTTTGGATTGCCAGTTTTACTGCCAGCATTTCTTTTAGGTTGATGTGCAGGTGAAGTTGATCCTGTGTCCACAATCCTTGCACGCATTTGTCCAGCATGTGGGCCCCCCATCCTAGGTCTGAAGCGTCTGTTGTGATGGTCTGGCTTGCTTGACATCTGCGAAAGGGTAGGCCTGGGTTTGACTGGCATGCCTGAGCCCACCATAGGAACTCCTGTTTTAAGCATGGAATTAGTGGGATTTCTGTTTCTAGACTGTGTCTGTGTTGGGACCATAAATTCTTTAGGTACCACTGTAGTTTTCTCATATGTAGTCTGGCAAATGGAACCAAGATTATGCATGATGCCATGAAGCCCAAGGCCTGCAGTACTTTTCTTGCTGTTAACTTGTTCAGTTTTGTTAGTGCCAAGAAGTAAAGAGGAAGTTCTTTTTGTTTTCTGTAGTCAGGAATGCCATTTGTTTTACTGTGTCCAATTCAGCCCAAGAATGTCCTTGTTTGGGATGGTATCAGCCTTGACTTTTGTAAATTGACTGTGTATCCCAGTGCTTCTAGCAAGTAAATGACCCTTTGTAAATCTGTTGTCAGCTTGCTTTTGTTGTCCCCTTGTAGCAGGCAGTCGTCCAGGTATGGGTAAATTTTAATTCCTGTAGTCTGCAATGGGCGATTACTGATGCCAGGCATTTTGTGAATACTCTGGGCAGTAGATAAGCCAAAGGGCAATGCTGAGAATTGATAGTGCTCTGATCCTGCAAGAAATCTGAGGTATCTTCTGCAGATTGGTCGAATGGGGACGTGCAGGTATGCCTCCTTGAGATCTAGAGTTACCAGCCAAGACTCCTTGCCCAGCATGGGAAGAAGCTGCTGTAGTGTCAGCATTTTGAATTTTGGGACAATGATGTATGTATTTAAGGTGGACAGGTCGAGAATTGGTCTCCAACTTTTTTCCTTTCTTGGATCTAGGAATAGTCTGGAATAGAACCCCTTTCCTTGCTCTGCTGTTGGCACTCTTTCCACAGCTCTCATGTTTGCTAACTCCATTATCTGGCGTAGAGCCTCTGTTTTTTGATTTGGAGGTAGATTTGGCATTCCTCTTTTGACTGGCAAAGTGTGGAAGTGAAACCGGTAACCTTGATCTATGGTTTGTAAAATCCACTTGTCTTTTGTTATGCAGTGCCAGTTCCTTGAAAATAAGGTTAACTTTCCGCCTAGAGGAGCTGCTATTTGTTCCCTGGTAGGCGGGGTTAGGGTTAAGTCACTGTGGTTGTGCTGATGTAGTGGCAGTGGCTGTGTCTGTGCCTCTGTTGTTACCTTGCCACTGTCGTCCTCTGTAGGCACCTCCTCTGGATTGGTTTCTGCCTCTGGAGCGTCTATTCCTGCCCCTTTGAAATTTTGTGGAGTCAGGAAAGGACCAATTTTTGGCAGGCCAGTTCCTGCTAAACCTTGGGGGTTGAACCTGCAAGAAATCTTTAACAGTTTGAACAGATTTTGCCTTTTCTTCCATTTTCTTCATAACTTGCTGGGCAGGTGTACCAAACAAACTTGTCTTGTCCATAGGAGCATCTAGCAGCTTAGCTTTAACATGATCCGGTAAAGCTTGTTCCTTTAGCCATGCATGCCTTCTTATCACTGTGCCTGTCATGGCTGATCTAAATGAAGCCTCCAGTGCATCATAGCCACATTTTAAGGAATGGTTGCTAACCTGTTGTATGTTATTTACCATCTCTAATACATATTTCTTATCAAGAGATTCATCAGTGGTTAGTTTTTAGTTAACTGATCAAGCATAAACTCTTGGTATTGTATCATGTGAAACTGACAGTTTAAAGCTCTAGCTGAGAGAGTAGCTGAAGTGTAGACCTTTTTACCCCATCTATCTAATGACCTTGCTTCCCTTTCAGAAGGAGTAGGGTTTTAGCTATGGTCGGCTACTGCCTTGGGACCCTGGGATATAGTTTCTGGGTCTGCAAGTGGGGCCTTGTAAAGGTGGTGATGAGTATCTGGCACCCTGTAAAATCTGTCTGGTTTGGCAGGGGCTGGGGTAAAGAATCTGGAGCGGAGCAAACATCATTGAAAGCATCATCCACCACAGAGAGAACAGGAGGTATAGCTAAGGGCCTGTGCTGTGGGAGGTGCAGAAAGGTCCTAAGTCTTTTCTGGAGTCTGAAAAATCCTGTTGCTGCCATTGGAACTGTTCTCGCATGGCATGCAAGGTTTCCCCAAAGGAGAATTCTTCTGGTGGGAAGCAGCTGGAATGGATTCTTCAGCATCAGAATCTTCAAAATTGGAGAAGGAGCCTCTGGCTGGTCAGTTATGTCTGATTCATCAGCAGATTCATCAGAGGACACTGGCTCAGGGGCTCTGCCCTAGGTCTCTTCTCTGGGGCTGAGAGGCCCTATCTGGGTGAGATTGAGATCCTCTGATTAAAGAAATTAAATCTTCTGCCAAAGTAAGCATTTGGGAACTAGAAGAGGGCCTGGATGTGGGGTTTAACAGGCAGTGTTTTAGTAGTCTTGGCTGCTTTAGCCCTGGCGAAGGCCTTAATGGACATGGCTGCTGGAGGCCTAGCAGCACCACGTGCTGGGGTAGAGACATCCAAGGGGATGGTGTCTGATAAGTCAACCACCGTAGTGGGTAAAATTTCTGAGGTCGATTCAAGAGTTGTAGCAGGGGCCTCAGTTGTAGGAATAGGTTCAGCTGTACTTAGATCAGTTTTCTCGGTTTCGCCGAAACCGAGACACTCATGATTTGCTTAACCATGGTTTCGCCAAAACCGCGGACCGCGAGTGTCGGTCTTTATCTTTGCGTTTTGGTAGATTGGGTAGTCGGAGGATCCGGCGGCATAATGTACGCAAAATCAGAACCGAAAAACTGTTCTGCAAACTCCGACCGACGTCTAAGCGTTCGTCGGTTGAAAGAAGCACAGGCCGAACAGGCTGCTACGTCGTGGGCTGGGCCTAAACAAGGCAGACAGTAAGAGTGGAAATCTTTATGAGGTATTTGTTTCCCACAGGTTAAACAATTGTTAACTTTTTCTGACATCGGCTGAGGCAAGAAAGAGTCCCCAACGGGGTACTTAGCTTTAGAAGTCTTCGAAGTAGTATTCGGTAGAAGTAATCTCTGGATCCGACCGACCGGCACTTGCGAACAGCTTCTGCTTCGGGCGCCACGCGGCAAGAAAGACAGAGGAAAAAGGCGTCGGCTGATGCTTTTATACCCGAAGACCAGCAGAGATGACGTCGGGTGGAGTGCGACATCAGCCGAAGCCGGACCCGGACTTTGGAATCCGGCCGACTGAAGGGCTGCCTGACGACAGGACAACCCCCAGTTGTTATGACTGCAGATGCATCCATGAAGGACATCTCCATGTTGCAGCTTCTAGGATGTCCCTGGTACAGACCCCCCCTAAGAAAGGCTTCAGAGGTTGAAGTTGCCCTAGTGGGATGTGTTCTGACCCCCGTCGGGGTGGTTTTCCATGGTGCTTGTAGCAGAAATTAATGCAATGGCCTATCCATGTGGAAATGGTTTGCTTTGAAATAGCCTTCCCCTCTACCCCTGCAGTAAATGCCACCAGCAGTTGTTCAGATTTCCTTTGCGGTTTAGTCCTGTCCGAGTAGAATCTAAGTTGTCTGTGTACATCTAAGGAGTGCAGTACCTGTTCCCCTTTGTTCTGTGAATTAGGAAAGAAGGTTCATAGGTTGGTACTGGGCTATCTGCCCGAAGGCATATATTAGCCCAGCCACGTTGTGCGGTATTCACCACCCCTTTAGAAGTTCCCTAGACCCTTGTACTAGCAGCTAGTACCCTTGGCCCCTATCTAGTAGTGCTGTTGGTGTGATCCCCGGTGTGAACTTTCTGTTACCCATCCACTCATCAAGGTTCCTCTTGAAGAGTGATAGTGAGGGGCTCTGTCTTATGTAGATCAGGACCTTGTTCCATAGTAAGGGAAGTCTCTGTGAAGGGAATCTATCCCTCCAGCATGTTCTATTCATTGTTGTGTTGAGGTTTATATCCCTAGAGCATGTAGCTTGAGTAGATTTGGTTTTGCTAAGATGGAGCATGTTCAACAATTCTGGGTTGGACATGGCTCTGTACGTTAGACAGAGATCGCCTCTGAGAAAGCGATATGTAACAGAGAACAGTCTTAGCTTTTTCAATCGTGCTGCATAGGGCAGAGGCCAGTAATCCTCTTGGTTAGGTACCTTTGTGGTCTCTCCAGCTGCTGGAGATGTCTAGCCAGGTACATTCCAATTGGTGCATTGTACTCAAAAATGGGTCTGATGAGATCAGATGGGTCACATAGAAGGATTTTCTAACCACTTTGGCAACATGGTTATCAAAGGAAAGCTGACTATCTACTTGGGTCCCTAGATCCCTTATTTCTTCTTCAGATTTCAGGGGATTACCTCCTATGTTGTAGTTTGCGGGTACTCTGTTTTTTCCAAAGGGGATTACTACGCATTTTTTTGCATTTAGCTTGAGACCATGGCTTTGACACCATGCATCAGTCTCATTCAGGCCCTTCTGGAGGATCTCCATTTCAGCCGGAGACTCTATTATAGCACCCAGTGTGCAGTCGTCCGCAAACTTAGTCAGCCACAGCCCTTCAATGCTTGCCTGTACTTCTGAGAAGTATATGCCAAACAGGAAGGGCCTCAGGACAGAGCCCTGAGGCACACCACTCGTTACTGGTCTGGATTCGGACACAGATCCTGCTACTCTTACTTTATGGGATCTGTCTTGAGAGCCAGTTTGCGCTCCATCTTGTGACATAAGGGTTTATGCCCAGGCTGGTGAGCTTATCAATAATACCTGAATGGGGAATGGTGTCAAATGCTTTAGCAAGGTCAAGGTAAGCCGTGTGTACCTCCTTTCCCTTATCTATAGCCTGAGTAACGGTCTCAAAGAAATCCACCAGGTTCAGGAGGCATGATCTGCCCTTGACGAAGCCGAACTGTGTGGGGTCCAGCGACTGGAGGTTCCCAATCTCTCCATTTATGAGTTCCATAATGATTCGCTCCATAGCCTTACAGATCAGACTGGTCAGGCTTATTGGTCGGTAGTTCCCAGGGTCAGTTGTGGCCCCACCCTTGTGTAGCAGGTCCACCACTGTCGTGCGTCATTCTATGGGCAGATATCCTGTGGAGAGGCTGAGACTGAACAGAATATTAAGTTGCGGGGTTAATTCCTTTTGGAGCTCACGTATGACACAGCCTGGGACACCATCTGGTCCCATGGAGGCAGCGTTTTTAGCTTTAGATAGAGCCTTGTTAACCAACGTATTGGTAATAATTGGACTTGCACAATCGCCTAGAATGGTAATGGGCCCTGTAGGTGGTGAGGGGGGGGGGGGATTTGCACTGAACCTGTCAGCCAAGCTGTTGGCAATGTCAAAAGGGTCAGTGTAGTTTGTTCCATTTTGTACTAGCTCAGAACAGACCTGAGCGTTGCCATTTAAGTTTTTGATGTAGCCATAGAAGGCCTTATGGTTATCCTTGGCAACTTTCTTTTCAAAATTAGCTTTAGTTGACTTGATGAGGGCCCTCAATTTCTTACTAATGCTGATCAGGGATGATTTTTCTACTTGAGATTTGGCCTTTTTTTGTATAAGTCTCCTCCTTTTATTGTAAAGTTTTGGCCGGGGTCCACCAGACTGGTTTCTTCTTGCTTGAGGAAGGAGTCTTGGTTTTATTTGGGATAGCACGGTCCATGCAATCCTGAAGATGCATATAGAGTGCCTTGGTGTAGGATTACACATCCTGGATATCATTGTCCTTCTGAATGGGAATAGTGAAGCTTTCCACTTCGGATGCAAGTAGTTTGAAGTTTGCTTTGGAAAGGTTTTTGACTATGGTTTCTTTGATTGGGGGAGGTGGAAGAGTGAGGATGTCCAGGGTTATCAGTTTGTGGTCGGATCTGACCAAGGAGGGGGTGATAACGGGTGTGGTACAATGGGCACCCATATTTGTGATGATTAAATCCAATTTGTTGTCCCCTCTAGTGGGGGAACATACTAGTTGTTCAAGGGCATTTGAATTTATAAATTCTATGAATCGCTGAGCATAGGAGTTGGAACATTGGTAGTTCGCCCAGTCTATACCAGGGTAGTTGAAATCACCCAAGATTATGGTGTTGGGTAGGATCTTTATATTTTCCAATGTCTCAAGGAATGCAGAGTGAGCATCTTGGGACATGGTGGGCGATCTATAACCGGCTACAACTTGAAATGTGGTTTTGCCTGCTGATAGTTGCGCATGGATGATCTCTGGGGCATCATGCTGCGCTACTAACCTGGAGATATGGGTATCCTTGATGAATATGGATACACCTCCGCCCTTTGTACTGCGATCCGGTAACTGAGGCCGGAAGGTATGATATGAATTGTAACCTGGCAGTGCTGGGGTGCTCTCTTGAGCCTTGAACCAGGTTTCCGTCACTGCACAAACATCGATTTTCTCCATGCTGAGGAGAGTCTCGAGTGTGTGCATTTTGAGGTTGAGACTTCTGGCGTTGAGTAGAATTACCCTTAGTTTTTGGTTACCTGTGCTGGTTACGGTGGTTGGTTTGTCCTTTGAGCCTTGCCTAAAAAAGGCATTATGGGGACGGCAAGAGCCTTGGCCAGTATTTGAAAACCTAGGGGTGACAGGTGCAACCCATCTCTGGCAAAACAGTGAGGCTGGTCTATCATGTCATCCCAGGCAGACAGACACTGGATCCCATTAGAATGACACCAGAAGCTTAGCCAATTGTTGAAACTGATCTTTTTGTCTTTGTATTGTGGTACCATTCTAGGTGAAGATAGTATGCTACTCAATGTCAGGGTCATACCAGCTTGGGCTACATGATCAGAGAGCTCCTCATGGTCTCTTTTCATGTAGTACAGGGAAGTACGTCTTAGATCATTCACACCAACATGTACAATGACAGCGTCATACTTGTACTTGTTCTGGAGTGACCCAAGTGCCTGTGTTATGTGGCAGATCAGAGCACCTGACAGGCAGCGGACAGTAACCTTCTCCTTGTTCAGCCTGGTGAGTGGAACATCTGTGTGCCTTACTATAGAGTCTCCTATTACTAGCGTGTTAGGTATGGTGTTTTGCCTTAAGGGATGCTGTGAGGCACACTGCCGAGGTGAATTGTGTGTTTTCTGGCTTGTATTTGGGGGTGCAGGTTGCTTGCTTGTCTGCTATGGAGGGCACTATTTCTTTTTCAGATTGGTACCTAGTGCCTCAGAATATGTTTTTGTGTATGGCAAATGAATGAACTGATTAAGGGCCACACTTAATACCACCTTGGGCATGAAAGAGGGATTGGTCCTGAGGGACACCCTGTCTGCATGAAAGATGATGAAAGGCTCCACTGCCATAAGGCCTGTAATTTAGATACCCTTCTTGCTGAAGTGATTGCTAAAATGAAAGCTGTTTTCCAACAAAGGAATTTTATGTCTGCAGTAGCAGCTGGCTCGAAAGGAGGAAGAGTGAGTTTCTCCAATACAAAGTTAAGGTCCCTGGCTGGAGTTGGAGCTCTCCTGGGTGGTCGTAATTTCTGGCCCTTCTGAGGAACTGCTTGAGCAGTGGATGAGAGAAGAGGGGAGGTTCTGTGTTATAATGAGCTGAAATGGCTAAGGCGTGAATTTTGATGGAGGAGAAAGACAGGCCCTTGAGAAGCATCTCAGTTAAGTATTGTAAAATCTGAGGTAAATTGGGCACTGCTGTGCTCATCCCTTGAGACTGGTTCCAGGCACAGAATCTTTTCCATTTTTCAGCATAAGACTTTATAGTAATAGGCCTCCTTGCCTCCAAAATGATATCCATCACTGGTTTACTGAGGGATGGTGAAGGAGATATTAGGTAATTAAGCCAGGCTGCTAGGTTCAGTGTTTGAAGCTGAGGGGGCAGAATCCGGTTCTCCTGCTGAGACAATAGGGAAGGAGTCTTAGGCAGGTGCCATGGGGCTGACAGTTACACACTGCGCAAGAGGGGGTACCAGTGTTGGCGGGGCCTGTCTGGTGCAATCAAAATCGTCCTTGGTTTGTCCTGTTTGATCTATAGTAGTACCTTGGAGAGCAGAGGCATAGGAGGAAAGGCATAAACTGATACGTTTTTCCAGCTGAAGGACAAGTTTTTCCAGCTGAAGGACAGAACATCGACTTTCCAAGCTTGTTTGTGGGGAGTCCTTGTGCAAAACTGTCAAATTGATAGTTCTGGGGGAGGCAAACAGGTCTATATCTGGGCGTCCCCATTTGCTTGTCAACATGTTGAAAATCGTTGGTTCCAGTTTCCACTTGTGTGGTTCCATGAGGTTTCTGCTTAGTTCATCTGCCAGTGTATTTAGTTTTCCTGGCAGGAATTGAGCTTGTAGATGCACTTGGTAGCTCAGGGCTGTGTTCCACAATGCCATGGCTAGTCTGAAGGGGAGGTAAGAATGTGTACCCCCCTGCTTGTTTATGTACCACATAACAGTGGTGTTCTATGTCTTTACCATTAATTGTCCTGGAAGACTGTGGTCCTTGAAGGCTATCAGAGCATTCTGTACAGCTAACATTTCTTTTTCATTGATATGCAGGTGCATTTGACTTGGGTTCCATTTGCCCTGAATGCACTTCCCTGCCAGGTGAGCCCCCTCCCCCATGCATAGTCTGATGCGACTGTTGTTACGGTTTGGGCAGCAGGGGGTAGTATGAATGGTAGTCCTTTCGTTTTGGTGGCAGGCCTCTGCCCACCAAAGGAACTCTAGGCGTAGGCAAGGTACGATAGGAAACATTGCTTCTAGATCCTGAGAAAGTTGACACCATAGGCTTTTTAGATACCACTGTAGTTTGCTCATATGCAGTCTTGCATATGGAATTAGAAGAATGTAGGAGGCCATGAACCCCAAAGCTTGTAGTATTTGCCTTGCAGATATAGCAGGGTTTTTGTGGCCACTTGTTTGAAGTAGGCTGTCAAATGAATTTGTTTCTCTGGCGTGAGGAAAGCCATCTGGGAAGTTGTATTCAAGCTTGCTCCCAGGAATATAATTTGTTGACAGGGTACCAGGTGTGGTACAAAGGCCAGATGATTCAAAAGTATGTCCTGGCTTTCTGCCTGAATTAGACAATCGTCCCAATATGGGTATATTTGAATATTTGTTTGACTGCAAAATGCAATGACTGGAGCAAGGCACTTTGTGAATACCCTGAGCGCAGTAGATAAGCCAAAGGGTAATGCAGACAACTGATAGTGCGTGTATCCTGCTTTGAAGCATAGGTAACTTCCGCAAGATTTCCTGATTGGGAAGTGCAGGTATGCTTCCTTTCAATCTAGCGCTGACAATCAGGCGTCTTTGCCTATAATAGGGAGCAACTGGTGAAGTCTCAGCATCTTGAATTTTGGAATCACCAAAAAAAGGTGTGAGTAGACCGGTCCAAGAAAGGATGCCATGAATTGTCTTTTCTGGGTACTAGGAAAAGTCTCGAGTAGAAACCTTGGTTTACGGGAGGATCCAGTAATTTCACTTTAACATGATCTGGCAAGGATTGCTCCTTAAGCCAAGCATGCCTTCCAAGTACAGACCCAGTTACAGCAGCCCTGCAAGATGCCTCTAATGAATCAAAGCCACACTGCAAAGTATGTTTTCCAACTTGTTCATCAGAATGCATTAAATCCTGTAAATCCTTATTTTCAGCACAGTCAGGAATCAACATAATTTTCTGTTTAAGCAATCCAATAATATGCTGCTGATACTTTAACATATGAAAATGGCAGTTTAAGCCCCCAATGGCCAAAGTTGCAGAAGTGTATATCTTCTTACCTCATCTATCCAGTGTCCTGGAATCTCTATCAGAGGGGGTAGGATTTTGGGCAGTAGTAGCCTTAATGTTCTTGGGTCCCTGTGAAATGACTCTGGATCCACAGTAGGATTTTTTAAAGAGGAACTTGTGAGAGTCAGGAACCCTGTAATACCCATCAGGTTTTCTGGGAGCAGGAGGTAGTCAGGGGCCAGGCTAGATTCCGAGAAGGCATCATCAACAATGTCCAGTACAGGAGGGATAGCTAAAGGCCTGTGTTATGGCAGGAGTAAGAAATCCCTAAGCCTCTTTTTGGAGTCAGACTAATCCTGGCTTTCCCAGCGAAAATGCTCCCTAAGAGTATGCAAGGTTTCACCAAAAGAAAAATCCTCTGGAGGGGAAGCAGAGGGAATGGAGTCCTCTGCATCAGAATCCTCATAGGTAGATAAGGGTAAACCCTGGTCATCAGAGGAAACGGAAATTTCAGAGTCCTGATCAGAAGAATCGGAAGGAAAATCAGTCCTAGGTCTCTTAAAAGGGGGGAAGGGTGGCTTTCACTGATAAAAGAGTAATAAGGTCTTCAGCCATTCTTATCATTTGTTTTTTTAGGCATGGGGCCTGAACACGCGGTCTGGGCGTCGGTTTTCTAAGCATGGATCAGTGTTAGGCGTTGAAGAAGAAGAAGATGGCGCTGGTTTAACATGCAAGTCAGTAGGCCTGAATACACCCTCAGAAGCCAGTGCCTGCACAGCGGCTCCAGACCCATCCAAGGTAGAGACATCCGCAGGTTCCACAGTCAAAGATGCATCTCGCGGCATACCGGACTCGAATGGGTATCAGTAGAAGCCTGTGAATCTGAAGTAGCGGGTATCAGGGGCTGCAAAAGTGCCTCACTGAGTACCAGTGAACTTGCGACTAGCTTAGGAGAAGCATCATCGGCAGCTTTGGACCTATGCGGTCTCTGTCTTTATCTTTGCATTTTTTTGGAATATCGGTAGTCGGCTGGCTCACCGAAGCCATTTCTGGATAATTGAACCGAGGACCAAAATATTTAGAAGCGTAAACAAACCGATGACGAATAGTTCGAGGTTTGAATAAGGCAAAAAAACAGACAGCGAGGTATGTCGTGGTCTGGACCCTAGCAAGGAATGCAGTACGAATGAAAATCTTTGAGGTATTTGCTTTCCACAAGAAATACAATTGTTAACTTTTACTGACATCGTAATAGAGCAAAAAAAAGGTTCCCCAACGGGGTACTTAGCTTAGTTGAAGAATTTGGTTCTGAAACTAGAGAATGAAAATTTCAGGAGTCTGCCGATCAGCACTTGCAAACTGCTTCTGCTTCGGGCACCGCACGGCAAGAAAGACTGATGTAATGGCGTTGGCTGCATGCTTTATACCCCTGACGTCATGGAAGATGAGACAGCAACCGACACAGGACCCAAGACTTTGATAATCAAGCTGACTGAGTGCTACTGCAAGCAGATAACCCAAATGTGATGACTGTAACAGTGAAACATGAAGAACATCCAGGACTGCAACAGTGAATACACTCGAACATCTACATTTATGGTAAGTGTACACAACTGTACTACGTTCTTTGTGTTTCACTGTTGCAGTCATCTCACTTGAGTTGATTCCCAAAGCTGGGGAAGGGTGGAGGTAGTCAAGAAGTATTAGAGCTGGCTAGCAGGCCTTGCAAGACTGCTGTTGCAAATCCAGCTCTGGATTTAAAAAAAGATAGGCAAGTGGTTAATGCTTGGTGAAGGTGTGTACAGAACTCCAGGTTGCAGCTAGGGACTCCCCTGAGAAATGCTGTAGAGGTTGAGGTAGCCCTAGTGGAATGGGTTCTGATTCCCTGTGGGGTAGGTTTTCTGTGGTGTTTGTAGCAGAAATGGATGCAGTATGCTATCCATTTGGAGATGGTTTGCTTTGAAATGGCCTTGCCCTCTGCCCTTGTGGCAAAGCTGACTAGCAGCTGGTCAGATTTTTTGAAAGGCTTAGTCCTATAAAGGTAGAACCTAAGCTGTATGTGCACGTCCAAGGAGTGCAGGATCCTTTCCCCTTTATCCTGAGGATTAGGGAAAAGGTTGGCAAAAGGATGGATTGGTTTAGCACACTAGATATCACCTTGGGCATAAAGGAAGGGTTAGTCCTGAGGGAAACCCTGTCAGCATGGAAAATAATGACGGGCTCCATCGCCATTAGTGCCTGTATCTCAAGACACTCTTTTTGCTGAAGTAATAACTAGAAGTAAAGCTGTTTTCCAAGAGAGGAATTTTAACTCTGCTGTAGCAGCAGGCTCAAAGGGGGAAACATGAGCTTCTCTAGTACAAAGTTAAGGTCCCAGGCTGGGGTGGGAGCTCTCCTCGGGTGTCTTAGATTGTTAGCTCCTCTCAGGAACGGTTTGATCAGAGGGTGAGAGAAGAGGGGTGGGCTCAGTACTGTAATGAGCTGAGATGGCAGAGGCAAGAATCTTAATAAAAGAGAAGGCTAGGCCTTTGTGGAGCAGTTCTGCTAGATAATCTAGGATTTGAGGTAAGGTGGGCACGGTTGTGTCCATTCCCTGAGACTGGCTCCAAGAACAGTATCTTTTCCACTTTTCTGAATAGGATTTCCTAGTACTAGGCCTCCTGGCGATGACATCCATCACCTTTTTGCTGAGGGCTGCTGATGATGTATTCATGAAATGAGCCAGGCTGCTGGGTTCAGTGTTTGCAGTTGAGGGTGCAAAATCTGACCCTCCTGCTGGGACAGCAGGGAAGGGGTCTGATGCAGGTGCCAGGGTGGCACTGCTGTCAGACTGCGTAAAAGTGGGTACCAGTGCTGGCGTGGCCAGTCTAGTGCAATCAGGATTGTCCTTGGCCTGTCCTGTTTGATCTTGTGTAGTACCTTCGAGAGGAGGGCAGAGGGGGGAGGCATAGATTGAGAGGTTTTCCCATGTAAAGGATAGGGCATCCACATTCCATGCTTGGCTGTGGGGAGTTCTGGTGCAAAATTTGCTCAATTGATGGTTCTGGATGGAAGCAAAGAGGTCCACCTCTGGTGTCCCCCACCCGTGGATTAGAAGCTTGAATGAGTTGGGCTCCAGTTTTCCCTCGTGTGGGTCCATTGGACTTCTGCTTAAGTCATCTGCCAGTGAATTTTATTTGCCTGGCAAGAACTAAGCTTGCAGGTGCACTTGATTGCTCAAGGCTGTGTTCCACAGAGCAATGGCTAACCTGCAGTGTGGGTAGAAATAGGTTCATAGGTTAGTATTAAGCTAACTGCCCTTGCGAGACATTTTAAGCCTAGCCCAATTATCCCTTGTTCATAGGTTCATACTTATAGGTTCATAGGTTCATACTAGGCTATCTGCCTGAGGGCATTTACAAGCCTAGCCCATAGTTTTGTGGCTTACGCCACCCCTTTAGTATGGGGAACTATACCCATTATTTTGCTGTGCCTCTGTCGAGCAGTGACACTGAGGTAATCCCTGGGGTATATCTGCGATCTCCCATCCATTGGTCAAGATTTCTCTTGAACAAGGCCAGCGAGGTGCTCTGACTCACATATACCGGGATTTTATTCCACAGCATAGGGAGTCTTTGGGTGATGAATCTATCCCTCCAGCACGTCCTATTAATAGCCGTGTCGAGGTTTAAGTCTCTCGCCCTTGTGGCTCTGATGGATCTAGATTTTTTGAGGTGAAGCATATTCATCAAATCTGGGTTTGACATGGCCTTGTATGTTAGGCAAAGGTCACCTCTGAGCAAGCGTGGCGACTGAATAGAGCTGGAGTTCTTTCAGTCGGGCAGCATAGGACAGATGTTTGAGACCCTTTATCCTTTTGGTGAGGAACTTTTGTGGCCTCTCCAGCTGCTGCAAGACTCGAATCCTACACCTTGTGTTTGTAAGGCAAACACCTTAACTATTAGGCCACCTTCCCAACCCCTGCTTGTTTATGCACCACATAACTGTAGTGTTGTCTGTCTTTATCAAGAGTTGTCCTGGAAGGATAAGGTATTTGAAGGCTGTCAGTGCATTCTGTATAGCTAACATTTCTTTTTGATTGATATGCAGGTGCATTTGTCTTGGGCTCCATTTGCCTGCCATGTGTGCCCCCCATGCATAGTCTGATGCATCTGTTGTCAGGGTTTGGGCGGCAGGGTGGTTGAGTGAAAAGGGAGTCCCTCGTTGCGGTAGCAGGCCTCTGCCCACCAAAGGAACTCTGTCCTTAAGCAAGGAATGATAGGAATCACCGTTTCCAGGTCCAGAGAATGTTGACACCAGAGACTTTTCAAGTACCACTGAAGTTTCCTCATATGCAGTCTTGCATATGGAATTAAGGAGAATGCATGAGGCCACGAACCCGAGGGCTTGCAGCATTTTTCTTGCAGACAGCTGGGTTTCGGTGGCCAGTAATTTGAAGTAGCTTGTCAAACCTGTTTTTCTGGAGTGAGGAATGCCATCTGGGAAGTTGTGTTCAAGCTTGCTCCCAGAAATACAATTTTTTGGCTAGGTACCAGATGCGATTTATTTTCTTTGATGGTATACCCCAGAGAAGTTAGAAGTCCCTTTACAAATGTTAGGTGCTGAAGTAGCAATTCCTGACTGTCTGCCTGAATCAGACAATCGTCCAAGTACGGGTAAATGTGAATTTTTCTCTCCTTGCAGTAATCAATGGCTGGGAGGGTGGCCTAATGGTTAAGGTGCTTGCCTTGCAAACACAAGGCGCAGAGTTAGAGTCTCACAAGGGATAATTGGCTAGGCTTAAAATGGCTCGCAAGGGCAGTTGGCTTAGTACTAATCTATGAATCTATGAACCTATGGAGCCAGGCATTTTGTGAATACCCTGGGCACAGTAGATAAGCCAAAGGGAATTACAGAGAACTGATGGTGCATAGAGCCTGCCCTGAAATGTAGACATTTTCTGCAAGATTCCGTTATGGGGATGTGCAGATAAGCTTCCTTTAAGTCTAGGGTGACCAGCCAGGAGTCCTTGCCTAGCATAGGAAGCAATTGTTGGAGAGTAAGCATTTTGAATTTTGGTACCACCAGGAAGGTGTGCAGAATTGACAGATCCATGATAGGGCATCAAGAGTTTTCTTTTCTGGGCACCAGAAACAGTCTGGAGTAGAAACCCTGTCCCCTTTGCTCTGCTGGAACAGGCTGAATAGCCCTGATACTGAGAAGAGAAAGTACTTGCTTTTGGACCTCTGTCCACTGGTTTGGGGGGAGGTCTGGCAATCTGCTTGGGGTTGGCAGTGAGTGGAAGTAGAATCTGTATCCCTGGGATACAATGTTTAAGACCCATCTGTCCTGGGTAATGTACTCCCAGTTTTTTGCATGGAGCGAGAGTTTTCCTCCTAGGGGTGCAAGTACTTGGGCATGGCTGGGAAGGAAGGAGGACAAGTCATTGTGAACTTTTTCCATAAGAGGGGGGCTTACCACTCCCTGTTTTTGAGGTGGGAGCACTCCATTGTTTCGATCTGTGCATACCCTGAGACTGTAGTCTTGGTGGTCTGCTGCCACTGGGTTTGGACTGAGAACGTCTGGGAGGGACTGGAAAGGACCAGTTTTTTTGAAGGCCAATGCCTACTGAATCTAGGTATTGTACCTGTAGGAAATCTAACAGCTTGCATAGATTTAGCTTTTACCTCCATCTTTTTAAGAACTTCTGCTTTAGTGCCAAACAAATGTTCTTGGTTTAATGGAGCATCTAGTAATTTTGCTTTGACATGGTCTGGCAAGATTTGTTCCTTCAGCCAAGCATGCCTTTTAACAACAGACCCAGTGATAGCAGCCCTGCAAGATGCTTCTAAGGCATCAAAACCACATTGCAAAGTATGTTTTCCAACTTGGTTTGCAGAATGCATTAACTCTTGTAAATCTATGTTCTGCACAATCAGGAATCAACATAATTTTTTTGTTTAATTAGTTCCATAATATGCTGCTGGTACTTCCAACATGTGAAACTGGCAATTTAAAGCCCTGATGGCAAGAGTTGCAGAGGTATATACCTTCTTCCCCCATCTGTCTAAAGCCCTAGAATCCCTGTCCAAAGGGGTTGGGCTTTTGGCTGTAGTAGCCTTAAAACCTTTAGGTCACTGGGAAATGGTCTCTGGATCCGCAGTAGGATTTTTAAATAGAAATTTGTGAGAACCGGGTATTCTGTAGTACCTGTCAGGCTTTCTAGGAGCTGGTGGCAAAGTATCAGGGGTAAGACTGGATTCCATGAAGACATCATCTACAATTTCCAGAACAGGGGGTACAGCTAGATGCCTGTGCCGAGGCAAATTTAAAAATTCCCCGAGTCTCTTTTTGGATTCTGGGTAGTCCTGGCATTCGCAGCAGAAATACTCTCTGAAGGTATGCAGGGTTTCACCGAAAGAAAAGTCCACTGGGGGGAGGCAGAGGAAATGGAATCCGCTGCATCTGAATCCTCATAGGTAGATAAGGGTATTGTCCTGGTAATCTGAGGGGTCACAGTCATCGGACTCGTGATCTGCAGAATCAGAAGGAAAATCAATTCTTTGTCTTTTAGAGGGGAAAGGCTGGCTTCTCCAAATTAAAGTAATAAGGTTTTCAGCCATTCTAAGCATTTCTTTCTGTGGCATGGGAGCTTGAGAATGCACTTTGACCGCTGGTTTCCTAGGCGTAGTGCGAACTCTGGGCCTGAGAAATTCAGTAGTTTTATTCAGAGAAATTCATTAGTTTTATTCAGAAATGAAGTAGTCGGTTTAATGCGAACATCGGAAGGTCTGAATACATCCTCAGAAGCCAGTGCCTGCACAGCGGCTCCAGACCCATCCAAGGTAGAAATATCTGCAGGTTCCATAGTCCAAGAAGCAACTCGCAGCATACCGGACTCCAAATGGGTCTCAGAAGAGGCCTGCAAATATGCAGAAGTGGCTATTAGGGGCTGTGAAAGCACCTCACTGAGTACTGCCGGACTGGAGACTAGCTTAACGGAAGCGTCGTCGGCAGTTTTGGACCTATGTGGTCTGTCTCTATCTTTATCCTTATGTTTTTTTTCGAATGGTTGGTAGTCGGATGGCTTATCGAAGCCATTTTGGAATACGGAGAACGAGAGGGAAAAAATTTAGCCACAAAGCCCAACGATGAATAGTTTGGGCGTTGAACAAGACACAAAACCGACAGCGAGGAACATTGTGCTCTGGGCCTGAACAGGTGACGCAGTAGGAGTGAAAATCTCTGTGAGGTATTTGCTTTCCACAGGCAAGACAATTATTAACTTTTTCTGACATCAGTTATATCAAGAAAAAAGGATCCACAACTGGGTACTCAGCTTTAGAAGACTTCAGGTCTGAAACTCAGATAATGAAAATTTCAGGTAGCGGCTGACCGGCACTTGCAAACTGCTTCTGCTTCAAGTTCTGCTCGGCAAGAAAAGCGGATGTAATGGTGTCGGCTGCATGTTTTACACCCCTGACGACCTGACATCATGGAAGAGGCGACAGCATTCGACGCAGAAATCCCAAGACTCTGGTATTCGGGCCGACTGAGGGCTACCTGCAGGCAGATAACCAAGTGTGATGACTACAACAGTGAAACACGAAGAACATCTGCTTCGGGCTCCTCTGCAAGAAGGACTGATGTAATGGGGTCGGCTGCCTGTTTTTATACCACTGATAACCTGATGTCAGTCCTGGAGCGACAGCAACTGACGTAGAAATAAGCCTCTGGTATTCGGGCCGACTGAGGGCTACCCCTGGCAGGATAACCCAAGTGTGACGACTGCAACAGTGAAACATGAAGAAAGTACAGTTTTGTACCTACCATAAATGTAGATGTCCGAGTGTACACCCTGCTGCAGTCATCACACTTGGGTTATCCTGTCGTTAGGCGGTCCCACAGTCGGCCGGAATTCCAAAGTCTTGGTCCGGCGTCGATTGCTGATGCTTCTTCCCTGACATCAGTGCGCCAGGGGTATATATACTGCATCCAACGCTATTTTCTTCAGTTTTTCTTGCCCCAGATGTCAGATGCCCCCAAAAAGGTGGTCAGGAATTAGTACCAAATTAAGTAAGTTTTGCACAAACACAAAATCCCTCCAGCTATAAGCAAATACATCAGGAAGGAATTGTAGAGATTTAGCCAGTTAGATGAGAGGGAATGGAGGGAGGGTAACCTGGACTGCAGCAGGGTGTACACTCTAACATCTACATTTATGGTAGGTACAAAACTGTACTATGTTCATCGTGTTACCCTGCTGCAGTCATCACACTTGGGTAGAATCCCAAAGCTATGGATGGGTGGAGGAGTTATAGAGGGTTAGAGGAGGCTAGAAGGCCCTGCAGAACTGCAGTGGCGAAGCCAGCTCTAGTCTTAGAGTAAAGTGGTAAGTGATAGTGTTTGGTAAAGGTGTGTACTGAACTCCAAGTTGCAGCTTCCAAAATCTCCTTGGTTGGAACCCCGCTGAGGAAGGCTGTAGATGTAGCTGTTGCCCTGGTAGAGTGGGGCCTAATGGTAGCAGGAACTGGTTTTCCATGATGGGTATAGCAAAAATGAACGCAATGTCCTATCCACTTGGAAATGGTTTGTTTTGATATAGCCTTCCCCTGTGAAGCTGTAGCACAGGATACAAAGGGCTGGTCAGATTTTCTGAAAACCTTAGTTTTATCCAAGTAGTAACGAAGTTGCCTGTGAATGTCCAAGGAATGCAGGAGTCTTTCTCCTTTGTTCTGTGGATTTGGGAAGAAGGTGGGTAAGTGGATGGTTTGATTTAAAGCCACACTGGAAACCACCTTAGGCATGAAGGAAGGATTAGTTCATAGAGAAACTCTGTCTTGACGGAAAATGAGGAAAGGTTCCACTGCCATTAGTGCCTGCAACTCTGAGACTCTTCTAGCTGAAGTTATTGCTAGCAGCAGGGCAGTCTTCCATGATAGAAACTGTAGATCTGCAGAGAAAGCTGGTTCAAAGGGAGGTAACGCAAGTTTTTCCAGAACAAAATTGAGGTCCCGTGTTGGTGTAGGTGCTCTCCTGGGGGGCCTAATGTTTTTTGCCCCTCTGAGGAACTGCCTTAGAAGTGGATGTGAAAATAAGGGTGGATCCGTGTTGTAGTGGGCTGAAATAGCTGATGCATGGATTTTAATGGAAGAAAAAGAAAGTCCTTTGTGCAGCATCTCAGTTAAATACTGTAGAATCTGAGGCATGTGAGGCTGAAGTGTGGTTTGGCCTTTAGCTTGGTTCCAGGCGCAAAACCTTTTCCATTTGTCCGAATAGGCCTTCCTGGTGCTGGGCCTCCTAGCTTCCAGAATAACATCCATAACTGCTTGGGAAAGAGGAGCTGGCTGGATGCTTAGCCGATTTGCCATGCAGCCAGATTTAAGGTTTTGAGCTGGCTGTGAAGAATCTGATTGTTTTGCTGTGTGAGCAAATGGGCAATTTGTGGCAAAATCCAAGGTGGGCCCTGGGCCATATTCCTCAATAGTGGGTGCCAGTCTGGGGCTACGAGTATCAGTCGTGGTCTCTCCTTTCTGACTTTCAGAAGCACCTTTGTGAGGAGAGGCAATGGAGGGAAGGCATATGCTGTCAAGTTTTTCCAACTGAATGAGAGTGCGTCCACTTTCCAAGTTTGATGGAGAAGTGTCCTTGCACAAAATTTTGTTAGTTGATAGTTTTGAGGACTGGCAAACAGGTCTAGGTGTGGAAGGCCCCATTTTTGAGTTATCATTGCAAATACTTGTGGGTCCAGTTTCCACTCATGGGGATCCATGATGTTTCTGCTGAGGTCGTCTGCCAATGTGTTCTTTTTTCCTGGCAGGAATTGAGCTTGTAACTGAACTTTGTAAGGCAGAGCTGTGTTCCACAAGGTCATTGCTTGCCTGCACAGAGGGTAGAAGTGTGTACCCCCTTGTTTATGTACCACATTACTGTGGTGTTGTCTGTCCTTATTGTAAGTTGTCCTGGATGTAATAGATTCTTGAAGGCTGTCAGAGCTTTCTGTACAGCTAGCATCTCTTTTTGATGGATGTGTAGATTCCTTTGATCTGCAGTCCATACTCCTTGAACGCACTGTCCTGCCATGTGTGCCCCCCAGGCGTAGTCCGATGCATCTGTTGTCATAGTTTGCCTGGCTGGGGGAAAGGTGAAAGGCTGACCCTTGTTGAGGTGACATGCCTGTGACCACCATAGAAACTCCTGTTGTAGGCAGGGAATGAGAGAGATCATTGTGTCCAAGCTGTGGCTGTGTTGAGACCATACGCTTTTTAGGTACCACTGTAATTTCCTCATATGCAGCTTTGCAAATGGTATTAGTAGTATGCAAGATGCCATGAAGCCCAAGGCCTGCAGAATTTTTCTTGCAGGTAGTTGGGTCTTTGTTGCCATTGTTTTGAAATATAGAGTCAGTTGTAGTTGTTTGTCTGGCGTCCGATAAACCTTCTGGGCAGTTGTATTCAAGCTGGCACCCAGGAATGTCATATTTTGTGAGGGTACTAGTTTTGATTTCTTTTCGTTTACTGTGTACCCCAGGCAACTTAGAAGATGTTTTACAAAAGCCAGATGTTGTAAGAGAATGTCCTTGCTTTCTGCTTGGATGAGGCAGTCGTCCAGGTATGGGTATATTTGAATTCCTCTTTGTCTGCAGTATGCAATTACTGGTGCCAGGCATTTTGTGAAGACCCTGGGCGCAGTAGATAAGCCAAAGGGCAGTGCAGAGAATTGGTAATGGGTTGAACCTGAAACGGAGGTATCTTCTGCAAATTTGTCTGATAGGGACATGCAGGTATGCCTCCTTGAGGCCCAACGTTACTAGCCATGCTTTCTTGCCCAACATGGGAAGAAGCTGCTGTAGTGTTAGCATCTTGAATTTGGGTACTTGTAAGAAGGTGTTTAGAATTGAAAGGTCCAGAATTTGTCTCCAGGCATTGTCCTTTCTGGGAACTAGAAAGAGTCTGGAGTAAAATCCTTGCCTTGCTCTCGTGTAGGTACCAGTTGAATGGCTCTCATGTCCATGAGAGCTGTAATTTGTTTTTGTGCCTCTGCCCATTGATTTTGTGGCAGGTTTGGCATTCCTCTTTTCATTGGCAAGGTGTGAAAATGGAACCTGTATCCTCGTGAAATTATGTCTAGGACCCATTTGTCCTTTGTGACAATGTGCCAGTTGTCTGAAAAAAGTACAGTTTTGTACCTACCATAAATGTAGATGTCCGAGAGGAATGCATCTGCAGTCTTTACAAATGGGTTGTCCTGTCGTCAGGCAGCCCTTCGGTCGGCCGGATTCCAAAGTCTGGGTCTGGCTTCGGCTGGTGTCGCACTTCACCCGACGTCATTGCGGCAGTTATTCGGGTATAAAGGCATCAGCCGACGCCATTTTCCTCAGTGTTTCTTGCCCCAGATGCCAGGTGCCCTCTTGGATGGCTAAATTTGGATAAATGCCAAAGTTTCCAAATAGTAGAGAGCAAACACACAAAATAAGCATGTATGTACATATATACAAACAAATACACCATAATAGAACCCCCCCCCAAGCTAGCTGAAGATTGGTAAGTACCCTAGGAGAACCTCAGAGGGGAAGGAGGGTGGGTAATCCTGACTGCAGATGCATTCCTCTCGGACATCTACATTTATGGTAGGTACAAAACTGTACTATGTCCTTCAAGGATGCATCTGCAGTCTTTACAAATGGGTAGAATACCATAGCTAAACTAGGGGAGGAGGAAATGAGAATAGATTATGGTGTAGTCAGGATCCCTTGCAAAACAGCAGTGGCAAAACCAGCACGGGATCTAGAGTATAGAGGTAAGTTATAATGCTTGGCAAATGTATGCACGGAGGTCCAAGTAGCAGCCTCTATAATGTCCTTGGTAGCCACTCCTCGTAAGAAAGCTGTGGTAGTGGCTGTAGCCCTTGTGGAGTGAGGCCTGATGTTCTCTGGGGTTTTCTTTCCATGGTAGGAGTAACAAAATCTAATGCAATTTCCTATCCATTTGGAGATTGTCTGTTTAGAAATTGGTTTTCCTTCCTTTCCTGTTGCATATGCTACCAGAAGCTGGTCAGTTTTTCTATTGTTTTTTGTCCTGTCCAGGTAGTAGCGTAATTGTCTGTGTACATCCAAGGTATGTAAGAGCTTTTCTCCCCTGTTCTGTGGGTTGGGGAAGAATGTAGGAAGGTGGATAGCCTGATTTAAAGAGACTCTGGATACCACCTTAGGCATAAATGTAGGATTTGTTCTCATGGACACTCTATCTTGATGGAAGTTCAGGAAGGGTTGTACTGCCATTAATGCCTGTAGTTCAGAGACCCTTCTTGCTGAAGTTGTTGCCAGCAGGAAAGCAGTCTTCCAGGATAAGTATTGTAATTCTGCTGTAGCTGCTGGTTCGAAAGGAGGTAGAGTCAGTTTTTCTAGCACAAAGTTCAAGTCCCATGCTGGCAATGGAGGATTCCTGGGAGGTTTTACATTTTTAATTCCTCTCAGAAACTGTCTGAGCAGAGGATGCGAGAAGACAGGAGGATCCAAGCTGTATTCTGCTGAAATAGCTGATGCATGTATTTTGATGGAAGAATAGGACAGGCCTGTATGGAAGAGCTCCGCCAAGTACTCCAGGATGTTGGCTATGTTCACCAGTGTCACATCTTGCCCCTTTGCAGTACTCCAGATGAGATATCTTTTCCATTTTGCTGCATAATTCTTTCTTGTTGAAGGTCTACGAGCCTCCAGGATTATGTCTTTAACCCTTTGGGATAAATTTGGGTTAATTGCTGTTATGTAATGTTCCAGGCAGTTAGCTGCAGAGTTTTTAGGTTTGGATGCAGGATGTTGTAGTTGTTCTGTGTTAGCAGTAATGGGATCAGGGGCAGTGTCCATATTTGTTCCCGGGACATGCTCCTCAGCAGTGGATACCAATGTTGTCTTGGCCAGTCTGGGGCTATCAGAATGATCCTTGGATGGTCCTCTTTGATCTTCAATAGCACCTTGTGCATCAAAGGAAGTGGTGGGAATGCGTATGCTGTCAGGCTTTTCCAACTGAAAGACAGGGAGTCCACCTTCCAAGCAAGTGGGTGGTAAGTCCTTGTGCAGAATTTCTTCAACTGGTGATTGAATGGGGATGCAAACAAGTCTATTTGTGGTAATCCCCATTCTCTTGTGATGGTTTTGAAGATGTCCGGATGCAGCATCCATTCGTGGGCATCTGTTGTAGTTCTGCTTAATATGTCTGCTAGAATGTTTTCCTTCCCTGGTACATAAATTGCCTGTAACTGAATGTTGTAGCTCAGAGCCACATCCCATAGGTCCAGTGCCAGCCGGCATAGAGGGTATGAGTGTGTGCCTCCCTGTTTGTTGATGTACCACATAACTGTGGTGTTGTCTGTCTATCATCAACTGGCCTTCTTGGAGAAAAGGTCTGAATGTCTGGATTGCCAATTTTACTGCCATCATTTCTTTTAGATTTATGTGCAGATGCAGCTGGTCTTGAGTCCATAGGCCTTGAATGCACTTGCCCATCATGTGTACCCCCCAACCGAGGTCTGAGGCATCTGTCGTGATGGTTCGTCTTGGTTGACTTTTGCAGAAGGGCAATCCTGTGTTTGATTGACAGGCCTGAGCCCACCATAGGAACTCTTGCTTCAGGCATGGGATCATTGGAATTTTGGTTTCTAGGCTGTGCTTGTGCTGAGACCACAAATTCTTTAGGTACCACTGTAGCTTTCTCATATGCAGCCTGGCATGAGGGACCAGT
Organism: Protopterus annectens; assembly: GCF_019279795.1. Lineage (NCBI taxonomy): Eukaryota > Metazoa > Chordata > Ceratodontiformes > Protopteridae > Protopterus > Protopterus annectens. Next base: position 393,420,692 of record NC_056731.1, on the reverse strand, counting down.
ATTATGCAGGATGCCATGAAGCCTAGAGCTTGTAGCACTTTTCTTGCAGTTAGATGGCTCTGCTTAACTTGTTAATGCCAAGAAGTAGAGAGGAAGTTGCTCTTTCTTTTCTGCAGTTAGAAATGCCATTTGTTTTGATGTGTCCAGTTCTGCACCCAGAAAGGTTATTCTTTGGGAAGGAATCAGCCTTGACTTTTTTGTATTGACTGTATATCCCAGGGCTTGCAGCAGGTAGATGACTCTTTGTAAGTCTTCTGTTAGTTTGTTTTTGTTGTCCGCTTGTATCAGGCAGTCGTCCAGGTAGGGATAGATTTGAATCCCCTGAAGTCTGCAATGAGCGATTACTGATGCCAGGCATTTCGTGAACACTCTGGGCGCAGTAGATAAGCCAAAGGGCAATGCTGAGAATTGATAATGCTCTGATCCTGCAAGAAATCTGAGGTATCTTCTGCAAATTGGTCTTATGGGGGCGTGCAGGTATGCCTCCTTGAGATCTAGAGTTACCAGCCAAGACTCCCTTGCCCAGCATGGGAAGAAGCTGCTGTAGGGTCAGCATTTTGAATGTTGGAACAATGAGGAATGTGTTTAAAGCGGACAGGTCTAGAATAGGCCTCCATTTGTTTTCTTTTCTTGGTACCAGGAAGAGTCTGGAGTAAAATCCCTTCCCTTGCTCCATAGATGGTACCTTTTCCACAGCTCTCATTCTTAATAATTGAGATATTTGTTTTAGAGCTTCTGCCCTTTGAGTAGGTGGTAGGTTTGGCATTCCTCTCTTTCCTGGTAGAGTATGGAAATGGAACCTGTAACCTTTGTCTATAGTTTGCAAAATCCATTTTTCTGTTGTAATGCAGTGCCAGTTTCTTGAAAATAATGTTAGCTTTCCGCCTAAGGGTGTTTCTAGTTGTTCCCTGGTAGGCGGTGCCACCGCCAAGTCACTGTGATTGAGTTGTTGTAGTGGTGGTGGTTGTATCCGTGCCTCGTTGGTTGTTACCCTGCCACTGGCGACCCCTGTAGGCACCCCTGGATTGGTTTCTGCCTCTAGAGTGCCTATTCCTGCCTCTTTGTGCCTTAGAGGAGTCCGGAAAGGACCAATTCTTGGAGGGCCAGTTCCTGCTAAACCTTGGAGGTTGAACTTGTAAGAAATCTTTCACTGTTTGCACAGATTTTGCTTTCTCTTCCATCTTTTTTAGTACCTGCTGTGCGGGGGCACCAAATAAATTGACCTTGTCCATAGGTGCATCCAAAAGCTTAGATTTGACATGGTCTGGTAATGCCTGTTCTTTCAACCATGCATGCCTCCTGATAACTGTGCCAGTCATGGCTGATCTAAAGGAAGCCTCATTTTAAAGAATGGTTACTAACCTACTGTATGTTATGTACCATTTCTTGAACATACTTTTTATCTAAAGATTCTTCAGAGGACAGCTTTTTAGTCAACTGGTCAAGCATAAACTCTTGATATTGAATCATATGAAATTGGCAGTTCAAAGCTCTAGCTGACAAAGTAGCAGAGGTGTAAACTTTTTTACCCCATCTCTCTAAGGACCTGGATTCCCTTTCAGAGGGAGGGTTTTTAGAAGAAGTAGCTGCTACAGCTTTAGGGCCCTGGGAGATAGTCTCTGGATCTGCAAAAGGAGCCTTATATAAGTGGTGATGAGTGTCCGGGACCCTGTAGTACCTATCGGGCTTAGCAGGAGCCGGAGGTAAAGTATCAGGAGCAGTGCAAGCATCATTAAATGCATCATCAACAACAGATAGAACTGGAGGTATAGCTAAAGGCCTATGCTGTGGCAAATGTAGAAAGGTCCTAAGCCTTTTTCTAGAGTCTGAGAAATCTTGGCCCTGCCACTGAAATTGTTCCCTCATAGCATGCAAGGTTTCCCCAAAGGAAAATTCCTCAGGAGGAGAGGCTGAAGGGATGGACTCCTCAGCATCAGAGTCTTCGTAAGGAGAATAAGAAGCCTCAGGAGGGTCTGTATGTTCCGAGTCATCAGAGGAATCATCTGTGGATACTGGCTCAGGGGGCTCTGCTCTAGGCCTCTTTTCTGGAGGAGGGAGAGAGACCCTGTCTGGATGAGGCTGGGCTCCACGAATTAAGGAGATGAGATCTTCTGCCAAAGAAAGCATATGGGAGCTGGTGCTGGGCCTGTGAGAGGGGGGCTTGGCAGGCACAGGTTTTGATGCTTTGGCTGCTTTAGCCCTGGCAAAGGCCTTAATAGACATAGCTGGAGGAGGCCTAGCAGCTCCACGTGCAGGGGTAGAAATATCTAGGGGAATGGTGTCTGATAAATCCTGTGAAATCGTAACAGAAGGTTGGATTTCAGAAGCCGTTTCTACCAGGTTAGAAGAGGCCTCGGTAGAAGGCAAGTTATCGTCTGAAGAAAGAACCGCTTGCTCGGTTTCGGCCGAAGCCGAGACACTCGTGGTTTGCTTAACCGCGGTTTCGGCCGAAACCGCGGACCACGAGTGTTGGTCCTTTTCTTTGCGTTTTTTTGTTATTTGCGTAGTCGGAGGATCCGACGGCATAATGTAGGCAAAATCGGAGCCGAAAATCTGTTCAGCAAAGTCCGAGCGATGTCTAAGCGTCCGTCGGTTAAAAGAAGCACAGGCTAGACAAGCTGCTACGTCGTGGTCTGGGCCTAAACAATGTATGCAATAGGAGTGGAAATCTTTATGAGGTATTTGTTTCCCCACAAGATAAACAGTTATTAACTTTCTCTGACATCGGCTGAGGCAAGAAAGAGTCCCCAACGGGGTACTTAGCTTTATCGAAGTCTTTGAAGCAGTATTCGGTAGTAGTAATCTCTGGATCTGACCGACCGGCACTTGCGAACAGCTTCTGCTTCGGGCGCCACGCGGCAAGAAAGACTGAGGAAAATGGCGTCGGCTGATGCCTTTATACCCGAATAACTGCCGCAATGACGTCGGGTGAAGTGCGACACCAGCTGAAGCCAGACCCAGACTTTGGAATCCGGCCGACCGAAGGGCTGCCTGACGACAGGACAACCCATTTGTAAAGACTGCAGATGCATCCTTGAAGGACATAGTGCGAGTTTTCCTCCCAAGGGGGCTGCCAAGAGAGTGTTGGTTGGCCAGATGAGGTGCAAGTCATTGAGTTTGCCTTCTTGTAGTTTGAGACCTGTCTGCTCCTCCCTTCTGTGTTGCAGTGCCCCATTGTCGAGGTTTGTACTGGGCTTGTGGTTGTCCTCTGCCTCTTGGACGTCTGTATTTACTCCTCTGTGGTCTGTCAGTAGCTGGAAAGGGCCATTTTTTTGTTGGCCAATTTCTGCTGAAGCGAGGGGGCTATACCTGTAGAAAATCTTTGACTGTCTGCATAGATTTTGCCTTATCCTCCATTTTCTTTAAGACTTCTTCTGCTTTAACTCCAAAAAGAACATCCTGCTGTAAGGGAGCATCTAGAAGCTTTGCTTTAACATGATCAGGCAGAGTTTGTTCCTTTAACCAAGCATGCCTATGTATAACAGACCCAGTGACAGCTGCTCTGCAGGAAGCCTCCAAAGAATCAAACCCACATTGTAAAGTATGTTTGCCCACCTGTTCAGTTGCATGCAACAGATCCTGCATTTCTTTCAAATCAGACTGTTGAGGGAGTGTGCTCATTTTTTGTTTTAACTGAGACATTAGAAATTGCTGATATTTTAGCATGTGAAATTGGCAATTTAGTGCCCTCATAGCTAGAGTGGCTGAGGTGTAAACCTTTTTCCCCCCACCTGTCTAGTGCTCTGGTGTCCCTTTCACAGGGTACAGGATTTTTTGCCATAGAAGCCTTAGCCCCTTTGGGACCCTGGGAGATGGTCTCTGGATCAGCAATAGGGCTTTTATAAAGGAATTTGTGGGAATCAGGCACTCTAGGAACCCCTGATTAAAGAGATCAAATCTTCAGCCATTTTGAGCATCTGTTTCTTAGGCATGTGGCCTTGAACTGGAGACTGAAGTGCAGTCTTTTTAGGTTTAATAGGAGTCTTAATCTTAGGATACGTTTTTATGGTGAGCGTAGTCGGTCTGAAGACGCCTTCAGAAACTAAATGTGTTTCTGCAGCACCATCTCTTTCAGCAGTGTCGTCGGTAGGGGCTAAACAAAATGGCTGTGTCGGCCTAGTACTCTCCGCCAAAAGCTCCGAAGCGGTCTCGGGTTCCAGATCTGCGGTAGTCAGGGGCTGCGTCAGAGCCTTACTGAAGACCGGTGAACCGGAGACCGGACCAGCCGAGGCCTCGGAGTCTGGCTTGGGTCTAGGCTGCCTGTCCTTATCCTTGCGTTTTTTGTGCACACCGGTAGTAGTTTGCTCCGACGGCATTGTGTAGTTAAATTTTCTACCGTAGTGTCGTGCGAAATCAAAGCGTCTTTTTATAGTACGCTTATTAAACCTAGCACAAAAACGACAACCAGTGACATCGTGGTCTGGGCCTAGGCAAGGTATGCAATAAGAATGAAAATCCTTATGAGGTATTTGCTTCCCACAAGAAATACAATTGTTAACTTTTTCTGACATCGGTCTGAGGCAAGAAAAGTTTCCCCAACGGGGTACTTAGCTGTATTGAAGACTTCGGATCTGAAATTCGACTTCGAAAATCTCAGGAGTCGGCCGACCGGCACTTGCGAACTGCTTCTGCTTCGGGCACCGCGCGGCAAGAAAGACTGAAGAAAATGGCGTTGGATGCAGTATATATACCCCTGGCGCACTGACGTCAGGGAAGAAGCGACAGCAACCGATGCCGGACCAAGACTTTGGAATTCCGGCCGACTGCGGGACCGCCTGATGACAGGATAACCCAAGTGTGATGACTGCAGCAGGGTAACAGGATGAACATCACCCACTGTTACTGTAAGCTTTTACACAACTGTACTATGTCCTTCCATATCACTGTTGTAGTATGCTTCACTGAAGGAAGGGTACAAGAGTTAAGATGAAGAGTGGGAGAAGGAAGGCACAGAACAGCCTTCTACAAACCCATGCAGGACAGCCCTGACAAAATCTGCCGTGGCCATGGAAATAGTATCTAGCTTATAATGCTTAGTAAAAGTATGCACAGAAGTCCAAGCAGCAGCCTCAAAGATGGAGTTGGTGCCCTAATCTTTGAAAAAAGTCACCAAAAGAAGCACCCGCCCTGGTAGAATGTGCTCTTACAGATGAAGAAAGACATCTGCCAGGAAAACAACAACAAAAGGAAATGACCTTAGAGATTCTGGAGATAGTTTGGTTGGAAAAGTACAGTTGTGTACACCTACCATAAATGTAGATGTTAGAGTGTGTTCATTGCTGCAGTCCTAATCACTGGGTTATCCATGCTGTGGTAGCCCTTAGTCGGTCCGAATACCAGTCAAGGTTTTGTACGTTGGCTGCCGTCGCTTGCTGGGTGATGTCAGGTCATCAGAGCTATAAAGGAGAGCAGGCAACGTCATTACCTCAGTTTTTCTTGCCTTAACCAACCAAAGAAGTCCAATTTTAATAATTATTAGTAGTCCTGGGGTCAGAGACCCCCATAAAAATAGGTCTCTCTCTAAGGAAAGCAGATATCAGTGGGGAGGAGGGAGGGAAAGCATGACTGCAGCAGTGAACTCACTCGAACATCTACATTTATGGTAAGTGTACACAACTGTACTATGTTCTTCATGTTTCATTGCTGCAGTCCTAACCATTGGGAAGATTCCAAAAGCTGAGGGGAAGGGTGGAAGGTTAACAAAAACTTATTGAGTGAGCATGCCCTGCAGAATTGCAGAGGCAAACCCAGCCCTAGCTTTTGAGAATATATTCAGATGGTAATGTTTGATGAAGGTGTGGACAGAAGTCCATGTGGCAGCTTCCAGGATGTCATTGGTGGGTACCCCTCTAAGGAATGCTGTGGAAGTAGAGGTTGCCCTAGTGGAATGGGTTCTGATGGTCCTAGGGAGTGGTTTCCCATGCAAGGAGCATCAAAATTGGATACAGTGTGCTATCCGTTTGGATATTGGTTTCCCCTGTGCCCGTTTTTTAAAGCTGACCAAGAGCTGGTCAGTTTTCCTGAATCTCTTTCTACGATCCAGATAAAATCTGAGTTGCCTGTGCACATCCAAAGAATGCAGTATCCTTTCCCCCTTGTTCTGAGGGTTAGGGAAGAAGGTGAGCAGGTGGATGGCCTGGTTGAGAGTACCATCCAACACCACCTTTGGCATGAAGGAGGGACTGGTTTTCAGGGAGACCCTGTCTGCATGGAAGATGATAAATGGCTCAATGGCCATTAAGGCTTGAAGCTCTAACACACTCCTGGCTGAAGTAATAGCCAGGAGTAAGGCAGTCCTCCAAGAGAGGTACTTTAGTTCTGAGGATGCTGCAGGCTCGAAGTGAGGCAGAGTAAGCTTTTCTAAAACATAGTTCAGGTCCCAGGCTGGGCTGGGCTGTCTTATGGGAGGCCTGATATTAGAGGCTCCTCTAAGGAATTGTTTGATAAGAGGGTGGGAGAACAATGTTTGTTCTGTAACAAAGTGTGCCAAGATGGCAGAGAGATGGATCTTTATGGAGAAGGAGAGACCCTTATTAAGGAGCTCAGCAAGATATTCTAGAATAAGAGGAATAGAGTGCAGATGTATGTCTACCCCGTTGGACTGGCTCCAGGAGCAGAATCTTTTCCATTTTCCAGCGTAAGATTTTCTGGTGCTGGGCCTTCTGGCTTCTGTGATGATGTCAAAGACTTGCTTGCTTAGCATAGATTCCCTGTTGGTTTTGGTAGAATAAGCCATGCTGAGAGCTTGAGTGTCTGAAGGTCTGGGTGCAGCATTGTCATTCCCCCCCAGGATAGCAGGTGAGGTATCGGTCAGGGGGGCTGGTGAGATAGGCTGTGCAGAAGTGGGTACCAATGCTGTCTAGGCCAATCTGTGGCGATGAGTATTGCTCTTGGTTTTTCCTCCCTTATCTTGATTAGTAGTTTTGGAATGAGAGGTAGAGGTGGGAATGCATACCCAAAGAGGGTATTCAAAGGGAAGGTCAGGGCATCGACCTTCCAAGCTAGGTGATGGTGCTTCCTGGTGCAGAATTTCTGTACTTGGTGATTTAAATGAGAGGCAAAGAGGTTCACCTGGGGGGGTCCCCATGTGTGGGTAATTAGCAGAAAAATGTCTCTGTGGATATAGCATTCGTGTGGGTCCCAGCAGGTTTCTGCTTAAGTGGTCTGCCAGGGTGTTGTTGATGCCCGGTGGGTATTGGGCAATAAGATGTAGTCCCATGGATGAGGCTGCTACCCACAGGCTCATGGCTAGTCTGCACAGGGGCTAAGCTTGAGGCCCTTTTTCAGAGCAGAGGCACGGGCCCACCAGAGGAACTCTGACCTTATGCAAGCGATCACAGAGGCAGGGAGGTGTCTGGAGGTTGTGAGTGTTGACACCATAGGTTCTTTAGGTACCACTGAATTTTCCTCATGCGTAGTCTGGCCAGAGGTACCAGGAGGATGCATGAGGTCATGTACCCTAGAGCTTGTAGAAACTTCCTGGCAGAAAGCCGGGTTTGGAAGGCCAGAGTAGTGAAGTATTTTGGTAGGAAATTGTTTTTCTGGGAACAGAAAGGCCATTTGCTGTTGTGCCCAGTAAGACTCCCAGAAATATGATTTTCCTGGTAATTGCCGGTGTCTGTTTTGATTTCCTTTCGTTGATCATGAACCCCAGAGAGGTGAGTAGGGTTTTTACAAATGAGAGGTGCTGCAGGAGCAGTTCCTTGCAGTCTGCCTGGATGAGACAGTCATCCAGGTAAGAGTAAATCTGTACATTGTTTTGCATGCAAAAGGCAATGGCAGGAGCTAGACATTTGGTGAATACCCTGGGAGCAGTAGATAAGCCGAAGGGAAAAGCAGAGAAAGTACAGTTGTGTACACCTACCATAAATGTAGATGTTAGAGTGTCTTCACTGTTGCAGTCATGACTGTAGGGTTCTCCCCTGCCGGCAGGCAGCCCTCGGTCGGCCAGAATCCCAAAGTCTGGGTCCGGCGTCGGCTGTTCAACCATGCTCCCTGATGTCAGAGCGCCAGGAGTACAAAGCTGACAGCCGACGCCATCTTCTCCAGTTTTTCTTGCCCCAGATGTCAGGAGTCCCAAAATGAAAAAGGTCCCATAACCTTTGCAAATACACCTCAGAAGAATGGTGAAAAATGGAACTACACAAAAGTAAAAATAAGAGGGGACAGGAGGGAGGTAACCCAGACTGCAACAGTGAAGACACTCGAACATCTACATTTATGGTAGGTGTACACAACTGTACTATGTTCATCATGTTTCACTGTTGCAGTCATGACTGTAGGGTAGAATCCCAAAGCTGAAAGAAAGGGAGGTGGTCATAAAGAAGAAGGGGCGGCTAAAAGGCCCTGGAAGACTGCAGAGGCAAAGCCTGTCCTAGACTTAGAGTAGAGAGGTAGATTGTAGTGCTTAGAAAAAGTATGCACTGAACTCCAAGTTGCAGCTTCCAAAATGTCTTTGGTAGGAACTCCCCTGAGGAAGGCCGCAGAAGTGGCAGCAGCTCTGGTGGAATGAGTCCGTATACTCCCTGGGATTTGCTTTCCATGGTGTGAATAACAAAATGTGATTCCATGAGCAATCCATTTAGAAATGGTCTGTTTTGAAATGGCTTTACCTTGGGAGCTTGAAGCATAAGAAACAAACAATTGTTCTGATTTTCTGATGTCCTTGGTTCTGTCCAGGTAAAAACGTAGTTGTCTGTGTACATCCAAGGAATGTAAGATCCTTTCCCCTTTACTTTGAGGAGTGGGGAAAAAGGTTGGCAAGTGGATAGTTTGATTTAAAGCCACTTTGGAAACCACCTTAGGCATGAAGGTAGGATTAGTCCTCAAAGATACCCTGTCTTGATGAAAAATAATGTACGGTTCCACAGCCATAAGAGCTTGTAACTCTGAAACTCTCCTGGCAGAAGTTAGGGCTAACAAGATAGCGGTCTTCCAAGATAAAAACTTGATGTCAGAAGAGGCAGCAGGCTCAAAAGGAGGCAAGGTTAGCTTTTCCAAAACATAGTAGAGATCCCAAGCAGAAATGGGAGGAGATCTAGGAGGTCTTAAGTTCTTAGCTCCTCTGAGAAACTGTCGCATGAGCTGGTGGGAAAAGATGGGAGGGTCTGTATTATAATGAGCAGAAATAGCAGAGGCATGTATCTTAATGGAAGAGAAAGATTATGTAAGAGATCTGTCAAGTAAAGTAAAATTAAAGTAATGTTAGGAAGAAGAGGATCAGAATCCTGAGCCTGCAACCAGGAACAAAATCTTTTCCATTTTCCTGCATAAGATTTTCTAGTGCTAGGACGTCTGGCCTCTAAAATGACATCCATAACCTGCTTGGGTAGGAAAGAAGAAATCAAAGGCCCTGGATTAACCAGGCCACCAGGCTGAGAGTTCTGACATGAGAGTGTAGAACCTGACCCTGATGTTGAGACAGAAGGTTCGGAGACTGAGGTAAAACCCAAGGGGGCTTCAGACATAGGTTTTTTAGAGTTGGATACCAAAACCGCCGAGGCCAATTTGGAGCCAGCAAGATTATCATCTAGGGCTTGTCCTGTTTTATCTTCAATAAGACCCGTGGAAGAAGAGGAAGAGTTAGAAAGGCATATCCCGAGAGGTTCCTCCAACTGAATGACAGGGCATCCACTTTCCAAGCTTCTCTGTGGAAAGTCCTGGTGCAAAAATTCTGTAGTTGACGATTGAGATGGGATGCAAAGAGGTCTATGTGAGGACATCCCCAGACTGCTGTTATCATCCTGAATATTTTGGTGTCCAGCATCCACTCGTGTGGATCCGAAAGGTTTCTGCTCAGACTGTCTGCCAGGAAGTTTTGTTTCCCTGGTAGAAACTGAGCTTGAAGATCCAGATTGCAAGCTAGAGCCATGTTCCATAGATCCATGGCTAGTCTGCAAAGGGGGTAAGAATGAGATCCCCCCTGCTTGTTTATGTACCACATAACTGTGGTGTTGTCTGTCCGTATTAGTAGTTGTCCTGGTTGTAAAAGATTCCTGAAGGCCAATAGAGCTTTCTGAACAGCTAACATTTCCTTTAAATTGATATGCAGGTGCTTCTGATCCTTTGTCCAAAGGCCCTGCAGACAGTTGCCCTGAAAATGGGCTCCCCAAGCATAATCCGAGGCGTCCGTGGTTAGAATCTGAGTGGCAGGAGGCAGACAGAAGGGTTTTCCTTTGTTTAGAGCACATGCCCTGGACCACCAAAGAAATTCCTTTTGAAGGCAAGGAAGGACGGAGATCAGTATGTCTAAACTGTGGCAATGCTGAGACCATACACTTTTTAGGTACCACTGTATTTTCCTCATGTGTAGTCTTGCATATGGTACGAGAAGGATGCAGGAGGCCATGTAACCCAAAGCCTGCAGGAATTTCCTTGCAGATAGTTGAGTTAAAGTTGCCAAGGTTTTGAAAGTTGAAGCCAGCTGTAATTGTTTTTCGGATGTCAGAAAAGCCATCTGGGTTGTGGTGTTTAGAAGAGCACAAAACCAGGAAGTAAATGCACACACAGCCAGGAAATGGAACAGCTTGTTGTAAGTTCACCAAGGCAGATTCAGTAAATCCAGGTAGGCACCAAACGAATTCAAATAATTCCTTTATTCAGAACCACAGAATAATAACACACAAGCGCTTTCGCTCAGAGGAATTCTGAGCTTTATCAAGTGACACCATGCTGTTGAATCAGGTGTCTTATATACCTTGAAAATCCTAGGTTAATTAGAAAGCACTACCAATTAACATTTTAAAGAGACTGTGCACTATTCCACATGCTTAAAAATTCCTTTAAAACAAAATATATAAAAAAATATAATAGATTGCTTAAAATAATGCATTAATGCATCTGTCACTACTAAAAATGCTAATAGCTTAAAAATAAACAAAACATTGTGCACTGTTACTATAGTGTTTAACTTTGTAATAAAATTTGCTTTGTGCAAAAGTTGCACTTCTTTTGAAAATTGGGATAAGATGGAGTGACTTGACGTACCAACTGTTGTTCGTGTAAGTATAATATAAGGCTAATGCCTAGTATGGGTATGACAATATTTTCCTTTTCTTGGTCTTGTTGACAACCCTGCTGGAAAAAGAACACTATATCTTAACCAAGTTAAACTATGCTGTACAATAGGTCTTTCCTTAACATAGACTTTGTATAGTGTAGCATTAAGTGAAAATCATGCCCATGTGTATGAGTACTTGCCATAAGTAATTGTGTGGGAATGTCAAACTAAAGTCTTGCCCTTCTTAGTTTCAATAGCGGCTTGATACTGATCAAACCGTTAAGCCCAGGGGGTCTCCCAGCATCTAACTTTAATTGCCAGAGGAGTTCTCGGTATTCTAAAGTTGATTCCCAATCACCCCCCCTGGCATCAGGCTTAACTTGCTCCAGTACCATAAATTTTAGTTTTATGTTTGGACAGGTCAGGGAGTGCTTATAAAAAGCGTTGGTTTCCTTCTTTTGTTTATATCATAAAATGCTCGTATATCCGCTATGGAATTCCCTTCCGTTTGCCTACATAGAAACTGCTGCATGTGGTGCAGAAGCCTAAATAGACCACCCCTTGCTACCACATGTGAAATGGCCTGTGGGGTAGATTTTAAACCTTCTGGATGGAATGGTGATACTTTTTCTTCCAAGATGGCATGGCATTGGCTACATGCCCCACATTTAAATGTTCCCTTTCTTGCTGGGTTAGTTTTCCTTGTAATGTTCTGCTTTTTCTCAAACATTTCCTTGAGATTGGTACCCTTCTCCTTACAAATGAAGGTTGGTCAGGCAATAGCCCTTAAACTCTTCAAAGAGGGCAAGTACAGGCCAGTACTTTCTTACAGATTCCTCCATTTCCCTTGAGTGCAAAGAGTAGGTGTAGATAAAACTGTTCTTAAATTCATTGTTGATAACGGGAACAGAGCTGGCTGGTATGCCCGTTCCCTTACCCAGAAGGGGTGGATAGACAGTTCCTCTTTTGGAATTTACCTCCTTGACCAGGCTTTTGAAGAGGTCCAGAGGATAGTCCCTTTCTAAGAACAGACTTTCCAAAACCTGACCTCTGCCATGTAGTCGTCATGTCCACTGCAAATCCTGCTTGCCCTGATGAGTTGTCCTTTGACAATGCCTTTTTTCTGGAAAAAAGGATGTGCACTCTCAAAGTGCAGAACAGAGTTGGAAAAAGTAGGTTTACGATACAGCTTAGATTGAAAACTGTTCTCCAAGTAATTTTTGTATATGGTGACATCCAAATAATGCAATTGGTCTGGATCAGTGGAGTGAGTGAACTGCAGAAAATTGGTACTTGCATTGATGTGAGCAAAAAACCTCAAAAGCTCATCCTCAGACCCTTGCCACAAGATGCAGATGTCATCAAGGTAACGTCTGTAGAGTAGTAGATGTTGCTCCCAAGGGGGGATCAATACAAACTTGTGCTCCCATACGTGAAGCACCACGTTGGCGTAAAAGGTGGCACAGGATGCCCCCATTGCTATTCCTTTACTTTGCTTGAAGATTTCTCCATTGAAAAAGATGAAGTTGTTACGTGTCGATTTCCATGAATTCAATGACCAAGTTGCTTAGTCTGTTGTTCAAATCGGTTTCATTGGTGAGAAACTCACCAAACCAGTCCAGACCCTCATCATGTGGAATGCTAGAAAAGAGATCCTTGATGTCAATGGTCACCAGCAACAGGTCAGGAGAAAACTTGGTAGTAGGAAAATCACACAGAAAGTGCCAGGAGTCCTTGCATACATGCGTAAGCAGGGGGGTGAATCTCTTAGTCAAACAATCAATAAATTTACTGATGGGCTCCGTGATTCCTCCTGCCCCTGCCACTATTGGCCTGAATGCTGGTGGGTTAGTTCCCTTATGAATTTTAGGGATGCCAAACAAAACCGGTATCCTTGGTTTTTCTACATGTAAATAATTGTAGAGCTTCTCATTGATGGAATTTTGCAGCAATAAATCGTACAAATGGTGGTTGATTTGCGCTAGAGCAATATTGACTTCATTTCGTGAGACTGTTGAATATTGCCCATCATTTTGAAGCATGTTATGAATGTAAGCTTCATAGTCTGCAGCAAACATCAACACTACCCCTCCGCCTTTGTCCGGCTTCATTATCCTTACATTTTCGTCCTTTAACTGTTTAATAAAGTTGAACCCTTCTTTAGAGAAGTTGCCAGCTAATGAAGTCTTTCTGTCCATAGATATTTTCCTAAAATCCGTTTCCACCAAATTCTCAAAAAAAGATATGAGTGGGTGTAGTGGGGGGTTAAATACACTTCTGCGGCTTGGACCTGTCTCCATAAATTGCTGCCCCTTAAAATAGTGTGTTAAATTCAAACCCCTGGTAAAGAGTTTTAACTCAACCAGGGACTGTGAAAGATTCATAGGTCTAGAAGGCACAAATTGCAAGCCACGCGTGAACACGTCAAACACCCAGTCATCCAGTTCTAAGTCCGTGTAATTATAAATGGCAAAGTTATCCTTTCTAGAAGAGCACCCAGAAAAGTTATCTGTTGTGATGGTGTCAAATTTGACTTTTTTATGTTTACAGAGAATCCCAGGAACTTGAGGAGGTTCTGTACAAATTCTAGATGCTGGAGTAAGACATCCTTGCTGTCTGCCTGAATTAGACAATCGTCCAGATAAGGGTAAATTTGAATTCCCTTGAGTCTGCAGTAAGTTACTACTGGAGCCAGGCATTTGGTGAAGACCCTGGGCGCAGTAGATAATCCAAAGGGCAGCGCAGAGAATTGAAAGTGCCTCGTTCCGGCCTTGAACCAGAGGTATTTTCTGCGATCCTGCCTGATGGGAATGTGTAAATATGCCTCCTTTAAATCCAAAGTTACCATCCATGCATCTTTGGACAGCATTGGAAGTAGCTGCTGTAGAGTAAGCATCTTGAATTTTGGAATCTCTAGAAAGGTGTTCATGACCGACAGATCCAGAATGGGTCTCCATGAGTTTTGCTTCCTGGGGACTAGAAAGAGCCTTGAGTAAAAACCTTTTCCCATCTCTGAAAGTGGAACCAGTTCTATGGCATTCATAGCCAAAAGACCTTCCACCTGGTTTAAGGCCTCCATCCATTGATGTTTTGGAAAGTATGGCCATCCGCTTGGCCTTGGCAAGGTATGAAAATGGATTTGTAACCTCTTAAAACCACATCCAAAACCCATTTGTCTTGGGTTGAGTCCAATTTTGATAAAAAAAGAGAGAGTTTTCCTCAGAGAGGCGCTTCCAGGCAAGAGGTTCCTGTGGCCCAACAGAGGGAGTCATTGAGTTTGTTTTCTTTGAGAATGTGACCGGTCCTCTCCTCCCCTAGGGGTGGAAGCAGTCCACTGTCTTGGTCTATAAGAAGCTTGTGTTTGCGGCCTTCCTCTGGAGTGTCTATATCTACCCCTCTGAGGCCTGTCTGAAGTGGGAAAGGACCAATTTTTTGAAGGCCAATTCCTGCTAAATCTAGGTGGCTGTACTTGTAAGAAATCTTTAACTGTTTGCATGGATTTTGCCTTATCCTCCATCTTTTTAATCACCTCTTCAGCTTTTGATCCAAATAAAACATTATGCTGAACAGGAGCATCCAATAATTTAACCTTTACTTGTTCAGGCAAATTTTGTTCCTTTAGCCATGCATGCCTTCTAATGACTGTGCCGGAGGCAGCAGCCCTACAAGAAGCCTCCAAGGCATCAAATCCACAGTGTAAACCATGCTTCCCAACTTGTTCAGTGGCATGCAATAAGTCATGTAATTCCTTATCATCTGCACAGGCAGAAATGGAAGTAAGCTTTTGTTTTAAAACAGACAAGAGGTATTGCTGGAATTTCAGCATATGAAACTGATAGTTTAAAGCCCTAATGGACAAAGTAGCAGAAGTGTACACTTTTTTTTTTTTTGCCCCATCTTTCTAAGGATTGAGAATCCTTTTCAGTAGGAATGGGATTTTTGGCAGAAGCGGCCTTAACTCCCTTAGGACCCTGAGAAATGGTTTCAGGGTCAGCAGAAGGGTTCTTGTATAAAAACTGGTGGGAATCAGGAACCCTGTAATATCTATCAGGCTTAACAGGAGCAGGAGGAAAAGAGTCAGGGGTTAAGTTAGCCTCCGAAAAGGCATCATCCACAATATCCAAAACAGGAGGAATAGCCAGGGGTCTATGTTGGGGAAGAAGAAGAAAATCCTTCAATCTTTTCTTAGATTCTGAATACTCCTGTCCTTCCCAGTGGAAATGTTCCCTCATTTCATGCAAAGTTTCCCCAAAAGAGAAATCCTCAGGGGCTGAAGCTGAAGGAATAGATTCCTCAGCATCAGAATCCTCATAAGGAGGGAAAGAATATTCCTGGTCAGAAGAAGAAACTGAGGAAACAGAAGCCTGATCAGAGGAATCATAATAAACATCCTGCCTTGGCCTTTTATCTGGAGGGGGATGTGAACCCCTAATCATAGTAAGTAAATCCTCCGCCATCTTGAGTAACTGTTTCTGTGACTTGGGAGCCGGTTCAGAAGAGGCCTGTGTTGCAGTCTTTGATTTAGAAGGAGTCTTTGCCTTTATTAGAAGCTGAGTAGGCCTGAAAACCCCTTTGGAAGCCGGTACCTGCACAGCGGCTCCGGACCCATCCGAAGGAGCATTGTCCGAAGGTCCTGCAATAGAAATATTTAAAGGCCTGGTTGGCTCCTCATGAGAGTCCGTTTCAGCCATCGGTTCTGAAATGGCCAACGACAGGGGCTGCAAAAGCACCTCACTGACGACGGGCAAACCTGAAGCTGGCTCTGCTTGTGCGCTATCATCAAATTTGGACCTCGGAGGCCTGTCTTTATCCTTGCGACGTTTGTGAACTCCGGTAGCCGGAACCATATCAGACGACATTTTGTAGTTAAAGCGCCTACCGAAGTAATGAAAAGCAAAATCGTACCTTCGCTTAATTGTACGTTGATTGAATCTAGCACAAAACCGACAACTAGCTACGTCGTGGTCAGGGCCTAAGCAAGGAATACAGTAAGAATGAAAATCCTTATGAGGTATTTGCTTCCCACATGAAATACAATAATTAACTTTTTCTGACATCGGAGTGGAGCAAGAAAAAAGTTTCCCCAATGGGGTACTTAGCTTTGAGTGGAAAAGAAAATCTTCGGACTGAAGTTTATCAGAAAAAAAAATTGTCAGGAGTCAGCCGACCGGCACTTGCGAACTGCTATCACCGCATGGCAAGAAAGACTGGAGAAGATGGCGTCGGCTGTCAGCTTTGTACTCCTGGCGCTCTGACGTCAGGGAGCATGGTTGAACAGCCGACGCCGGACCCAGACTTAGGGATTCTGGCCGACCGAGGGCTGCCTGCCGGCAGGGGAGAACCCTACAGTCATGACTGCAACAGTGAAACACGATGAACATCTGAAAGTGTAGTTATCCTGCTCTGAAGCACAGGAATTTTCTGTATGATTCCCTTCCTGGGGATGAGCAGGTAAGCATCCTGTAGGTCTATGATGACCATCCAAGCTTTGTTTGGCAGCACTGGTAGAACCTGTTGTAAGGTAAGCATTTTGAATTTTGGGATTATCAGGAAGGTATTGAGAAAGGATAGGTCCAGGATGGGACACCAAGTCCCCTCTTTCCTGGGAACAAGAAATAGTGTGGAATAGAATCCTTTTGCAAGTTGTTCTGGAGGAACAGGTTTTGCTGCCCCTAGGGATATTAGATTTTGCACCTGTTTTAGTGCTTCTGCCCACTGCTTTGGAGGTAGGTCTGGGTACCCTCTTGGAGGTGGTAGTTATTGGAAATTGAATTTGTACCCCTGAGCAATCATTTTTAAGACCCATTGATCTTTTGTTATAGAGTTCCAATTTTCTCTGCATATAGACAGCCTTCCTCCTAGCTTTTGGTGTGGTACAGACAAGCAGAGATGGGAAAGGTAGTCACAGAGTTTTTTCCATACAGGGTTGCTTTTGAACTCCATGCTCTAGTGTCTGGGTGGGGGGGCACTGTTTATTCTTTGCTGGCCCTTGGTCCTGGTGGGTCTGTCCCTACGGGTTTTGTCTTGTGCCTGTTTGGTGCAGGAAAGGACCAGTATTTAGAGGGAAAATTTCTACTGAACCTAGAAGGTTGTACTTGACGAAAATCTTTAACAGTCTGCATCGATTTTGCTTTGTCTTCCATCTTTTTAAGTACCTCTCCAGTTTTCTGTCCGAACAAGCGGTCTTTGTCAAGAGGTGCATCCATGATTTTAGCTTTGACATGATTAGGGAGAGGTTGTTCCTTCAGCCATGAATGTCTTCTGATAACAGATCCTGTCACTGCTGCCCTGCTAGAAGCTTCTAGGGCATCAAATCCACAGTGCAAGGAGTGCTTTGCCACCCAAGATGAAGAATGCATTAATTCTGCTATCTCTCTACTCTTGGCAAAATCTGGAAAAGCAGAAATGTTCTGTTTCAAAAGTTCCAAAGTGTGCTGTTGATATTTTAACATATGGAACGGACAGTTGACAGCCCTTACAGTTAAAATTGCAGAGGTATATAGTTCTTTACCCCATCTGTCCAGGGCCCTGGATTCTTTGTCTGATGGAGTAGATTCTTTGCAGAGGTAGCCTAAACTCCCTTAGGTCCCCGAGGGATCACCTCTGGATCTGTTATAGGATTTCTGTAGAGGAATTTATGTGAGTCAGGTATCCTGTAGTATGTGTCAAGTTTTCTGGGGGCAGGTGGAATTGAGTCAGGGTAAAGGCTGGATTCTTGGCAATCATCTACCACCTCCAAGATGGGTGAGATAGCTAGAGGCTTGTGCTGGGGTAGGTCCAGAAACTCTCTTCATCTTTTCTTGGATTGAGGGAAATCCGTTGATTTCCTTTGGGGAAACCCTCCACACCCTCAGTCCGGATGTGATGCAGAAGGAATTGATTTTTCTGCATCTGTGTTTTCATAGGCAGTAAGAGAATTTTCCTCGTCAAAAACAAAGGAGTCAGATCCCTCTGAGTCTAAATCCGACTGGATGTCTGGAGAAGGTTCCCTTCTCCTTTTGGCTGGTGTGGCCTGATTACGCCCCTATGAAAGTGAGGAAATCCTCTGCCATTTTAAGCATTCTAGTTTGAGGAGGGGGGAGGGGTAATGGAATGGAGACTTTATGCTATTTTCTTTGGAGTAGCTATAAGTCTGGCCTGAAGAGTATCCCTCGGTGCTATCGGTGTGTTAGTCAGAAGAGACGGTGAAGGCCTTGAAGAGATATCCGAAGTGCGAGCGGTATCCTCCGAAGCCGATGCCTGCTTAGCGGTTCTGGACCCAACCGAGGCAGAGACAGCCGAAGGCTCGTTAGACGATGCAGACTTCTTCAGCATACAGGACTCCTAAAGGGGGTGAAGGTCTTGAAAAGATATCCGAAGTGCAAGCTTTATCCTCAGAACCCAGTGCCTGCATAGCAGTTCCAGACCAAACTGAGGCAGGCTAGTTAGACTATGCAGATTTCATTGGCATACAGGACTCCAAAAAGGGCCTTAGTAGAGGCCTGCGATGTAACAGAGTCGGGCATCAGGGGCTGCGAAAGTGCCTCACTGAATTCCGAAGAACTGACAATCCTTTTAGAGGTGGGGTCGTCAGAAGGCTTGGCCTTATGCGGTCTGTTTCCATCCTTATCTTTATGTTTTTTCGGAAGATCTGCAGTTTGCTGACTGACAGACACTATATTGATAATCGGAGATGGAAGACGAAAATATCTGGCTAAAAACAGAGCTCTACGATGAATAGTTCTAGCATTAAAGAGGGCACAGAACCAACAGCAGGGTTCGTCGTGATCTGTGCCTAAGCAAGTGACACAGTAAGAATGGAAGTTTTGGTGTGGTATTAGCTTTCCACAGGCAAGACAGTTATTGACTTTTTCGGTCATCTGTTAGTGCAAGAGAAAAGGATCACCAACGAGGTACTTAGCTTTAGAAGTTTTCAGCTGATAAGACATAAAAGCATGTGGAGTAAAATACACAAGTATATAATCTGTACAATCTGTAAAACATATCTTTTAGTAATATTTACTGCGCTTAACCTCTCTATTTTATACTTTTTATATGTACTGCATTTTTTGAACACACAGATTATATACTTATGTTTTCTATGTATTTTATGAATATATTTGTATGTATGTATATATGTGTATATATATATATATATATATATATATATATATATATATATATATATATATATATATATATATATAATTTTAATACATGGCTTTATGAAGGTATTATTAGAGTTTTAAATAGAATATTTGTATAGTTGTTGACTATTCCATTTTATAACATTAGCACCTTGGTGTGCTAGCACTTTAATTTGTACTCCACATGCTTTTATGTCTTGTTTTTATTGGTTGCTATGTGATCTAGGAGTCTATTTAAAAATGTTTTGTTAAACCTGTTTAATGGTAGTCTGATGAAGCAGGAGTTGTCCACAAAAGCGCTTACTTTCTCTGTGTTCTTTTATATTAAACGTACTTTTGCTAACGTACCTGCTGTGTGCAGCCAACGTTTTTTTTTCCTGTGGATATTTACAATTTTACATCGTTGGCTGCAGTATCCAGGTGAAGATTTTTTCTTCTGCTTTGAAATAGCCTTCCCCTCTGTCCCTGCAGCAAATGCCACCAGCAGTTGTTCAGATTTCCTTTGAGGTTTAGTCCTGTCCAAGTAGAATCTAAGTTGTCTGTGCACATCTAAGAGTGCAGTATCCCTTTGTTCTGTGGATTAGGAAAGAAGGTTGGTAAATGTATGGGCCGATTAAGAGCCACACTAGATACTACCTTGGGAATGAAGGAGGGATTGGTTCGGAGGGAAACCCTGTCCGCATTAAAGATGATGAAAGGCTCCACTGCCATAAGGGCCTGTAATTCACATACC
This sequence comes from Protopterus annectens, assembly GCF_019279795.1. Lineage (NCBI taxonomy): Eukaryota > Metazoa > Chordata > Ceratodontiformes > Protopteridae > Protopterus > Protopterus annectens. Next base: position 393,400,834 of record NC_056731.1, on the reverse strand, counting down.
CTTCTTGCTGAAGTGATTGCTAAAAGGAAAGCTGTTTTCCAAAAAAGTAATTTTAAATCTGCAGTAGCAGCTGGCTCGAAAGGTGGAAGAGTGAGTTTCTCAAAGACAAAGTTAAGGTCCCAGGTTGGAGTGGGAGCTCTCCTGTGTGGTCTTAAATTTTTGGCTCCTCGGAGGAACTGCTTGAGCAGTGGATGAGAGAAGAGGGGAGGGTTCTGTGTTATAATGTGCTGAAATGGCCGAGGCGTGAATTTTGATGGAGGAAAAAGACAAGCCCTTGTGAAGCATCTCACTTAAGTATTGTAAATTGGGCACTGCTGTCCTCCTCCTTTGAGATTGGTTGCAGGTACAGAATCTTTTCCATTTTGCAGCATAAGATTTTCTAGTACTATGCCTCCTTGCCTCTAAGACGATGTCCATCACTGGTTTACTGAGGAATGATAAAGGAGAGATTAGTTAATTAGCCAGGCTGCTAAGTTCAGTGTTTGAAGCTGAGGGTGCAGAATCTGGTTCTCCTGCTGAGACAACAGGGAAGGAGTCTGAGGCAGGTGCCATGGGGCCAACAGTGAAACTGCGCAAGAGGGGATACCAGTGCTGGTGTGGCCAGTCTGGTGCAATCAAAGTCGTCCTTGGTTTGTCCTGTTTGATCTTTAGTAGTACCTTGAAGAGCAGAGGCAGAGGAGGAAAGGCATAAACGGATACATTTTTCCAGCTGAAGGACAGAGCATCCACTTTCCAAGCTTGTTTGTGGCGAGTCCTTGCGCAAAATTTGTCCAATTGATAGCTCTGGGGAGGCAAACAGGTCTATATCCGGGCTTCCCCATTTGCTTGTCAACATGTTGAAAATCTTTGGTTCCAGTTTCCACTCGTGTGGGTCCATGAGGTTTCTGATTAGTCCTTCTGCCACTGTGTATAGTTTTCCTGGCAGGAATTGAGATTGTAGATGCATTTGGTAGCTCAAGGCTGTGTTCCACAATGCCATGGCTAGTCTGCAGAGGGGGTAAGAATGTGTACCCCGCCTGCTTGTTTATGTACCACAAAACAGTGGTGTTGTCCATCTTTACCATTAATTGTCCTGGAAGAATGTGGTCTTTGAAGGCTGTCAGAGCATTCTGTACAGCTAGCATTTCTTTTTCACTGACATGAAGGTGCATTTGACTTGGGTTCCATTTGCCCTGAATGCACTTCCCTGCCAGGTGAGCCCCCCAAGCATAGTCTGATGCGACTGTTGTTAGGGTTTGGGTGGCAGGGGGGAGTGTGAATGGTAGTCCCCTGTTTTGGTGGCAGGCCTCTGCCCACCAAAGGAACTCTAGGCGTAGGCAAGGTATGATAGGTTCATAGGTTTGTACTAGGCTATCTGCCCTAGGGCATTTATAAGCCTAGCCAGAGTGTGTGTGGCTTTCACCACCCCTTAGGATGAGAATACTACGCCCTTTTAGGGTTTAGTTTACTGTGCCTCTGTCTAGTAGTGACACAGAGATGACCCCCGGGGTAAACCTACGATCTCCCATCCACTCGTCGAGATTTCTCTTGAATAGAGTCAGTGAGGGGCTCTGCCTAACATGGACTGGGATTCTGTTCCAGAGTGTAGGGAGCCTCTGGGTTATGAATCTGTCCCTCCAGCACGTCCTATTTACTTCTGTGTTGAGGTTTAAGTCTCTTGTTCTCGTGGCTGGAATCATTGCTTCTAGATCCTGAGAATGTTGACACCATAGGCTTTTTAGATATCATTGTAGTTTCCTCATATGCAGTCTTGCATATGGAATTAGAAGAATTCAGGAGGCCATGAACCCCAAGGCTTGCAGTAATTGCCTTGCAGATAATCAGGGTTTTTGTGGCCACTTGTTTGAAGAAGGTTGTCAAATTAATTTGTTTCTCTGGCGTGAGGAAAGCTATCTGGGAAGTTGTATTCAAGCTTGCTCCCAGGAATATAATTTCTTGATAGGGTACCAGATGTGATTTCTTTTCGTTTATGGTGTACCCCACACAAGTTAGCACCCTTTGTACAAAGGTCAGATGATTCAAAAGTATGTTCCGACTTTCTGCCTGAATTAGACAATCGTCCAGGTATGGATATATTTTAATATTTCTTTGCCTGCAAAATGCAATGACTGGAGCTAGGCGCTTTGTGAATACTCTGGGTGCAACAGATAAGACAAAGGGCAGTGCAGAGAACTGACAGTGCATGTAGCCTGCTTTGAAGTGGAGGTATCTTCTGCAAGATTCCCCGATTGGGATGTGCAGGTATGCTTCTTTTAAATCTAGTGTTGCCAACCAAGCATCTTTGCCTAACATAGGAAGCAACTGATGACGAGTCAGCATCTTGAAGTTTGGAATCACCAGATGTCTTTTCTGGTTTCCAGGAAAAGTCTCGAGTAGAATCTTGTCCCTTTTCCTCTTCTGGTACCAACTGAATAGCCCCCATGCATAAGAGGGAGAACACTTGTTTCTGGGCCTCTGCCCACCGATTTAAATCCTTATTTTCAGCACAATCAGGAATCAACATCATTTTCTGTTTAAGCAATCCAATGATATGCTGCTGATACTTTAACATATGAAACTGGCAGTTTAAGGCCCTAATGGCCATAGTTGTATAAGTGTATACGTTTCTTACCTCATCTATCCAGCTCCCTGGAGTCTCTATCAGGGGGGACAGGATTTTGGCAGTAGTAGCCTTGATGCCCTTGGGTCCCTGTGAAATGGTCTCAGGATCCACAGTAAGATTTTTAAAAAGGAACTTGAGGGTCAGGAACCCTGTAATATCTACCTGGTTTTCTGGGAGCAGGAGGTAGAGTGTCAGGGGCCAAGCTAGATTCCGAAAAGGCATCATCAACAATGTCTAGTACAGCAGGGATAGCTAAAGGCCTGTGCTGGGGCAGGATAAGAAATCCCTAAGCCTCTTTTTAGAATCAGAGTAATCCTGGCTTCCCCAGCGAAAGTGATCCCTAAAGGTATGCAGGGTTTCACCAAAACATAAATCCTCTGGGGAGGAAGCAGAGGGAATAGAGTCCTCTGCATCAGAATCCTCTTAGGTAGATAAGGGTAAATCCTGGTCATCAGAGGAAACAGAAATTTCAGAATCCTGGTCAGAAGTATCATAAGCAAATTCAGTCCTGGGTCTCTTTAACGGGGGAATATTGGCTTCCTTTGATTAAAGTAATAAGGTCTTCAGCCATTCTTATCTGTTTTTTAGGCATAGAGGCCTGACCATGTGGTCTGGGCGTCGGTTTCCTAGGCATACGAGTTATAGGCCTTGAAGAAGAAGATGGCGTTGGTTTAATATGCAAGTCAGTAGGCCTGAATACACCCTCAGAAGCCGATGCCTGCACTGCGGCTCCGGACCCATCAAGGTAGACACATCCGCAGGTTCTGCAAGATTCCCTGACTGGGATATGCAGGTAAGCCTCAAGTCTAGAGTGACCAACCAGGCATCTTTGCCTAGCATAGGAAGTAATTGTTGAAGAGTCAGCATCTTGAGTTTTGGAATGTCCAGAAATGTGTTTAGAGTAGATGAGTCCAGAATTGGACGCCATGATTTGTCTTTTCTGGGTACCAAGAAAAGTATTGAATAGAAACCTAGTCCCTTTTCCTCTTCTGGTACTGGTTGAATAGCCCCCATGTTCATGAGGGACAGTACTTGTTTCTGGGCCTCTGTACACTGATTTGGGGGCAGGTCTGGCCATCCGTTTGGGATTGCCAACGTGTGGAAATGAAATCTGTATCCCTGGGATACTACATTTAAAACCCATTTGTCCTGGGTTATAAGTTGCCAACTTCTTGCATGAAGTGCCAATTTTCCCCCCAAAGGGGCGGCTGAAAGGTAAGTGCTTGGTAAGTGTAAAGGGAAGTCATTGAGACTGTTTACCATAGGATGTGCCTTGTTGTTTCCAGATTTGGAGGAGGAGGCACCCCATTGTTTTGCTCTAAAGTCCCTTGTGACCGAAATCTGGAGCCTTTGGAATGTCTGGGTTTGACTTGAGTGGCTCTGGAAGGAACTGGAAAGGACCAGTTCTTAGTAGGCCAGTGCCTACTAAATCTTGGAGGTTGCACTTATAAGAAATCTTTCACAGTTTGCATACATTTAGCTTTATCTTCCATCTTTTTTAAAACTTCTTCAGCCTTATTACCAAAAAGAGACGGTCCTGTTGTAAAGGAGCATCCAACAATTTTGCTTCAACATGATCAGGCAAAGTTTGCTCTTTGAGCCAAGCATGCCTTCTTAGCACAGGGATCCAGTTACAGCAGCCCTGCAAGAGGCCTCCAAAGAATCAAAACTACATTGCAAAGTATGTTTTCCAACTTGTTCAGCTGAATGCAATAAGTCCTGTAACTCTTTATTTTCCACACAGTCTGAAATTAACATAATTTTCTGTTTAAGCAGTCCCATGACATGCTGTTGATATTTAAGCATATGAAATTGACAGTTTAAAGCCCTGATTGCTAAGGTTGCAGAAGTGTAAATCTTCTTACCCCATCTATCCAGCGCCCTGGAATCCATCAGAAGGGGTAGGATTTTTAGCAGTAGAGGCCTTAATGCCCTTGGGACCCTGAGAAATGGTTTCAGGATCTGCAATAGGATTTTTGAAAAGGAATTTGTGGGAGTCAGGACCCCTGTAGTATCGGTCTGGCTTACAAGGAGCCGGAGGCAAAGAATCAGGAGCCATACTAGATTCTGAAAAAACATCATCAACAATGTCTAGAACAGGAGGTATAGCCAAAGGCCTATGCCGAGGAAGAAGAAGAAGAAAATCCCCAAGTCTCTTTTTAGATTCAGAGAAATCCTGACTTTCCCAGTGGAAATGTTCCCTTAAGGTATGTAAAGTTTCTCCAAAAGAAAAATCCTCAGGGGGAGAAGCAGAAGGAATGGAATCTTCTGCATCAGAGTCCTCATAAGTAGGTATAGACAAATCTTGTTCATTACAAGAGTCAGAAGAAATAGAATCCTGTTCAGAAGATACATAATCAATGTCTTGCCTAGGCCTATTAGATGGGGGGTTTGGCTACCTTTGATCAGAGTAAAATCTTCAGCCATTTTGAACATTTGTTTTTTAGGCATATGGGCCTGCACATGTGGCCCAGGCGTCTGTTTTTTAGACATAGATTTAGATTTGGCCTTAGTTTTGAAGATGGCATCGGTCTAATATATAAATCTGTAGGCCTGAAAACACCCTCAGAAGCCGGTGCCTGCACAGCGGCTCCAGAACCATCCAAGGAAGAAACATCCGCGGGTTCCATAATTGAAGCATCTCGCAGCATACCGGACTCCGAATGGGTCTCAGTAGAGGCCTGCGAATCAGAAATAGCGGGTATCAAGGGCTGCAAAAGTGTCTCACTGATTACCAGCATCTCACTGATTACCAGCGAACTGGCTACTGGCTTAGGAGAAGCGCCATCGTCAGTTTTGGACCTCGACGGCCTGTCTCGGTCTTTTTCTTTGCGATTTTTTAGGTATTCCAGTAATCTGATTGCTAACCAACAACATTTCTGGACAATTAAAGCGTGAGCCAAATATTTAGAAGCAAAAATATACCAACGTTTAATAGTGCGTTGATTAAACTTAGCACAAAACCGACAGCAAGGTACATTGTGGTCAGGGCCTAGGCAAGGAATACAGTACAAATGAAAATTCTTATGAGGTATTTGCTTCCCACAAGTAATGCAATTATTAACTTTTACTGACATGGTAAGGAGCAAGAAAAGGTTTTAGTTGAAGACTTTGGTTCTGAAACTTGAAAACAAAAATTTCAGGAGCCGGCCGACCGGCACTTGCGAACTGCTTCTGCTTCAGGCACTGCGCGGCAAGAAAGACTGATGTAATGGTGTCGGCTGCATGTTTTACACCCATGACGACCTGACATCATGGAAGAAGGGACAACAACCGACGCAGGACCCAAGACTTTGTTAATCAGTCCGACTGAGGGCAACCTGCCAGCAGATTACCCAAATGTAATGACTGCAATAGTGAAACACGTAGAACATCCCCAGACTTTGTAAAAGAAAAGTGGTAGGATGGGAGGCTGAAGAGTCTGCCTACAGACAAAAGCGTATATAGAAAGGGGATTCCTCTGAAATATGGCTGCATTTTATGGAGTGACGAGCACATGCAAGGAAAGACCTTCTGAAGAGAAAGCTTAAGCAAGATCAGACACAGGCTTAGCTACCCAAGAAAGGAGGGCTAAGACATACCTGGTCATGTGGGTTTGGAAATGAACAGTCCAAAATGACAAGGTAGCAGCATTATATACTACTTTAACCAGTCTATCTACAGCTCTACTATTCTTACCTGAAGGAAGAAACTTAAAGAAGGGCAAAAGTTTACAAGGCTTATCAGTCAAGATTGAAACTAAAGAAGGACCAACAGAAGGACACTTAAAACCTTAACAGTCCTCAGGCACCTTGTAGAACCTATCAGGTTTCTTAGGGGCTGTGGTTTGAGAGTTGGGAAAGTACAATTGGATACCTACCATAAATGTAGATGTTAGAGTGTATTCACTGTTGCAGTCATTACACTTGGGTTAATCTGCTGGCAGGCTACCCGCAGTCGGCCCGAGTTCTAAAGTCTAGGTCCGGCGTCGGTTGCTGTTGCCTCTTCCCTGACGTCAGTGCGCCAGGGGTATAAAAGATGCAACCGACGCCATTTTCTTCAGTTTTTCTTGCCCCAGATGTCAGGTGCCCCAAATGGGAAAGGCTGGAAAAAATTATGTCAAAAACATGCATGTACCAAAATAACATTTCCTTCATCTATAAGCAAATACACCACATAGGTTGTAGAGAACCTGGTCTGCAACAGTGAATACACTCGAACATCTACATTTATGGCAGGTACATAACTGTACTATGTTGATCGTGTTTCACTGTTGCAGTCATTACACTTGGGTTGAACCCAAAAGCTGAGGTTGGGTGGCTGGACCTAAATAGGATTAGGAGAGGCTACCAGACCCTGCAGAAAGTACAGTTTTGTACCTACCATAAATGTAGATGTTCGAGTGGTTATACTGCTGCAGTCATCACACTAGGGTTATCCTGTTGTCAGGCGGTCCCGCAGTCGGCCGAATCCCAAAGTCTTGGGCCGGCGTCGGTTGTCGTCGCCTCTTCCCTGACGTCAGTGCGACAGGGACATAAGAGAGACAGCAGAAGCCATTTTCTTCAGTTTTTCTTGCCCCAGATGTCAGGTGCCCCTAAGTAGGAAGGCAATACAATAGCTATGCAACAATACCTTAGTAGATAAGCAATAGTACTAGCTGTTAGCAAATACACCATATAGACCTGCATCCAATAGACTGAGGTATATGGAGTTGTAACTAGCACCCTGGTATGTAGAGGGGATGGAGGGAGGGTAACCTGGACTGCAGCAGTATAACCACTCGAACATCTACATTTATGGTAGGTACAAAACTGTACTATGTTCATCGTGCTATACTGCTGCAGTCATCACACTTGGGTAGAATCCCAAAGCTATGGAAGGGTGGCTGGTACTAAACTGGGTTAGGTGATGCTAGGATGCCCTGCAGAACTGCAGTGGCAAAACCAGCCCTGGTTTTTGAGTATAATGGAAGGTTGTAGTGCTTAGTAAAGGTGTGCACTGAACTCCAAGTAGCTGCCTCCAGAATGTCTTTGGTTAGAACCCCTCTGAGAAAGGCTGGTGAGGTTGCAGTAGCCCTGGTAGAATGGGATCTAATATTGACAGGCACTGCCTTCCCATGGTGCAAGTAGCAAAAGCGGATACAATGTGCTATCCCATTTGGAGATGGTCTGTTTTGAAATAGCCTTTCCTTGTGAACCTGCAGCATATGATACAAAGAGTTTGTCAGTTTTTCTGAAGGTCTTTGTCTTATCTAAATAGTAACGTAGCTGTCTGTGAATGTCCAGAGAGAGAAGGAGCCTTTCTCCTTTATTCTGTGGGTTAGGATAAAAGGTGGGTAAATGAATGGTCTGATTCAAGGCCACACTGGATACTACCTTGGGCATGAAGGTAGGGTTAGTTCGTAAAGAGACTCTGTCCTGATGGAAAATGATGAAAGGTTCCACTGCCATAAGTGCTTGTAGTTCTGAGACCCTGCGTGCTGAGGTAATAGCCAATAACAAGGCTGTTTTCCAGGACAAGTATTGTAGTTCTGCTGAGAATGCTGGTTCGAAAGGAGGTAGTAACCTGGACTGCAGCAGTATAACCACTCGAACATCTACATTTATGGTAGGTACAAAACTGTACTATGTTCATCGTGCTATACTGCTGCAGTCATCACACTTGGGTAGAATCCATCTCAGAAAATAATTTTCCTGGGTGCCAACTTGGACACAAACACCCAGATGGCCTATCTTACGCCAGAAAAACAGGGGCAACTAACTCAGTACTTCAAAATACTAGCAAAATGTACCAGGCTTACTGCAAGGAAAATCCTGCAGGCTCTGGGCTTCATGGCATCTTGCATTCTTTTAATCCCATGTGCAAAGCTGCATATGAGGAAACTTCAATGGTACCTAAAAAACCTATGGTCTCAACACAGTCACAGTTTGGAAGCAATAATACCAATAATTCCATGTTTGCAAAAGGAATTTCTATGGTGGGCCCAAGCATGTCAAGCAAATACAGGCCTCCCATTCTGCAAGCCTCAAGCAAATCAAGTCATCACAACAGACGCCTCAGATTACGCCTGGGGGGCGCACATGACGGACAGGTGCATTCAGGGCAAATGGTCCCAAAGGAAAAGCACCTTCACATCAATCAAAAGAAATGCTAGCAGTAATAAATGCAATTACAGCTTTCAAGGACCTCCTGCTTCCAGGACAATTACTGATAAGAACAGACAACACCGCAGTAATGTGGTACATAAACAAACAAGGAGGAACACATTCATACCCCTTGTGCAGACTAGCCATGACTCTTTGGAACTTGGCTCTGGAATGGCAAATCGAACTTCAAGCACAGTACTTGCCAGGATTGGAAAACACGTTGGCAGACGATCTAAGCAGAAATATGACAGATCCACACGAATGGAAGTTGCATCCTCAGGTGTTTGCAGAGATAATCCAAGCGTGGGGGAGGCCAGACATAGATCTTTTTGCCTCCCACAGGAATCATCAATTGGAAAAGTTTTGTTCGAGGACCTTTCATCCAAAGGCCTGGAGAGTGGACGCCCTTTCATTCAGTTGGACAGCATGGACAGTTTACGCATTCCCACCTCTGCCTCTTCTGCCCAAGGTGCTTTTAAAAGCAAGAGCAGAAAGACCGAAGATGATACTGATTGCTCCAGATTGGCCAAGGCAACACTGGTACCCACTCCTGTGGAGCCTAACACATACTCCTCCCTGGTCCCTGCCTCTAATGCCTCTTCTGCTGACTCAGCACAGCTACAAAACTCTTCACAGTCAGCTGAAAACACTCAATCTCGCTGCATGGAAAATTCCTTAACACCACAACAGACCCTACTCTCCAAGGAGGTGCAGGATGTCATTTTGGAGGCCAGAAGGCCATCTACTAGAAAAGCTTACTCCACAAAATGGAAGCGGTTTTGCTCTTGGAATGGGAAAAAAGGCCAGGACCCTAGAAAACTGAACTTGCCTCAGGTATTACAGTATCTAGCTGAGCTGCTGAACAGTGGACTTTCATTTTCTTCCATAAAAATCCATGCCTCAGCCATTTCTGCAGAATTCAACACGGATCCTCCTTTATTTTCTCACCCACTCTTACGACAGTTCCTCAGAGGGGCTAAGAATATAAGACCACCAAGGAAACAACCAATACCAGCCTGGGATCTTAATTACATACTAGAAAAATTAACATTGCCTCCTTTTGAACCAGCTGCCTCAACAGATTTGCAATATTTGTCCTGGAAAACAGCCTTCCTTCTGGCTATCACTTCAGCTCGTAGGGTTTCGGAACTTTTCTAAAACGAAGTTCAGGTCCCAAGCTGGTGTTGGTGGTTTTCTGGGGGGTCTTATATTCTTGGCCCCTCTGAGAAATTGTCTAAGTAAAGGGTGTGAGAAAATTGGGGGATCCGTATTATATTGAGCTGAAATGGCTGAAGTATGGATCTTAATGGAGGAGAAGGAAAGGCCTTTGTGTAGCATCTCAGTTAGATATTGCAGTATGTGAGGAATGTTTGGAATCCAAGGATTTTGACCTTTAGCCTGGTGCCATGCACAAAATCTTTTCCATTTGTCCGAGTAAGTCTTCCTGGTGCTGGGCCTCCTGGCCTCCATAATTACATTCAGGACGTCCTTTGAGAGAAGTGTTGATTGATAATTTAAGGAATTCTCCATGCAACTAAATTTAAAGTTCTGAGCTGGATGTGACGGGTTTGATAGTTTTTCTGAGTCAACAGTAGTGGGAATTGAGGCAAGATCCATGGAGGACTGTGAGTCAAGTTCCTTAGTAATGGGTACTAGTGCTGGCATGGCCAGTCCGGAACAATGAGGATCATTTGTGGTCTCTCTGATCTGACCTTTCAGTCATACCTTGGTCAATAGAGGTAGTGAAGGGAAGGCATAGACTGTCAGTGTTGTCCAACTGAATGATAGTGTGTCCACTTTCCAGGCTAGGGAGTGATAAGTCCTTGTGCAGAATTTTTGTAATTGGCAATTGTTGGGGGATGCAAATAGGTCTATGTCTGGACATCCCCATCTTTGGGTTATCATTGAAAATACTTGTGGGTGTAGCCTCCACTCGTGGGGATCTGCCATGTTTCTGCTTAATTCGTCTGCCAATATGTTTTCCTTTCCTGGCAGGAATTGTGCTTGTAGTTGTACTTGGTAGGTCAAAGCTGTGTTCCATAAGGTCATAGCCCATCTGCATAAAGGGTAGGAGTGTGTTCCTCCCTGTTTTTATGTACCACATAACTGTGGTGTTGTCTGTCCTTAGTTGTTGTCCTGGATGCAAGAGGTCCTTGAAGGCTGTCAGGGCATTTTGCACAGCTAGCATCTCCTTTTGGTTGATGTGAAGGTGCATTTGTTTTGCAGACCATTTGCCCTGTATGCACTGTCCTGCCATGTGCGCTCCCCAGGCGTAGTCTGAAGAATCTGTTGTCATGGTTGGGATTGCTGGAGGTAAGACGAAAGGAAGACCCTTGTTTGTTTGACATGCTTGAGCCCACCATAGGAACTCTTTTTGAAGGCAGGGAATGATAAGTATATTTGTTTCGAGGCTGTGACTGTGTTGAGACCATACACTTTTCAGGTACCATTGTAATTTTCTCATATGCAGCTTTGCATATGGGATTAGTTGAATACATGATGCCATGAACCCCAATGCCTGCAGGATTTTCCTTGCAGTGAGCTGGGTAAAAGTTGCTATCTTTTTGAAGTATTGAGTCAATTGCTTTTGTTTGTCTGGCGTGAGGTAAGCCATCTGGGCCGTTGTATTTAAGCTGGCACCCAGGAATATTATTTGTTGCGAGGGTATTAGTTTTGACTTCTTTTTGTTTACTGTGTACCCTAGGCAACTGAGCAGCTGTGTTACAAAAGCCAGATGCTGTAATAGAATGTCCTTGCTGTCCGCTTGGATCAGGCAGTCCAGATATGGGTAAATTTGTATTCCTCATTGTCTGCAATATGCAATTACTGATGCCAGGCATTTCGTAAATACTCTGGGCGCAGTAGATAAGCCAAAGGGCAGTGCAGAGAATTGATAATGCGTTGTACCTGCCAAAAATCTGAGATATCTTCTGCAATCATGTCTGATAGGGACATGCAGGTATGCCTCTGAGGTCCAACGTTACCAACTCCTTGCCCAGCATGGGAAGGAGCTGCTGTAGAGAGAGCATTTTGAATTTGGGTACCTCCAGGTATGTGTTCAGAATTGAGAGGTCTAAGATGGGCCTCTAGGCTTTGTCCTTTCTTGGGACTAGAAATAGTCTTGAGTAAAAACCTTGACCTTGCTCTTTTGTAGGTACCTTTTGAATTGCTCTCATATCCATGAGAGCTGAAATTTGCGTTTGAGCCTCTGCCCATTGGTTTGGAGGCAGGTTTGGCATGCCTCTCATCCGAGGTAAAGTGTGGAAATGAAATCTGTAGCCTCGCGAAATAATATCCAGAATCCATTTATCCTTTGTTATGATGCCGCCAATTCTGTGGAAATAGAGCCAGTTTTCCTCCCAAAGATGCTGCCAGGGCAATTTTGCTTGGCAGGCAAAGAGGGAAGTCATTGTGTTTGCTTCCTGAAAGGTTGAGATCTTTCGTCTCCACCTCTGAGTTGCTGTATGCCATTGTCTAGGCCTGAAAGAACCTTGTGGCTGGCCTCTGCCCCTTGGGTGCCTGTACCTACCTCTTTGGGGTCGGTCTGATGCAGGAAAGGACCAGTTTTTTGATGGCCAGTTTCCGCTGAAACGAGGAGGTTGTACCTGTAAAAAAAATCTTTAACTGTTTGCATAAATGTTGCCTTTTCTTCCATTTTCTTCAAACTTCCTCTGCTTTAACACCAAATAACACATCTTTCTGCAAGGGGGGCATCCAATAACTTTGCTTTGACATGTTCTGGTAAGGCTTGTTCTTTATGCCGAGCATGCCTACGTATGACAGACCCTGGGACAGCTGCTCTACATGAGGCTTCCAATTAATCAAAACCACACTGTAAGGTATGTTTTCCCACTTGTTCTGCTGCATGCAGCAAATCCTGTATATCTTTCAAATCTAGTTGATCTGTCTGAGGGATCAGCTTCTGCTTCAACTGTGAAATCAAATACTGTTGGTATTTTAGCATGTGGAATTGGCAGTTTAATGCCCTCAGGGCCAAAGTGGCAGAAGTATACACTTTCTTTCCCCATCTTTCTAATGCTCTGGAATCTCTTTCAGAAGGGAGTGGATTCTTAGCAGTAGAGGCCTTAACCCCTTTGGGACCCTGGGAAATGGTCTCTGGGTCTGCATTAGGGCTTTTGTATAGAAACTTATGGGTATCAGGAACTCAGTAGTATCTGCCTGGTTTAGCTGGAGCTGGAGGTAAGGAATCTGGGTTTAAACTGGATTCAGAGAAAACATCATCCAAAATGTCTAAAACTGGAGGAATTGCCAGGGGTCTATGCTGTGGAAGAAGAAGAAATTTACGGAGTCTCTTCTTGGAGTCAGAGTAATCTTGGCCTTCCCAGTGGAAGTGTTCCCTCATGGTGTGTAAAGTTTCCCCAAAAGAGTAGTCTTCAGGAGGGGAGACAGAGGGAATGGACTCTTCAGCATCTGAGTCTTCATAAGGAGGGAAGGAATAATCCTGGTCGTCAGAGTTGCCTGAGGAAATGGATGCTTGGTCAGAGGAAAGTACAGTTTTGTACCTACCATAAATGTAGATGTTCGAGTGCTAATACAGCTGCAGTAATCACAGATGGGTTCTCTGCCATCAGGCGGGTCCTCGGTCGGCCGAATTCCAAAGTCTAGGTCCGGCGTCGGTTGTTGTCGCTTTCTCTCCTGACGTCAGTGAGGCCGGAGTATATAAGACACAGCCGACGCCATGTTCTTCAGTCTTTCTTGCCCCAGATGTCAGGTGCCCCCAGAAGGAAGGCAATACATAAATTATGTTTATATGTATATACATGCAATGCAATATAATCCAAAATCAGAAGTTGCAAGCAAATAAACCATAGAAGAATAACCCAGTCAGGTTGTATGAAGAGGGGGTTAGGCCCCATGCCTTTACCAAGTGGGAAAGGAGGGAGGGAAACCTGTACTGCAGCTGTATTAGCACTCGAACATCTACATTTATGGTAGGTACAAAACTGTACTATGTTCATCGTGCATACAGCTGCAGTAATCACAGATGGGTAGAGTCCCAAAGCTACGCACAGGGTGGTAGGTACTAGGAGGAACTGGGTTGAGCCAGAATGCCCTGCAACACAGCAGTGGCAAAGCCTGCTCTAGTTTTGGAATATAAAGGCAGGTGGTAGTGTTTTGTGAAGGTATGTACAGAACTCCAAGTGGCTGCCTCCAAAATATCTTTGGTAGGAACTCCTCTGAGGAAGGCTGTAGAGGTAGCTGTGGCCCTGGTGGAGTGTGAACTGATGCCTATAGGAACAGATTTCCCACGATAGGAATAACAAAACCGTATGCAGTGGCCTATCCACTTTGAAATAGTCTGCTTGGTAACTGGCTTCCCTTGAGCCCCTACAGCATAGGACACAAAGAGTTGTTCTGATTTCCTGAATGACTTTGTTCTGTCCAAATAATAACGTAGCTGCCTATGGATGTCTAAAGAGTGTAGCAGCCTTTCCCCTTTGTTTTGAGGATTGGGGTAAAAGGTAGGTAGGTGTACGGCTTGATTTAAAGCTACCCTGGATACCACTTTAGGCATAAATGACGGGTTAGTACGAAGGGAAACCCTGTCCTGATGGAAGATGAGAAAGGGCTGCACCGCCATGAGGGCCTGTAGTTCCGAAACCCTACGAGCTGAAGTGATTGCCAGAAGGAAGGCTGTTTTCCAGGACAAATATTGCAAATCTGTTGAGGCAGCTGGTTCAAAAGGAGGCAATGTTAATTTTTCTAGTATGTAATTAAGATCCCAGGCTGGTATTGGTTGTTTCCTTGGTGGTCTTATATTCTTAGCCCCTCTGAGGAACTGTCGTAAGAGTGGGTGAGAAAATAAAGGAGGATCCGTGTTGAATTCTGCAGAAATGGCTGAGGCATGGATTTTTATGGAAGAAAATGAAAGTCCACTGTTCAGCAGCTCAGCTAGATACTGTAATACCTGAGGCAAGTTCAGTTTTCTAGGGTCCTGGCCTTTTTTCCCATTCCAAGAGCAAAACCGCTTCCATTTTGCGGAGTAAGCTTTTCTAGTAGATGGCCTTCTGGCCTCCAAAATGACATCCTGCACCTCCTTGGAGAGTAGGGTCTGTTGTGGTGTTAAGGAATTTTCCATGCAGCGAGATTGAGTGTTTTCAGCTGACTGTGAAGAGTTTTGTAGCTGTGCTGAGTCAGCAGAAGAGGCATTAGAGGCAGGGACCAGGGAGGAGTATGTGTTAGGCTCCACAGGAGTGGGTACCAGTGTTGCCTTGGCCAATCTGGAGCAATCAGTATCATCTTCGGTCTTTCTGCTCTTGCTTTCAAAAGCACCTTGGGCAGAAGCGGCAGAGGTGGGAATGCGTAAACTGCCCATGCTGTCCAACTGAATGAAAGGGCGTCCACTCTCCAGGCCTTTGGATGAAAGGTCCTCAAACAAAACTTTTCCAATTGATGATTCCTGTGGGAGGCAAAAAGATCTATGTCTGGCCTCCCCCACGCTTGGATTATCTCTGCAAACACCTGAGGATGCAACTTCCATTCGTGTGGATCTGTCATATTTCTGCTTAGATCGTCTGCCAACGTGTTTTCCAATCCTGGCAAGTACTGTGCTTGAAGTTCGATTTGCCATTCCAGAGCCAAGTTCCAAAGAGTCATGGCTAGTCTGCACAAGGGGTATGAATGTGTTCCTCCTTGTTTGTTTATGTACCACATTACTGCGGTGTTGTCTGTTCTTATCAGTAATTGTCCTGGAAGCAGGAGGTCCTTGAAAGCTGTAATTGCATTTATTACTGCTAGCATTTCTTTTTGATTGATGTGAAGGTGCTTTTCCTTTTGGGACCATTTGCCCTGAATGCACCTGTCCGTCATGTGCGCCCCCCAGGCGTAATCTGAGGCGTCTGTTGTGATGACTTGATTTGCTTGAGGCTTGCAGAATGGGAGGCCTGTATTTGCTTGACATGCTTGGGCCCACCATAGAAATTCCTTTTGCAAACATGGAATTATTGGTATTATTGCTTCCAAACTGTGACTGTGTTGAGACCATAGGTTTTTTAGGTACCATTGAAGTTTCCTCATATGCAGCTTTGCACATGGGATTAAAAGAATGCAAGATGCCATGAAGCCCAGAGCCTGCAGGATTTTCCTTGCAGTAAGCCTGGTACATTTTGCTAGTATTTTGAAGTACTGAGTTAGTTGCCCCTGTTTTTCTGGCGTAAGATAGGCCATCTGGGTGTTTGTGTCCAAGTTGGCACCCAGGAAAATTATTTTCTGAGATGGTGTTAGCCTGGATTTCTCTTCGTTGATTGTGTATCCCAGAGAATGCAGTAACCGTGTTACATAAGCCAGATGTTCCAGAAGTATGTGCTTGCTGTCCGCTTGGATCAGGCAGTCGTCCATTTAAGGGTAAATTTGTATCCCTTGAAGTCTGCAGTAGGCAATCACTGATGCCAGGCACTTTGTGAATACTCTGGGCGCAGTAGATAAGCCAAAGGGCAATGCAGAGAATTGATAGTGGATTGAACCTGCAAGAAATCTGAGGTATCTTCTGCAGCTCTGTCTGATTGGGACATGCAGGTATGCCTCCTTGAGGTCCAATGTTACCAGCCAAAACTCCTTGCCCAGCATGGGAAGAAGCTGCTGTAATGTGAGCATCTTGAATTTTGGTACGAGTAAAAATGTGTTTAGGATGGATAAGTCCAAAATGGGTCTCCAGTCGTTTCCTTTCCTTGGTACCAGAAAAAGTCTTGAATAAAAACCTTGACCTTGTTCGTGAGTAGGTACCTCTTGTATAGCTCTCATGCTTATGAGCTTTGAAATTTGTAGTTGTGCCTCTGCCCTTTGATTGTGTGGCAGGTTTGGCATGCCTCTCATTTTTGGAAGAGTGTGGAATTGAAATTTGTAGCCTCTGTTTATAATGTCCAGGATCCATTTGTCTGTTGTGACAATATGCCAATTTCTTGCAAATAATGCTAGCTTTCCTCCCAAAGGTGCTGCCAGCTGAGACCTGCTTGGCATGGAAATGAGGGAGTCATTGGGTTTGTTTCCTGTATTGTTGTGCACTGTCTTCGCCACCTCTTGGTGCTGGAGTTTGCCATTGTCGGCCTCTATATGATCCTTGTGATTGCCCTCTGCCCCTTGTGCCTGTATCTACCTCTTTGGGGCTTGTCAGTGGCTAGAAAGGAGCAGTTTTTTGAAGGCCAATTTCTGGTAAAGCGTGGTGGTTGGACCTGTAAAAAAAGCTTTGACAGTTTGCATAGATTTGGCTTTTCTTCCATTTTCCGTAATATCTCCTCAGCATTAGTACCAAACAGCAGATCCTTTTGTAAAGGAGCATCTAGAAGTTTAGCTTTCACATGATCAGGCAAGTTTTGTTCCCTAAGCCAGGCATGTCTACGAATGACTGATCCTGTAGCAGCAGCTCTACTTGAGGCCTCTAGGGCATCATAGCCACATTGTAAGGTGTGTTTACCCACTTGCTCTGCACTATGCATCATATCCTGCAACTCCTTCAAATCTGGTTGTTCAGGTTGAGACATTTTATTCCTTAATTGTGATAACAGGAACTGTTGATATTTAAGCATATGAAACTGACAATTTAAGGCCCTCATGGCTAGGGTGGCGAGGTATATACCTTTTTCCCCACCTTTCTAAGGATCTTGACTCTCTTTCGGCAGGAAGTGGATTCTTGGCAGTAGAGGCCTTCAATCCCTTGGGGCCTTGAGAAATGGTTTTAGGGTCAGCATTATGGCTTTTGTAGAGAAATTGGTGAGAGTTAGGAACTCTGTAGTACCTATCAGGTTTGACTGGTGCAGGAGGCAGGGAATCCGGGTTAAGGCAAGCCTCCGAATAAACATCATCAAGTATGTCCACAACAGGAGGTATAGCCAGAGGTCTGTGTTGAGGTAACAAAAAAAAATCCCTAAGTCTTTTCTTGGAATTGGAAAAGTCTTGGCCTTCCCAATGGAAGTGTTCCCTTAAAGTGTGCAAGGTTTCCCCAAAGGAAAAATCCTCAGGAGGAGATACAGAAGGAATGGACTGCTCTGCATCCGTATCCTCAAAAGGGGAGTAAGAGTGTTCCCCTACATCAGAATGTTCTGATAAAATGGAGCCCTGATCAGAAGAGGGAGAATCTTCCTCCACTCTGGGTCTCTTGTCTGGAGGGGATTGAGAACCCCTGATAAGAGTATTTAAGTCCTCAGCCATTTTAAGCATCTGTTTTTTAGGCATGGGGCCTGGAGATGGGCCCTGTGCAACAGGCCTCTTGGGATGCCTGGCTGCTTTGGATTTAGTAAAGGCCTTAACAGAAAAAGAAGATGAGGGTCTAAAGACACCATGGGTGGAAGTGGACCTGTCCACATTAGGAGGCTCAACATTAGCAATGGCTTCGGTGGTTGTAGTCTGGGAAAGGGTAGAGGTACCTGCGGTCTCGGGTACAGAGGACACCGCCAAAGGAGTGTCATCAGTAGTCAGGGACTGCAAAGGAGTCTCGCTGAGAACCGGACCACGTGTAGCCTGTTTTGGCGTGGTGTCTGTGGGGACCGCGGACCTCGCGTGTCGGTCCTTGTCCTTGCGTTTTTTGGACAAGACAGTAGTCGGAGTTTCCGACGACATTTTATAATCAAAGGCTTTACCAAAATAGTGTTGGGCGAACTCCGCCCGATGCTTAATAGTGTGTTTATTGAAAGTAGCGCAAAAGCAACAGCCCGAGACGTCGTGGTCTGGGCCTAAACAAGGTATGCACAGGGAATGGAAATCCTTATGCGGTATTTGCTTCCCACAAGAAATACAATTATTAACTTTTTCTGACATCGGTCTGAGGCAAGAAAAGTTTCCCCAACGGGGTACTTAGCTTTAATGAAGACTTCGGTTTCCAATTTTTTCGTAATTCAGGAGCTGGCCGACCGGCACTTGCGAACTGCTTCTGCTTCGGGCACCGCGCGGCAAAAAAGACTGAAGAACATGGCGTCGGCTGTGTCTTATATACTCCGCGGCCTCACTGACGTCAGGAGAGAAAGCGACAACAACCAACGCCGGACCTAGACTTTGGAATTCGGCCGACCGAGGACCCGCCTGACGGCAGAGAACCCATCTGTGGACTACTGCAGCTGTATGCACGATGAACATGGATAATCTTCCTCCAGTCTAGGCCTTTTATCAGGAGGGGGTTGGGATCCCCTGATAAGGGTAATTAAATCCTCGGCCATCTTAAGCATCAGTTTTTTAGGCATAGGGGCCTGTGGGGGGGGGGGGTGGCCCTGGTTTACTAACTTTCAAGGGGGCTTTGAGCTTAGCATAAGGCTTGGCAGAGGCAGTTGTCGGTTTAGAAACACTCTCTGAGACCGAAGGTCTATTCAAAGTTTCCGGATCCCCGTCGGGGCTGGCGTCCGAGGAGTGAGGTGGAACCGGATCCTGAGGCCCAACTGTTTCGGTTTGGGATGCCGTCAGAAATTCTGAATCAGCGGTAGTCAGGGGCTGCGAAGGCGCCTCGCTGAAAACCGGAGAACTGGCGTCAGGCCTAGCTGAGGCCTTGGTATCTGGTCTTGGCCTTGGCTGCCGGTCCTTATCTTTGCGTTTTTTAATCATTGCTGATGTCGGTTGCTCCGAAGGCATGATATAGTTAAATTTTTTGCCAAAATAATGCTGGGCGAATTCTGCCCGACACTTTATTGTACGTTTGTTGAACCTAGCACAGAATCGACAACCGGAGACGTCGTGGTCTGGGCCTAGGCAAGGAATACAATAAGAATGAAAATCCTTATGAGGTATTTGCTTCCCACAAGAAATACAATTATTAACTTTGTCTGACATCGGTCTGAGGCAAGAAAAGTTTCCCCAATGGGGTACTTGGCTTTAGAGAAGACTTCAGACTGAAACTCGATACGAAAATTTCAGGAGCTGGACAACTGACACTTGCGAACTGCTTCTGCTTCAGGCACCGCGCGGCAAGAAAATGGCGTCGGCTGTCTCTTTTATACCCCTGTCGCACTGCGTCAGGGAAGAGGCAACGACAACCGACGCCGGACCAAGACTTTGGGATTCGGCCGACTGCGGGACCGCCTGACGACAGGATAACCCTAGTGTGATGACTGCAGCAGTATAGCACGATGAACATCTGCAGTGGCAAAGCCTGCTCTGGATTTAGAGTAGAGAGGTAAGTGGTAGTGCTTAGTGAAGGTGTGCACTGAACTCCAGGTTGCAGCTTCTAAAATGTCTTTGGTTGGTACTCCTCTGAGAAAGGCTGCTGAAGTGGCTGCTGCTCTGGTAGAATGTGGCCTTATGCCCCTAGGCACTGATTTGCCATGTTGTGCATAGCAGAAGCGAATGCAGTGTCCTATCCATTTTGATATGGTCTGCTTCAAGATAGGCTTTCCTTGTGATCCTGCAGCATAAGCTACAAACAGTTGTTCAGTTTTTCTGAAAGCTTTTGTTTTGTCCAAGTAGAAGCGTAGCTGTCTGTCTATATCCAAAGCGTGCAGAAGTCTTTCCCCTTTATTCTGGGGGTTTGGATAGAAAGTTGGCAAATGAATGGATTGGTTAAGAGCCACACTGCATAAATGTTGGGTTTGTCCATAGAGAAACCCTGTCCTGATGGAAAATGAAAAAAAGGTTCCACTGCCATTAATGCCTGTAACTCTGAGACTCTTCTTGCTGAAGTCATTGCTAGGAGCAGAGCAGTTTTCCATGATAAGAATTTTAGATCAGCTGTGTTGGCTGGCTCAAAAGGAGGCAGTGTGAGCTTTTCTAATACAAAATTGAGGTCCCAAGTAGGTATTGGTGCTCTCATGGGGGTCTTATGTTTCTTGCCCCTCTGAGGTACTGCCTTAGCAGTGGATGTGAAAAAATAGGAGGTTCCGTATTGTAATGAGCTGAAATGGCAGAGGCATGGATTTTAACAGATGAAAAGGGTATTGTAAAATCTGAGGTATATTTGGAACAAGAAGTTAGAGTCCTTGTGCCTGGCCTTGCTCTCTGCTTGAATAAGGTAGTCTTCCAAGTAGGGATATATCTGAATTCCTCTTTGCCTGCAAAATGCAATTACTGGTGCCAGGCATTTTGTGAAGACCCTGAGCGCAGCAGATAAGCCAAAGGGCAGTGCAGAGAATTGGTAATGCATTGAGCCAGCTATGAATCTGAGGTATCTTCTGCAAGATTGTCTGATTGGGACATGCAGGTATGCCTCCTTGAGGTCCAAAGTAACTAGCCAAGCCTTCTTGCCCAGCATGGGTAGAAGTTGCTGCAGTGTTAACATCTTGAATTTTGGAACATCCAGGAAAGTATTTAGGGTTGACAAGTCCAGTATTGGTCTCCAGGCTTTGTCCTTTCTGGGAACCAGGAAGAGTCTTGAGTAAAATCCTTGTCCCTGTTCTTGCTGTGGTACTCTTTGAACAGCTCCCATGTCCATGAGAGCAGCAATTTCCTTTTGTGCCTCTGCCCATTGGTTTTGTGGCAGGTCCGGCATACATTTTGATCTTGGAAGGGTGTGAAAATGGAACCTGTAGCCCTGAGAAACTATATTCAGTACCCATTTGTCCTGGGTAATTTTGTGCCAATTTTGTGCGAAAAGTGCTAGCTTTCCCCCTAGAGGTGCTGCCAAAAGGTAAGTGCTTGGTCTTTTTAGAGGAAAAAGTCAGTAAGGTTGTGATTTGTCCTCTCCTCCTTTGGGGGCAGAAGCACCCCATTGTTTAGGTCTGTAGGTGCCTTGGAGCTGAGATCTGCCTCTTGGGAGTCTGTATCTGCCTCTTTGTGGCCTGTCTGACACCTGAAAGGACCAAGTTTTTGAAGGCCAGTTTCTACTAAACCTAGGTGGTTGAACCTGTGAAATCCTTTACTGTCTGCATAGATTTTGCTTTATCTTCCATTTTCTTTAACACTTCTTCTGCCTTAACACCAAACAAAGTATCATGCTGTAATGGAGCATCCAATAATTTTACTTTAACATGTTAAGGTAAACTTTGTTCTTTTAACCAAGCACGCCTTTGAATAACAGAGCCTGTAACTGCGGCTCTGCAAGAAGCCTCTAATGAATCAAAACCACATTGCAGAGTACGTTTTCCCACTTGTTCAGTTGCATGCAATAATTCCTGCATTTCCTTATTGTCAGGATTCTCTGAATTTGTAAGCATTTTCTGTTTTAACAAAGACATGAGGTACTGTTGATATTTAAGCATGTGAAACTGACAGTTTAAAGCCCTTACAGCTAAAGTAGCAGAGGTGTAAACTTTTTCCCCCATCTATCCAGAGCTCTAGAATCCCCTTTGGGACCCTGAGAAATTGTTTCAGGGTCAGCAGCAGGGTTCTTATAAAGAAATGTATGAGAGTCAGGGACCCTGTAATACCGGTCTGGCTTGACTGGTGCAGGGGGTAAAGAATCTGGGGACAGACTGGATTCAGAAAAAACATCATCAACTACATCTAGCACAGGGGGGATAGCTAAGGGCCTGTGTTGAGGCAGTAAAAGGAAATCTCTGAGCCTTTTCTTGGATTCTGAATAATTCTGGCTCTCCCAGTGGAAATGTTCCCTCATGGTGTGCAGAGTTTCCCCAAAAGAGTAATCCTCAGGAGGAGAGGCTGAAGGTATAGATTCTTCAGCATCAGAGTCCTCATAGGGAGGAAGAGAATAACCCTGATCTGAAGAGGAATCTGAGGAAATAGAAACCTGGTCAGAGGAATCATAGTCAGGGTCTTGCCTTGGCCTTTTATCAGGAGGGGGATGGGAACCCCTGATCAATGTAATTAAGTCTTCAGCCATTTTAAGCATCTGTTTCTTTGGCATGGTTGACTGTCCAGGAGAATGCTGTACTTGTTTCTTTGTCTTTAATGGTGTCTTTGACTGTACTTTAGCTGCTGCAGAGGATTTAATAGTAAGCTGTGAAGGTCTGAAAACACCCTCAGAAGCCGATGCCTGCTCAGCGGCTCCGGACCCATCTGAGGGAGTATTTTCCGTAGGTCCAATACCTTGAGTATCCAGAGGCCTAGTTGTCTCCACGTGGGATTCGGATATGGCCTGTGGCTCTGAGGTAGCGGGTGTCAGGGGCTGCGAAGGCACCTCACTGAGAACCGGCGACTGGCCTAGAAGAGGTTTTGTCGATTTTGGACCTTGGATGCCTGTCCTTTTCTTTGTCTTTGCGTTTTTTATGCATTCCAGTCGTCAGTTGTTCCGACGGCATTATATAGTTAAACCTTCGGCCAAAGTAATGCAATGCAAAATCAAACCGACGTTTAATAGTGCGTGTGTTAAATCTAGCACAAAACCGACAACTAGTAACATCGTGATCAGGGCCTAGGCAAGGAATACAGTAAAAATGAAAGTCCTTATGAGGTATTTGCTTCCCACAAGAAATACAATTGTTAACTTTTACTGACATCGGTCTGGAGCAAGAAAAGTTTCCCCAACGGGGTACTTCGCTTTATTGAAGACTTCGGTTCTGAAACTCTATTTCGAAAATCTCAGGAGTTGGCCGGCCGGCACTTGCGAACTGCTTCTGCTTCGGGCACCGCGCGGCAAGAAAGACTAGAAAATGGAGTTGGTTGCATTTTTTATACCCCTGGCACACTGATGTCAGGGAAGAGGTGATACCAAACGATGCCGGACCTAGACTTTGGAACTCGGGCCGACTGCGGGTAGCCTGCCAGCAGGATAACCCAAGTGTAATGACTGCAACAGTGAAACACGATGAACATCTACAGAGGCAGCAGAAAAGGTATCCGAAAGAGTTGACAAACCAGGAGGAACTGCAGATGGCTTTGGTGACTACACTTGTTAAAGCTCATAGTACCTCTACTGGATGTCAGACACCTGGGAGCAACACACTAAGTACTCCATCATACGAACAACAGTATCCCCAATGGATAATTCTTCCAAGGGGGAATCCAGGCTCAAAGAATCTTCTTCCTCTGAGCCACAAAACAGAGAAGGAATATGAAAGGAGGAATCTGGATTCCTTTGTCTGTTTAACAGGAGTGGAAGACCAGGGAGGAGCAATAAATGAACCCCCCTAAGGAGGTTTCAAGGCCATCATGGCATTAAGCAAGTCTTGAGTAAAATCATGCCCTTCACATTGGGGATCTTTAGCAATGGGGGTGACATGCTTTGTCTTTTGTTTTTCCTTAAGAGGAATATTTACCCTTGGCGAGATTCAATAACCATAGCAGGAAATCTCTTCACAGGCTAAGATTTGAGGAACCACCCTCGGAAATAATCGACCATGGTTCCCCTTCAATGTCCGGAGCAGACGTTTGAAAAACCTCAGAGGACATGTGAGAACTCTGATCCATGCCAGCCTCTGAAGGGGTCATGGCAGAGGAATCCAATCCAAGCACCGAATGGTCTTTAGGGCTTTCACTAGCTTCTAGAAAGATGTCTGGTGGAAGCTAGACAGCAATAGAATAGGCCTAGACTCTTTGGCCTTCTTAGAAGATGGCTGACCCTCGGGACGGGAGGATTCCACCATAGCACACTAAGCCAAGTATTTAAGAAGTTGGCTCTTGTGGTACATGGAGAGAGAAAATAAAGTGATTGAGGAGGGACGTGGAGACAAATACTTGATAGATGAAGCACTGCATGTGCTCATAAGAAGCACCTAAGCAAAAAAGACAGTTGTGGTGATGGCCTTTATGGGGACTCTGCCTCCTACACTGACATTTTCCCTTCTTGGATGGCATGAACACAAACAATAAAATGGAAAAACATAGAATTTTAGAAATCCTTTCACACACTGATGTCATCTGCGCTGTGTCACTGGGCAATCATAAAAGCTTAGTTAACCTCATTATATCAGAAGATCTGGAAAAGATTCAAAAGAGTTTTAAAGAGCGCAGCATCTCACTTTTGCTACCAAAAAGAAAAAAAAATACAAAGCTGCTAGTCTAGCTGCAACATAACAGATTTATTTAGGAATTAATAGTTTTGCAGTCAAACCTCTTGGGAATTTGTTTAGACACCACCCATAGCAGACCCCCCCCCCCCGTCCAATTATGCATGTTAGCTGACAACATGACTTCCCAGCTATATGCAGTTCAAAACAGCAGCAAGAAAAGCTGCTAGATTAGCAGAGTACATTCTGACGTGAAGTGTCTTTCAACAAGGAAATGTATACAGTTATTACAATTCACAGTGGCTACTGCCACAGCCGTCTCTAAAGTCTGTTGGCATTAACGGGCACGGGCACCCCTTTCTCCAAAAAGTACAGTTGCATACACTTACCATAAATGTATATGTTAGAGTGTATTCACTGTTGCAGTCATCACCTGAGGGTTATCCTTGCTGTGGTAGCCCTCAGCAGGCCTGAATACCAGACTCAAAGTTTTTCTGCATCGGCTGCTGTCGCTTGTTGACCGTCATCAGTTCGTCAGTCCTATAAAGTAAGGCAGACAATGCCATTACATCAGTTTTTCTTGCCCTAACCAGTCAGAAGCCCAAGGAAATATGGTAAAGTGGTCCTGGTGGCTAAAAGCCACTGTAAGAAGCTTATGTCTCCATAAGGAAAGAGGAAATAAGGGTGAAGGAGGGAGGGAACAGTACAGTTGTGTACACTTACCATAAATGTAGATGTTTGATTGTATTCACTGTTGCAGTCATTACATTTGGGTAATCTGCTGGCAGGTTGCCCTCAGTCGGCCTGATTAATAAAGTCTTGGGTCCTGCATCAGTTGCTGTCCCTTCTGCCATGACGTCAGGTCGTCAGGGGTATAAAACATGCAGCCGATGCCATTATATCAGTTTTTCTTGCCCCAGATGTCAGGTGCCCCCCAAATGGGGAGTAAAATATATATGTATATATATGTAGAACAAAAAACACAAAACATATACCTCCAAACAAAAGCAAATACACCAAAAAGGCTTTTAAAGATAATAACAGAAAAGAGAGGTATAGTTAGAGAAAAAACAGGGGGCTGGAGGGAGGGTAACCAGGACTGCAACAGTGAATACACTCTAACATCTACATTTATTGTAAGTGTACACAACTGTACTATGTGTTTCACTGTTGCAGTCATTACATTTGGGTAGAATCCCAAAGCTATGGTTGGGAGGATGTACTTATACAGAATTAGGAGCAGCTATAAGGCCCTGCAGGACAGCAGTGACAAAGCCTGCTCTGGATTTAGAGAAGAGAGGTAAATGGTAATGTTTGGTGAACGTATGAACTGAGCTCCTGGTAGCAGATTCTAGAATGTCTCTGGTAGGAACATCTCAGAGAAAGGCTGCAGAAGTAGATGCAGCCCTAGTTGAATGAGATCTGATCCCCTTGGGGACAGGTTTACCATGGTGCATACAGCAGAAACTAATACAATGGCTTATCCATTTGGAAATAGTCTGCTTTGAAATAGCCTTTCCCTCTGCCCCTGCAGCAAATGCCACCAGTAATTGTTCAGATTTTCTTAAGAGATTTTGTCTTAAGTAGAATCTTAGTTGTCTGTGTACATCCAATGAATGCAAAATCCACTCACCCTTGTTCTGTGGACTTGGGAAGAAAGTTGGCAGATTAATGCTCTGATTGAGGGCCACTTTAGGCATAAAGGATGGATTGGTCCTGAGAGCCACCCTGTCCGGGTAAAAAATAATGAAAGGTTCCACTGCCATAAGAGCCTGTAGTTGAAATCCTTCTAGCTGAAGAGACTGCTAAAAGGAAAGCGGTTTTCCAAGAGAGAAATTTTAGGTCTGCATTAGCAGCTGGCTCACGATACTGCAGTGGTGTTGCTGCGGTAGCACTGTCACCTCACAGTTAGACGGTGCCTGTTCGATTCTCAGAGCGTCTTCTGTGTGGCGACATGTGTGAATGGGCGTTCCTTCGTTGAAGGTTGTGCGTTAGGCCCGGCAAGCCAGCACGTAAAAGTCTACTGCCAATCATTAGCGGACCGGAGTTCTGCTGTGGCGACCCCTAACCGGGAAAAGCCGAAAGAAGCAAACAAACAAGTAGCAGCTGGCTCAAAAGGAGGTAGAGTGAGGTTTTCCAAAACAAAATTGAGGTCCCATGCAGGAGTTTGTGCTCTCCTGGGAGGCCTTACATTTTAGGCCCCTCTGAGGTACTGCTTTAGCAGAGGATGAGAAAAGATGGGCTGCTCTGTGTTGTAATGAGCTGAAATGGCAGAGGCATGGATTTTTAGGGAAGAAAAAGATAGGCCTTGTGAATCCTCTCAGTTAAGTATTGCAAAATCCGAGGAATATTGGGCATTGCTGTGCTTATTCCTTGTGCTTGGTTCCAGGCACAGAATCTTTCCATTTGTCAGCATAAGATTTTCTAGTACTAGGTCTTCTAGCCAACAAAATGACAGCCATCACAGGTTTGCTGAGAAATGTATCTGGTGAAAGTAGTTGATTCCAAGATTCAGAGTTTGGAGCCGAGTGAGCAGAATTTGCTAGTTCTGCTGAGACAGTAGGTAAGGTGTCTGAGGCAGGTACCACAGAGGGAGATGCGCCATATTGCGCAGGAGCGGGTACCAGTGTTGGCGAGGCCAGTCTGGAGCAATCAGAATAATTTTTTGTTTTTCCTGTCTGACTTAGTAAGACCTTGAAGAGCAGAGGCAGAGGGGGAAAGGCATAGACTGGTAGGTTTTTCCAGCTGAAGGATAGAGCATCCACTTTCCAAGCTTTTTTGTGATGAATTCTTGTGCAGAATTTGTCCAACTGATAGATCTTTTTTGCCACACCCAAAACTATGTCTGGGCTTCCCCATTTGCATGTCAACATGCTGAAGATATGTGGATCCAGTTTCCATTCGTGTGGGTCCATAAGATTTCAGCTTAGTCTGCCAGAGTATTTTGCTTTCCTGGCAGGAATTGAGTTTGTAGATGTATTTGATAAGTCAAGGCCGTGTTCCACAATGCCATGGCTAGTCTGCAAAGGAGGTAGGAATGGGTAACCCCTGCTTGTTTATGTACCACATGACTGTGGTGTTGTCTGTCTTTATCAGTTGTTTTCCTGGATGAAGACAGTCCTTGAAGGCTGTCAGAGTATTCTGTACAGCTAGCATATCTTTCCGATTGATATGTAGGTGCATTTGATTTGAGCTCCATTGGCCCTGAATGCATCTACCTGCCAGATGTGCCTCCAAGCATAATCTGATGCATCTGTAGTCAGGGTTTGGGCGGCAAGGGGTGGAATGAATGACTGTCCCTTGTTTTGGTGGCAGGCCTTTGTCCACCATAGGAACTCTAGTTGCAGGCAAGGAATGATAGGAATCATTGTTTCCAGGCTGTGACAATGTTGACTCCATAAGCTTTTTAGGTACCATTGAAGTTTCCTCATATGCAGTCTTGCATATGGAATTAGAAGAATGCAGGAGGCCATGAACCCCAAGGCTTGCAGAATTTGTCTTGCAGATAGCTGGGTTTTTGTGGATACCTGTTTGAAGTAAGTCATCAATTGAATTTGTTTTTCTGGCGTAAGGCAAGTCATCTGGGCAGTTGTATTCAAGCTTGCACCCAGGAATGTAATTATTTGAGAGGGTACCAGATGTGATTTCTTTTCATTTATGGTGTACCCTAGACAAGTTAGAAGCCTTTTTACAAACGCCAGATGTTTTAGAAGAGTGTCCTTGTTTTCTGCCTGAATTAGACAATCATCCAGGTATGGATAAATTTGAATATTTGTCTGCAAAATGCAATTACTGGTGCCAGGCACTTTGTGAAGACCCTGGGTGCAGTAGATAAGCCAAAGGGCAGTGCAGATAACTGGTAATGCAAATAGCCTGCTTTGAAGTGGAAGTATCTTCTGCAAGACTCGCTGATTGAGAAATGTAGGTAAGCCTCTTAAGACTAGAGTGACCAACGAGGCAATGTTGCCTAGCATAGGCAGTAACTGTTGGAGAGTCAGCATCTTGAATTTTGGAATGTCCAGAAATGTATTTAGAATGGATAAGTCCAGGATTGGATGCCATGAGTTGTCTTTTGGGCACCAGGAAAAGTCTTGAATAAAAACCTTGTCCCTTTTCCTTTTCTGGTACTGGTTGAATAGCCCCTATATTCATGAGGGACATAACTTGTTTCTGGGCCTCTGCCTACTAATTTGGAGGCAGATCTGGCCATCCCTTTGGGATTGGCAACGTGTGGAAATGAAATCTGTATCCCTGGGATACTATATTTAAAACCCATTTGTCCTGGGTAATCGGTTGCCAGTTTCGGTTGCCAGTTTCGTGCATGAAGTGCCAGTTTTCCCCCCAAAGGGGCGGCCAAAAGATAAGTGCTTGGTGATTGCAGTGGAAAGTCATTGAGACTGTTTACCGTAAGAAGGTGTGTTAGTACTTCCAGAGTTGGAGGTGGAGCCACCCCATTGCTTTGTTCTACAAGTTCCTTGCAACTGAAACCTGGAGCCTTTGGAATGTCTGGGTTTGACCTGAGTGGCTCTAGTGGGTACTGGAAAGGACCAGTTCTTACTAGGCCGTTGCCTACTGAACCTGGGTGGCTGCACTTGTAGGAAATATTTCACAGTTTGCATAGATTTTGCTTCATCTTCCATCTTTTTCAAAACTTCTTCAGCCTTACTACAAAATAGACTGTCCTGTTGTAAAGGAGCATCCAACAATTTTGCTTTAACATGGTCAGGCAGATTTTGCTCCTTGAGCCAAGCATGCCTTCTTATCACAGATCCAGTTACAGCAGCCCTGCAAGAGGCCTCCAAGGAATCAAAACCACATTGCAAAGTATGTTTTCCAACTTGTTCAGCTGAATGCAATAAATCCTGCAACTCTATTTTCCACACAGTCAGAAATAAACATTTTCTGTTTAAGTAAACCCATGACATGTTGTTGATATTTAAGCATATGAATTTGACAGTTAAAAGCTCTGATTGCCAAGGTTGCAGACATGTAAACCTTCTTACCCAATCTATCCAGAGCCCTGGAATCTCTATCAGAAGGGGTAGGATTTTTAGCAGTAGAAGCCTTAACGCCCTTGGGACCCTGAGAAATGGTTTCAGGGTCAGCAGTAGGGTTTTTAAAGAGGAATTTGTGGGAGTCAGGAACCCTGTAGTATTTGTCTGGCTTACTAGGAGCCGGAGGCAGGGAATCAGGAGACATGCTGGACTCTGAGAAAACATCAACAGCAATGTCTAGAACAGGCGGTATAGCCAAAGGCCTATGCTGAGGAGGAGGAAGAAGAAAATCCCTAAGTCTCTTTTTAGATTCTGAGAAATCCCGACTCTCCCAGTGAAAGTGTTCCCTTAAGGTATGCAAAGTTTCTCCAAAAGAAAAATCCTCAGGAGGAGAAGCAGAAGGGATGGAATCTTCTGCATCAGAGTCCTCATAAGTAGGAATAGATAATTCCTGACCAGAAGAGGAATCAGAAGAAATAGAAACCGGATCTGAAGATTCATAGTCAGTGCCTTGCCTAGGCCTCTTAGCAAGAGGGAGATCGGTTCCCCAGATCAAGGTAATTAAATCCTCAGCCATTTTGATCATTTGTTTTTTAGGCATTGGAGCCTGTACACGTGGCCCAAGCGTCGTTTTTTGTAGACATAGAAGTAGTTTTTGGCCTTAGTTTTGAAGATGGCGTTGGTTTAATATACAAATCTTTAGGCCTGAAAACACCCTCAGAAGCCGGTGCCTGCTCAATGGCTCCAGACCCATCAAAGGTAGAGACAACCGCGAGGTCAATACTAAAAGTATCTTGCAGCATACCGGACTCCAAATGGGTCTCAGTAGAGGCCTGCAAATCAAAAGTAGCAGGTATCAGTGGCTGTGAAAGGGCCTCACTGGAGTACTGGCGACTGGCTTAGGAGAAGCTTCGTCATCGATTTTGGACCTCGATGGTTTGTCTCTGTCTTTTTCTTTGCATTTTTTAGATATTCCGGTAGTCCGATTGCTAACCAACGACATTTCTGGACAGTTAAATGTTGAGCCAAAATATTTAGAAGCAAAAATATACAGATGTTTAATATTGCGCTGATTAAATTTAGCATAAAACCGACAGCAAGGTACGTTGTGGTCAGGGCCTAGGCAGGGAATACAGTACAAATGAAAATCCTTATGAGGGATTTGCTCCCCACAAGTAATGCAATTATTAACTTTTACTGACATCGGTAAGGAGCAAGAAAAAGTTTCCCCAACGGGGTACTTAGCTTTTAGTTGAAGACTTCGGTTCTGAAAATGAAAATTTCAGGAGTCGGCCGACCGGCACTTGCGAACTGCTTCTGCTTCGGGCACCACGCAGCAAGAAAGACTGATGTAATGGTGTCAGCTGCATGTTTTATACCCCTGACGACCTGAAGTCATGGAAGAAGGGACAGCAACCGACGTAGGACCCAAGACTTTGTTAATCAGGCCAACTGAGGGCAACCTACCAGCAGATTACCCTAATGTAATGACTGCAACAGTGAATACACTCGAACATCTACATTTATGGCAAGTGTACACAACTGTACTATGCTCTTCGTGTTTCACTGCTGCAGCCATCACCTGTGGGAGGATTCCCAAAGCTGAGGAGAGGGGTGGCAGGATTAGTAAGAGACCTAAGCATGGGTCAGCATGCCCTGCAGAACTGCAGAGGCAAACCCTGCCCTAGTCTTAGAGAAAAGAGGTAGCTGGTAATGCTTTGTACAGGTATGGACAGAAGTCCAGGTGGCAGCTTCCATTCCTGTGAGGAATGCTGTGGAAGTGGAGGCTGCCCTAGTGGAATGGGTATGTATAAACTTAGGGAGTGCTTTCCCATGTAATCTACAGAAATGGATACAGTGCAATATCTACTTGGAAATGGGCTTCCCCCTCTGCCCCTGGGACAAAGCTGACAAGAAGTTGGTCCATTTTCCTGAAGGGTATAGTATGGTCCAGGTAGTATCCGAGCTGTCTGTGCATATCTAGTGAGTGCAGAATTCATTCCCCCCCTGTTTTTAGGGTTACAAATGAAGGTGGGTAGATGTATGGCCTGCTTGAGGGTCACATTAGCTACCACCTTGGGCATAAAAGAGGGGGTTAGTCCTCAGGAAGACCCTGTCTGCATGGAAAATGATGAAGGGCTCAATGGCCAGTGCCTGAAGTTCTGAAACCCTTCTGGCTGAGGTGATAACTAGTAGGAAAGCAGTCTTCCAGGAGAGGTATCTCAGTTCTGCTGAAGCAGCAGGTTCAAAGGGTGGTAAGGTTAGTTTTTCCAAAACGTAATGCAGGTCCCAGGCTGGTGTGGGTGGCCTTCTGGGAGGTTTCTTAGTAGAAGCCCCTCTGAGGAATTTTTTAATCAAAGGATGTGAGAACACAGGCTGATCTGTATCAAAATGAGCTGAAATGGCTGATGCATGGATTTTAATAGAAGAGAAGGAGAGGCCACTATTGAGCAACTCTGCTAAGTAGTCCAGAATAAGAGGGATGGAAGGTTGTGAGGAAATGCCCCCTCTGGACTGGCTCCAGGAGCAGAATCTTTCCATTTCCCTGCGCAAGATTTTCTGGTGCTGTCTAGGACCTGTTTGCTTAACTTTAGAGTACTAGTCATGCTGACAGTTTGAAAGTCTGCAAGTCTGGGTGCCGCACCCCCACCACCTGAGTCAAGAGGTCTGAGATTAGGGGAAGCTGCCTGGGAGGCTGTAATGTCAGGCTGCGCAGTAAGGGGTACCAATGCTGTCTGGGCCAATCACGTGCAATGAGGATGGCCTTTGGTCTCTCCTCCCTTACCTTGATCAATACCTTGGGAATAAGAGAGAGGAGGGCAAGAGTACACAAACAGGGAGTTCCAGGGGAAGGTCAAGGCATCCAACTTCCATGCTAGGTGATGATACTCCCTGGTACAGATTTTTTTCAGCTGGTGGTTGAGGTGCAAAGCGAAGAGATCCATCTCTGAAGTTCCTCACTCCTGAGTAACTTGCAAAATGTTTCTGTTGAGCTGCAATTCGTGGGGGTCCAGTAAGTTTCTGCTTAAGTGGTCTGCCAGGGTGGTGTTGATCCCTGGTAGGTATTGGGATATTCGGTGTAATCTCAAGGAAGAGGCTGTCAGCCAAAGGTTCATGGCTTGCCTGCACACAGGGTGGGTCCCTCCCTGTTTGCTGATGTACCAAATTACTGTGGTGTTGTCTGTTCTGATGAGAACTCCTGACCTGAAATGGGGTTTGAAGGAAGTCAAAGGCTTTTGTATTGCCATCATTTCCTTCTGGTTGGTGTGTAAGGGAAGGTGCTGGGCATCCTGAAGACCTTGGGTGCACCTGCCTGCTAGGTGAGTGCCCCAAGCAATGTCTGAGGCATCTGTGGTGATGGCCTGCCCAGCTGGGCAGAGGATGAAGGGAAGACCCTTGTTCTTGGCACAGGCCCCTGTCCACTAGAGAAACTCGGCCCTAATACAGGGGATCAGAGGGAGAGAGGTCTCTAGAGGCAGAGTGCACTGACACCAAAGGTTCTTTACATACCAATGAAGTTTTCTCATGTGAAGCCTGGCCAGAGGAATTAGGAGGATGCAAGATGCCAAGTACCCCAAGCCTTGCAGGAACTTCCTCACAGTGAGGTGCCTTCTGGAAGCCAGCTGGATAAACTAGAGAGGCAGGAAGCTCTGGTTTTCTGGGGATAGGAAAGCCATTTGGGATGCTGTGTCCAGCAGTGCTCCCAAGGAAATGAACTTCCTGGAGATTGTTTGCTTTGATTACTTCTCATTGATGGTGAACCCTAAGGAAGTTAGGAGGGTTTTGACAAGGAGGAGGTCCTGGAGCAGCTTTTCTTTGCACTCTTCCTGAATGAGACAGTCATCCAGATAAAGGTAAATCTGTATATTTCTCTGTCTGCAAAATGCTATGTCCGGGGCTAAGCATTTGGTGAATACCCTGGGAACAGTAGATAAGCCAAAGGGTAGTGCAGAGAACTGAAAGTGTTGTCAGCCTACTGTGAAGTGCAGGAATTTCCTGCAGGATTCCCTTATGGGGATGTGAAGGTAGTCATCTTTTAGGTCTAGGGTCACTAACCAGACATTTTCTGTCAGCATAGGGCAGCAGCTGCTGTAAAGTTAGCATCTTGAATTTGGGGACCACCAAGAAGGTGTTCAAAATGGATAGATCCAGGATGGGGCGCCAAGTGCCCTCTTTTCTGGGAACAAGGAATAGTCTGAGATAAAAGCCTTTGCCTGTTTGATCTGAGGTGACAGATTCTACTGCCCTTTAGGATATGAGAGTTTGGACTTGTTTCAATGCCTCTGCCCACTGATTTGGAGGAAAGTCTGGGTACGCTCTTGGAATTGGGAGTTTGTTGAAAGAAAATTTGTATCCCTGAAAAATGAAGACCCATTGGTCCTTTGTAACAGAAAGCCAATTTTCTTTGCAGAGGGAGAAAGTACAGTTTTGTACCTACCATAAATGTAGATGTTCGAGGATTCCATTGCTGCAGTCCTTACTATTGGGTATAGTCCGCATCCAGTCGGCCCGAATACCAGAGTATAAGGCTGACGTCGGTCAGGGCGCATTAGACTGACGTCAGTACGTCAGGGTACTAATGCGCATGACCGGCGTCATATCCTCAGTCTTTTCTTGCCCCAGATGTCAGAAGACCCTAAAAAGACAAGGCCCAAAATACCTGCACCAAAACATGAACAATATATACAAAAATATAAGCAGGTAAACACACCTACACAACCACCCCTAAACACAGAGGGAGGGAGGGTAAATTGGACTGCAGCAATGGAATCCTCGAACATCTACATTTATGGTAGGTACAAAACTGTACTATGTTCTTCGTTTTCCATTGCTGCAGTCCTTACTATTGGGTAGAATCCCAAAGCAGAGGTGAGGGAGGCTGGCAAATCATAAAGAAGCAGGAGCTGACAACATGCCTTGCAAAACAGCTGTGGCAAAACCAGCCCTAGACTTAGAGTAGATAGGAAGGTGATAATGCTTAGAGAAAGTATGCACTGAACTCCAAGTAGCTGCTTCCAAAATATCCTTAGTTGCCACCCCCGTAGAAATGCTGTTGAAGTGGCAGTAGCCCTAGTGGAATGAGGCCCTAATCCCAGCTGGAACCTCCTTGCCATGATGGGAATAACAAAATGCAATGCAAAAGCCAATCCACCTAGAAATAGTTTGTTTTGACACAGGCTTGCCCTGAACTCAAAGCAAAAGAAACAAACAACTGCTGAGACTGCCTAAAATCCTTAGTCCTGCTTAAGTAATAACGCAATTGCCTGTGTACATCTAAAGTATGCAAAATCTTTTCCCCTTTATTTTGGGGTCTGCATAAAAAGTAGGCAAATGAATAGTTTGGTTTAAAGCCACACTAGAAACCACCTTAGGCAGAAAGGAAGGATTAATACGTGAATGATACCCTATCCTTATGGAAAATCAAAAGGGCTCGACTGCCATAAGGGCCTGCAACTCAGACACCCTTCTTGCAGAAGTAATAGCCAACAAAAGCAGTCTTCCATGACAAATATTTCAATTCAGCAGTAGCCGCAGGCTCAAAAGGTTGTAGAGTAAGTTTTTCCAACACAAAATTGAGATCCCAAGCAGGAGTAGGAGCTCACGTGGGGTCTTATATTTTGCCCCTCTAAGAAACTGCTTGAACAAAGGATGCGAAAACAATGGTGGGTCACAATCATAGTGAGCTGAGATTGCTGCAGCATGAATCTTAATGGAAGAGAAGGACAGACCCTTGTCCAGTAACTCCA
Source organism: Protopterus annectens (assembly GCF_019279795.1). Lineage (NCBI taxonomy): Eukaryota > Metazoa > Chordata > Ceratodontiformes > Protopteridae > Protopterus > Protopterus annectens. The sequence continues at coordinate 393,365,590 of NC_056731.1, read as the reverse complement.
GTGAGATATTGAAGAGCCACACTCAAATTAGGCTCAGAAATCTCCAAATTCTTTGCTTTACTCCAAAATAAAAATCTCTTCCATTTTGCTGCGCATTGACACTTTCCTTGTACTAGGTCTTCTAGCTTCCATAATCACATTTAAAACTTGTTGAGGAAGTTGAGACCTGCTGTGGTTCAACACAGAATATGCCAGGCTGTCAGATGAAGAGAGTGAAGCTTGACATTGAGCAGATGACCGTCCTGCTGGGATAACAGATGTGGAATCAAAGGTTAAGGCCATGGAGGCTTCTTTACCAGACTCCGTAGTAGAGGATTACCAGTGTTGCCGAGGCCAATCTGGAGCTATCAAAATCATCCTTGGCCTGTCCTGTCTGACCTTTAACAGTACCTTTGGAAGAAGAGGCAGAGGTGGAAAGGCATACACATGAAGGTTTGTCCAACTGAAAGACAGAGCATCCACTTTCCAAGCTGCGTGATGAAACCCCTTTGTGCAAAACTGTGGCAGCTGGTGGTTTAGTGGAGAAGCGAACAGATCTATGTCTGGAGTTCCCCATGACACTGTCAATTTCTGAAATACATGAAGATCCAGTTTCCACTTGTGGGGATCCATGATTTGTCTGCTTAACACATCTGCTAAGGAGTTCTGTGCTCCTGGCAGAAACCTTGCCCTGAAGAGTTAGGGCAAGCGCAGCGCAGTCTCCCATAAAATCATTGCTTGCCTGCATAGAGGATAAGAATGTGTTCCCTTGTGTGTTGAAGTACCACATGACAGTTGTGTTGTCTGTTAGAATCAACACCTGCCCTGGAAGAAGTAACTCCTTGAAAGCCATCAAATGCGAACTGGACTGCTAACATCTCCTTCATGTTGATATGTAGATGCTGTAGTCTGGCAGGCCACTTGTCTTGTATCCACTTTCCATTTAGATGAGCTCCCCAAGCAATGTCTGAGGCATCTGTCGCTAAAATCTGCTTCGCCTCTGGTTGGGTCACAGAGAGTCCCTTGTTTAGGTGACATTCCTGAGCCCACACAAAAATTCTCTTTGAAGGCAAGGTATTATTTGAATGACAGTGTCGAAATCCTGGCAGTGCTGTGTCCATACATTTTGAGATACCATTGTAACTTCCTCATATGCAGTTTGGCATTGGGAAGCACCAGAATACAAGATGCCATGAACCCTAATGCTTGAAGGACTGTCTCTGCAGTCAGCACGGACTGATGAGATAGTTGATGGAAGTAAAGTGATAGACTCTTTTGTTTGTCCGGGGTTAAAAAGGCCATCTGGGCTGCTGTATTCAGTCTCACACCCAGAAAGCACATGTCTTGAGAGGGTACTAGACTGGACTTTATTTCGTTCACAGAATACCCAAGGCATCTTAGCACTGTTATAAGATATTCCAGATGCTGAAGAAGGTCTTCCTTGTTTTGAGCCAGAAACAGGCAGTCGTCTAAATAAGGATAGATTTGAAGTCCTTGTAGCCTGAAGTAAGCTATCACTGGAGCCAGAACCTTTGTGAATACTCTGCAGTAGATAAGCCAAAGGGCAATGCAGAGAACTGATAATGAGAATCTCCAGCTCGAAACCGTAGATACTTCCTGTAACGTAGCCTGATAGGCACATGAAGGTAAGCTTCCTTGAAATCTAAAGTTACCATCCAGTGATCTTTGCCCAGGGGTAAAAGCTGGGACCACGCAGCAAGAAAGACTGATGTAATGGTGTCAGCTGCATGTTTTATACCCTGACGACCTGAAGTCATGGAAGAAGGGACAGCAACCGACGTGGGACCCAAGACTTTGTTAATCAGGCCAACTGAGGGCAACCTACCAGCAGATTACCTAATGTAATGACTGCAACAGTGAATACACTCGAACATCTACATTTATGGCAAGTGTACACAACTGTACTATGCTCTTCCTGTTTCACTGCTGCAGCCATCACCTGTGGGAGGATTCCCAAAGCTGAGGAGAGGGTGGCAGGATTAGTAAGAGACCTAAGCATGGGTCAGCATGCCCTGCAGAACTGCAGAGGCAAACCCTGCCCTAGTCTTAGAGAAAAGAGGTAGCTGGTAATGCTTTGTACAGGTATGGACAGAAGTCCAGGTGGCAGCTTCCATTCCTGTGAGGAATGCTGTGGAAGTGGAGGCTGCCCTAGTGGAATGGGTATGTATAAACTTAGAGTGCTTTCCCATGTAATCTACAGAAATGGATACAGTGCAATATCTACTTGGAAATGGGCTTCCCCCTCTGCCCCTGGGACAAAGCTGACAAGAAGTTGGTCCATTTTCCTGAAGGGTATAGTATGGTCCAGGTAGTATCCGAGCTGTCTGTGCATATCTAGTGAGTGCAGAATTCATTCCCCCCCTGTTTTTAGGGTTACAAATGAAGGTGGGTAGATGTATGGCCTGCTTGAGGGTCACATTAGCTACCACCTTGGGCATAAAAGAGGGGGTTAGTCCTCAGGAAGACCCTGTCTGCATGGAAAATGATGAAGGGCTCAATGGCCAGTGCCTGAAGTTCTGAAACCCTTCTGGCTGAGGTGATAACTAGTAGGAAAGCAGTCTTCCAGGAGAGGTATCTCAGTTCTGCTGAAGCAGCAGGTTCAAAGGGTGGTAAGGTTAGTTTTTCCAAAGCGTAATGCAGGTCCCAGGCTGGTGTGGGTGGCCTTCTGGGAGGTTTCTTAGTAGAAGCCCCTCTGAGAATTTTTAATCAAAGGATGTGAGAACACAGGCTGATCTGTATCAAAATGAGCTGAAATGGCTGATGCATGGATTTTAATAGAAGAGAAGGAGAGGCCACTATTGAGCAACTCTGCTAAGTAGTCCAGAATAAGAGGGATGGAAGGTTGTGAGGAAATGCCCCCTCTGGACTGGCTCCAGGAGCAGAATCTTTCCATTTCCCTGCGCAAAGATTTTCTGGTGCTGTCTAGGACCTGTTTGCTTAACTTTAGAGTACTAGTCATGCTGACAGTTTGAAAGTCTGCAAGTCTGGGTGCCGCACCCCACCACCTGAGTCAAGAGGTCTGAGATTAGGGAAGCTGCCTGGGAGGCTGTGTCAGGCTGCGCAGTAAGGGTACCAATGCTGTCTGGGCCAATCACGTTGCAATGAGGATGGCCTTTGGTCTCTCCTCCCTTACCTTGATCAATACCTTGGGAATAAGAGAGAGGAGGGCAAGAGTACACAAACAGGGAGTTCCAGGGGAAGGTCAAGGCATCCAACTTCCATGCTGGGTGATGATACTCCTGGTACAGATTTTTTCAGCTGGTGGTTGAGGTGCAAAGCGAAGAGATCCATCTCTGAAGTTCCTCACTCCTGAGTAACTTGCAAAATGTTTCTGTTGAGCTGCACCGTGGGGGTCCAGTAAGTTTCTGCTTAAGTGGTCTGCCAGGTGGTGTTGATCCCTGGTAGGTATTGGGATATTGATTGTAATCTCAAGGAAGAGGCTGTCAGCCAAGGTTCATGGCTTGCCTGCACACAGGGTGGGTCCCTCCCTGTTTGCTGATGTACCAAATTACTGTGGTGTTGTCTGTTCTGATGAGAACTCCTGACCTGAAATGGGGTTTGAAGGAAGTCAAAGGCTTTTTGTATTGCCATCATTTCCTTCTGGTTGGTGTGTAAGGGAAGGTGCTGGGCATCCTGAAGACCTTGGGTGCACCTGCCTGCTAGGTGAGTGCCCCAAGCAATGTCTGAGGCATCTGTGGTGATGGCCTGCCCAGCTGGGCAGAGGATGAAGGAAGACCCTTGTTCTTGGCACAGGCCCTGTCCACTAGAGAAACTCGGCCCTAATACAGGGGATCAGAGGGACAGGTCTCTAGAGGCAGAGTGCACTGACACCAAAGGTTCTTTACATACCAATGAAGTTTTCTCATGTGAAGCCTGGCCAGAGGAATTAGGAGGATGCAAGATGCCAAGTACCCCAAGCCTTGCAGGAACTTCCTCACAGTGAGGTGCCTTCTGGAAGCCAGCTGGATAAACTAGAGAGGCAGGAAGCTCTGGTTTTCTGGCAATAGGAAAGCCATTTGGGATGCTGTGTCCAGCAGTGCTCCCAAGGAAATGAACTTCCTGGAGATTGTTTGCTTTGATTACTTCTCATTGATGGTGAACCCTAAGGAAGTTAGGAGGGTTTTGACAAGGAGGAGGTCCTGGAGCAGCTTTTCTTTGCACTCTTCCTGAATGAGACAGTCATCCAGATAAAGGTAAATCTGTATATTTCTCTGTCTGCAAAATGCTATGTCCGGGGCTAAGCATTTGGTGAATACCCTGGGAACAGTAGATAAGCCAAAGGGTAGTGCAGAGAACTGAAAGTGTTGTCAGCCTACTGTGAAGTGCAGGAATTTCCTGCAGGATTCCTTATGGGGATGTGAAGGTAGTCATCTTTTAGGTCTAGGGTCACTAACAGACATTTTCTGTCAGCATAGGGCAGCAGCTGCTGTAAAGTTAGCATCTTGAATTTGGGGACCACCAGGAAGGTGTTCAAAATGGATAGATCCAGGATGGGGCGCCAAGTGCCCTCTTTTCTGGGAACAAGGAATAGTCTGAGATAAAAGCCTTTGCCTGTTTGATCTGAGGTGACAGATTCTACTGCCCTTTAGGATATGAGAGTTTGGACTTGTTTCAATGCCTCTGCCCACTGATTTGGAGGAAAGTCTGGGTACGCTCTTGGAATTGGGAGTTTGTTGAAAGAAAATTTGTATCCCTGAAAAATGAAGACCCATTGGTCCTTTGTAACAGAAAGCCAATTTTCTTTGCAGAGGGAGAACCTTCCTCCTAGCTTTTGGTAAGTGAAAGGAGGGCAGGGGGGGGGAGAGGGAGTCATTGAAAGTTTTTGCCATAAAGGGATGGCTTAGAACTCCCTGCCTTTGGGGCGGAAGTGGTCCACTGTTTGGTTCTCTGCTGTCCCTGGGATAGGGACCTGGGGGGGGGGGGGTCTGTCCCTGCGGGGCTTACTTTGCCAGTCTGCCAGGTGCAGGAAAGGACCAGTGCTTAGAGGGAAAATTCCTACTGATCCTAGGAGGTTGTACCTGAAAGAAATCTTACTGTTTGCATAGATTTTGCTTTGTCTTTCATTTTACTCCAAACAAGCGATCCTTATCCAAGGGTGCATCAATTAATTTAGACTTGACATGATCAGGGAGAGGTTGTTCCTTCAACCATGCAGGTCTCCTAATGACAGTTCCTGACACTGCTGCCCTGCTTGAGGCTTCTAGGGCGTCATATCCACAGTGCAATGAGTGTTTGGCCACTTGACAAGTAGAGTGCAGTAAATCTGCTAACGCTTTCGAATTGGCACAGTCAGGAAAGGTTGAAATATTTTGCTTTAATAGTTCCAAAGTGTGCTGTTGATATTTTAACATACGGAACTGATAGTTGAGTGCTCTGATAGCCAAGGTTGCAGAGGTGTATACTTTTTTCCCCATATGTCCAGAGCTCTGGAATCCTTGTCAGAAGGAATAGGATTCTTAACAGAACTAGCCTTAGCTCCTTTAGGTCCCTGTGTAATGACCTCTGGGTCTGCAGCAGGATTTCTGTACAGGTATTTGTGAGAATCCGGTACTCTGTAATACCAGATAGGTTTACTGGGAGCAGGTGGAAGGGCGTCAGGTGCTAAGCTGGATTCATGGAAAACATCATCCACCACCTCTAAGATGGGGTGATAACCAAGGGTCTGTGCTGGGGAAGGTCTAAACACTCTCTTAGTCTTTTCTTAGACTGAGGGAAAAAGACTGGGATTCCCAGTGGAAATTTTCCCCAAAAGAAAAGTCTTCTGGTGGGGAGGCAGAAGGAATGGATTCCTATGCATCTGAATCCTCATAAGCAGTCAAAGGTTTTTCCTCTTCATAATCTGAATAATAAGATTCCTCAGCATCCTGTTATGTTAGTATTTCAGGAGAAGGGTGTATTTTCCTTTTTAGAATTTGTGGCCTGACTGCCCCTGATAAGGGAAAAAAAGATCCTCCCCCATTTTAAGCATTTGGGCTCAGGGTGGTGGAGCAGGAGTAAGACGGTGGCTAGAGGTAGATTTTCCAGGAATGTCCTGGCTTCTAGGCCTAAGAGTATCCATCGGTCTGAGAGAGAAACGGTAGGTCGGATGAGAAGACATCGGTTTTGTCTTGATTTGGTAGTGTGAAAGGCCTCCTCGGAAGCCGGTGCCTGCATTGTGGTTCCAGACCCAACCGAAGCAGAGAAAACCAAAGGCTAGGAAGATGATTAAGATTTCTGCAGCATACTGGACTCTGAAAGGGTCTCGGTACAGGCCTGCGTAGATATTGTATCGGGCATCAGGGGCTGCGAAAGCATCATACTGAATTCTGTAGAACTGACCTGCTTAGCAGGAGAGTCGTCGGAAGGCTTAGCCTTGTGTGGTCTGTCTCTATCTTTATCTCTGTTTTTTCAGAATGTCTACGGATTGTTGGCTGACGCCATTTTAGAAAACGAAAATACTTGTCTACAATAAGAGCTCTACGACTAATGGTTCTTGCATTAACGAGGGCACAGAACTGGCAATGGGGGATGTTGTGGTCTGAGCCTAAATAAGTGACGCAGTATGAATGGAAGTCTTGGTGTGGGATCTGCTTTCCACAGGCGAGACAATTGTTAGCTTTTTCAGACATCGGTTACTGCAAGAAAAAAGGATCCCCAATGGGGTACTTTGTTTTTGATGTTTTCAGCTGTAATTCAAACTCTGGTAGTGACTGACCGGCACACTTGAGAACTACTTCTGCTATGGGCTCCATGGCAAGAAAGACTGATGTAATGGCATCGGCTGCCTTGCTTTACAGCACTGACGGCCTGATGTCAGTCAACAACAGACAGCAGCCGGCACAGAAAAACACTGACTCTGGTATGCGGGCCGGCCAGGGGCTACCTCAGCAGGGATAATCCTCAGGTGATGACTGCAACAGTGAAACAAAAAGAACATCTGCCTGTCCACAGGTGCTGCCATAATCTTGTCAGGTCTCCAAGGTATGGGTTTAACTGTGTTGGGTTCTTTCTACACCCACAGAGAGACCAAATCAATGAGCCCGTTGGCATACAGTCACCCAAGAGGTAGACCGTTCAGTAACAAAAGCCTCCAGGAATACAGACTCCTCAGACGAAGGGTTACCGGGTGTCCAGCCACCTCTCTGCTTTAGGATTTTAAGATAGTTTCCAAATGAGAAATCTTCAGGAGATGATCGTGGAGACCCTTCACCTTCATCAAAGCCTGTATCTTCTGTGATAGACTCCTCTGGAGAGTCCAAGTGCTTCATCTTACACATTTTCGTTTTCTTCTTGGGGACCTCCTCAGTGGGATGCTCTGGGGAGGTGTCAGAAGAAATCAAGATAACCTATTGGGAAGCCTGGGGCTTTCGTACTGGGTATCCCTGTGAAAGACAGAAGAGACTCTGTGCGCAGAGACAGCAAAGCTGTAGATTGGAGATCGGAGGGGACTGGATCCATCTGTTCTGCTGAGGCAGACAAAACTCTCTCCACAGCCGCAAAGGCAGACTACTCCAGAGATGGAGAAGACCTCAGATCCAAAAAGCCAAGTTTTTGGACCGTTGTCCCCTCCTGCTTCAAAGGCAATCCCCCAGAGGCCAAAGCCATAGTCCAGCTATCCCATGCAGAGGCTCTGTGGCACAGAGACAGCTCTGATAACTTCAGAGTTGGCTCCAACACCTTGTACCAGACAGGGAAGCTTTGGGTCAGAGACCTCTCCGGATCCAACTGGACTGCAGCACTCAGAGTAAGCATCGGATCAGAAGATATTGCTATCTTTGGATCTGAGCCAGATGGAGCTGGAACGCCCAGATCCAAGGACTCAGACAGTAGAAGGAATCAGAAGAGGAACTTGTAAATGGACCTCCTGATCTGATGGGATAGGAGCCAGTAAGACTCCCACCTGATTCTGCGCTGAAAGGCTCTTCCGCACCACTCTTTCCATATCTTCCTTTGTTACACTACTGGAAGAGCGAACTGGAACCAAGGATGGGGACCTAGGTCTCTCCAAACAAGGTGAGGCTACTCTTGAAGGGACCAGATCTACAGACAGAGTACCTTCTTCTGGGCAGAAAAATAAAGTAGGAGAGTGATCCTAATCTTTTTTCGTAGAAGCGCTGGAAATCTGATCCACCATTTTTACTTTTTTCTTTCTCGGATCCGAGGTTGAGGTTGGATTTACTTTGTCTTTTTTTTAGAAGGCTCCGAAACTGTAGATTTCAAAGAAGTTGTTTTTGGTACTTTAGATGTGGTGGAATCTCCAGATATGGATCAACTAAAAGAAGAAGGGAGAAAGCCTTTTAAGATGAGCTTGTTCTTCCATTCAAGAAGCGCTCTGCGGTTAAAACTGTGGCAAATCGAATCCTCCTGAAGATTCAATGGCCCCAGGTAGTATACACAAAGTGCGGGTATCCGATAAGAGGAATTTTATGCCCACACTTAAACATCAATGGGTCTTTGTCCACCACAGTCCAACAAACAGCCCAAAAGTATTTTTTTTAGGAAAGAAGAAAGGAAAGAGAAAACTTACCAATAATGGCAATTAAAAGGAGCTACACAAAGTGTAGAAGGAAATTTAATAGGTGAACCATGTCTTTCGCATAAAGCAGCAAACGAGACCTCAAGTACTTGGGGTTGGTGCATAATGGGTAGGGGAGAAGCTCAAGAGTTTTAGGTTGCCACGAGCTTTAGCAATGGCTGAGTTGGATCAGAGGGATTGGGTCAGAGCCAAACAGTTCCATTAGTTCAGGATATAATGAAAACTGACATCAGATCACAAACTAATAAAGGTTGCCATTTTTACAAGTATATTATAATACAATTTAACCAAAGAAATATAATATTGTGGTAGTGACCAGTGGCAGCTGGTGACTTCAAATCAAAGGGGGGCTACAAGAGACAGCTGAATGGGTGGGGTCAATGGGAACAGGTGTGGCCAACTAGAAAGGGGAGGAACTAAACTCTAAAACCACAAAAACTGTAACTTTAAATACGCTGCCTAGGTGCCAAACCATCATTATGACAGTCCAATCAAGACAAAATGAAGTGTAGAAGAAAAAAAATATTTCCATGCATTGGCTGCATGACAGCTTACTTAATATCTAGATGGAAACAAAAAGGTTGTGAGGCATGAAAAAATGAATTACTTTTTAAATACATTAAAGGAATGCCAGTCAAAATCAAGTGCAAGAAAAACAAGCAGCGCTCAACTCAAGCCACTTCTCCTTGCACTGCAGTTCTAATTAGAATTTATATTCGGCTTTATTAATGTACCAAGTAACATGCTGAAAGTAGCAATCTCTGTGATACCCCCCACTTGTAAAAATGTTTCTTATCCAAAAAAGACCTGCTGCCTGACAACTATCTACTTGTTGTTTCATGGAGAAAACGTGATCAAAGTAAAAAATGAAAAGCAAACAAGAAACAAGCTCAACATACATGGCTTAAAGGATTACTGCACAGGTTATGGACCACACACAATAGATTGGCATTCTGTTTAGTTTACAGGTAAAGCTTGCAAAGATGACTGCAAGTCTCCAACAAATGTAATGAGCTTCTTAAAATAATGTAATTCTGTCCTTTATTACAAATACTATCTTATGCATTTCAGTACCCAAGGCTTATACGTTATCTAGTTATGTAAGTATTCTCTGCATGGCAACAAGAGAAAGGCTTTCAATGCTGGCAGTTCTTTAACAGTTGTTGTTGTGACATTCGGCTTTTCCCAGTTAGGGGTCGCCATAGCGGAACTCCGGTCCGCTAATGATTGGCAGTAGATTTTTACGTGCCAAGTTGCCTGCCCTGACGCACAACCTTCAACGAAGGTACGCCCATTCACGCATGTCTCCACACAGAAGACGCTCTAGCTGAGAATCTAACGGGACGTCTTGCTGTGAGGCGACAATGCTACCGCAGCACCACTACAATAAGCATAAATCAACAGTATAAAAACATGACAGAAACCAGAACATTCTGCAAAATCAAGGACAGATGAAAAGCCACTGTAGTACTTGTGTCTACCTTGGATGGGGGGATACTCTGCACATTTACACTGCATAACTGCTCCTTGCCTTGCTTGGACACATCCAGTCACTACATGGGGGAGTGGGGTGCAACGAGTATGTTACAATTTGAAAATTCTCTGGCTGACTGTGATGGCCTTGACAAATTTGTCTTACCTCTCAGCCTCAGAGCAAGAAATCTGGACAAAGCCATACACAGAAGTGGGACAAAGGCCCAAAAATAAGGACAATTTTTAAATATTGCTCTTATAAACTTAGAAAGATAATAAAATAGGTCTTGCATAAGTATGAATTTTCTGAAGGGTATGAAATCTGAAACTGAAATGTCCGTCATGATTTTCTAAATTTAGTCTTTAATGATTTGCCACTAATTTGCCAAAAAAAAAAACACAATTTTATGAAAAATGGACCAAAAATGTGATGCAAAAATATAAAATAGCCAGACAATACAGCTGGGAATCTGGCAAAGAAGGGACACTTTTTAATATTAGTACTGCTAACTTGAGCAGCTGACAAAATAAAAATCTACATGTTGTTGCGTCTTTCGGCTTATCCCGGTTAGGGGTCGCCACAGCGGAACTCCGGTCCGCTAATGTTTGGTAGTGGATTTTTACGTGCCGAGTTACCAGCCCTGACGCACAACCTTCAACGAAGGCATGCCCATTCATGCATGCCTCCACACAGAAGACGCTCTAGCTGAGACTCGAACATGACAACGTCTTGTTGTGAGGTGACAATGCTACCCGCAGCACCACTACCACGGGTAAAATAAAAATCTACATGCTTTTCTGAAATAAAAGTAATAAATAACTGTAATAATCCGAGTTATACATTAATTGTAAACCCTCCATGTTTTCTTCCAAAATTGCCATTTTGTAGAGGGATTATTAGGGGAAGAGCAACATTTCCAAAATTAGGGATAGTTGAGAGGTTTGGATATGCCTAATTCTATAAAGCAATTTATTTGCATGTACCTCTCAACCTGTTAATGCAGGAAATCCGGACAAGGCCAAATATATTGGGGGAACATATAAACAGTACTAAAAATTGCTCTTGTATAAACTGAGACAGTTGATAGAATAACAGGTCTTACTTTAGCATGCATTTTTTTGAAGGTTATGAAGTCTGAAACTCAGTGTCTGCCATTTAGTGACTTCATTCCTAAATGATTTGCCAGAAAACAACAAATTTTGAGGAACAAACCAAAAATAAGAAGCAAATATTTTCATTCTGCAAAAATCTGGACAGTTGAGAGGTATAGTTCAGCCGGGGCTGTCTGAGTTTGCTGCCCTTCCCCCCTCACAAACTCATGGTCGAATGGAGCCTCCCCCCCTGCAGCCATTCCAATGAACCATTACTTGGCTATTTCACTCCATTTACCATAAACACTAATGTGCATACTGCTTTACTTCTGCGATGATTTGGACTTCATTTGAAAGTTTTATTTTGCATTTTACAGCGCAAACACTAATAGATATCTGCTAAACAAAGCAATGCAGTCTCACAATGAAAACAGACTTCACATTAAAACTTCTCTGCCCTTGAAACTCACATTCATTGAAACAGCAATGAAACCCACATTCAAAGAAAATACATTTTGCCAGTGGCAGATAAAGATTAACTTTGGGTTTGGGCTGTTTTCGAATCACAGTCCCCTTGCACATGAAACATACACATGTTCTTTCATACACCTTCCTGATTGTATTAAATTATATTCCTTGTACAATACAGTAACAGTTTTAGAGGGCATATTAAATTTGTTTTGAAAATTTTCCAGTAAACAATGAAACAAAATGCATGCACCAATAATGACAAAACTGCCCAATTCAGAACATTTCCATCATAAAAGTCTACACAGACTTCTACAGTCCACCAGTATCAGTACATATGTACAATCTCTGAAGAAAAGTCATCTAAATAATTCCACATTAAAGAGATCTGTAACTAATGAAGAGGCTGCTGCTAGCAAACAACTTTAGATTTCATTGTTTCATCTACAAATAAAGTGCCTATTGCCCTTGAGGAATAAACTGCCTATCTTACACTACAAAAATGATACAACTGCGGTGGTGGTGCTGCGGTAGCGCTGTCGCCTCACAGTAAGACGTTGTCCTGTTCGATTCTCAGCTAAAGTGTCTTCTGTGTGGAGACATGCGTGAATGGGCGTACCTTCGCTGAAGGTTGTGCGTCAGGGCTGGCAACTCGGCACGTAAAAATCTACTGCCAATCATTAGCGGACCGGAATTCCGCTGTGGCGACCCCTAACCAGGAAAAGCCGAAAGACACAACAACAACAACACTACAAAAATGATAAGCTAGTAATATTGCAATACGGAATGAATGGCAAACTTATAACAGGCTCATAGTTAGTAGGTATCTTCGCCAAAAAGGAGTGCAGCATCCACCCCCTTTTGCAACACAGCAATGCATCTATCTACTGTGGGAGTAGAACCCACAGCTTTCTGCATCAAAAGCAAGTACATTACCTGTTGTGCTATTAACAATGCAAGCCAACCATCATAAGCAGCACTAAAACTTCTGCTCCCCTGCAGCTCTCAGCTCCTTGTAAAATCTACTCGCTCAGCTGTATCTCTGAACTTTGCAGCACAAGAAATCTGGAAAAAGCCAGCATTTATGGGGGTGGGGGTGGGGACAAAAGCCCAAAAACCAGGGACACATTTTAAACATTGCTTGTATAATGTTGGAAAGTTGCTAGAATAAAATTCTGTGTTACCACCATACATTTCACTGCCAATTCTTAAACCCAGGACCCTGTGCAAAACAGTCAGAGCAACATACCACTATGCCAAATCAACCGTTTTGAGAAAGAAAGGAAGACTGAAACTTAAAATGGCTACCATTTAGTGAATTCAGTTCTCACCATAGCTGTCAACCTCTTAGCACAAAACACCTGAACAAACTCAATAATGGGGGAATACAGCCCCCAAACATATTCAGTGAATGCAGTTCTTACCATAGCTCTCAAACTTAGCAGAAAAAACCTGGGTGAAGCCAATAATGGGGGAATACAGTCCCAAAAATAGGGACAAATTTCAAATATCCATCTTATAAACTTAGAAAATTGCTAGAATAAAAGCTTTTGCTTTACCATGTACTTTCTGAATATGAAGTCTGAAATTCAAATGCTTCTCATTTTTATTTAACATTTGTTAACCACGAATGTCTGACTTGGAACAAAAGTCCATTTTCAGCAGAGGCCCAGGGAAAAACACTCCAGACAGACACATGTCTTTGTAAGATGGGAGGCACCAGAGAAAACCCACACAAACACAGGGAAGACATCCAGACTCCACACAGAAGGCACTCCAGCCAAGAATCAAACCAGAGAACCTGTAGCTGTCAGGCAACAATGCTACCACTGCACCAATGCACTACTGATTTTGTAAACACACAAAAATACAGAAACTTTTAGTTATGTACTTATCATAACGATAGATCCTGGGATACAGGGTTAGCCCAGCCAATGAGAGACTTCGTGCTATTTATAGTGGCCGAGTCGGAGCAGACTCTCGGCTCCGAACCAGTCAGTAATGAATGTAGAAGAGATAGGATCACATTACATCCACAAGATTTTATAAGGAACAGAAAATGACGGAAAAATCTGCAAATTTTTACAAATAGTTGTGGGCCCAAGGTACAGAGTTCAAGCCTGGTCTCTAGCCATCACCACCATATAGCACTTGGGGCATTTTACACACACACACACACACACACACACACACACACACACACACACACACACACACACACACACACACACACAAACAAGAGAATACACGCACACAATAACTATAAAGGAAAGTACAGTTGTGTACACTTACCATAAATGTAGATGTTAGAGTGTATTCACGGTTGCCGTCATTACATCGGCCTGATTAACAAAGTCTTGGGTCCTGCGTTGGTTGCTGTCCCTTCTTCCATGGCGTCAGGTCGTCAGGGTTATAAAACATGCAGCCAGCGCTATTACATTAGTTTTTTTTGCCCCAGATGTCAGGTGCCCCCATATTGGAAAGGAATTAAATCTATAAATACAAGGATATACCTCCAACAGAAAAGCAAATACACCAAAAAGCTTTTAGAGCATAGTAAGTGAGAGTAGAGGTATAGCCACAGGAAGAAAAGGGAGGGTAACCAGGACTGCAACAGTGAATACACTCAAACATCTACATTTATGGTAAGTGCATACAACTGAACTACATTCTTCGTGTTTCACTGTTGCAGTCATTACATTTGGGTAGATTCCCAAAACTAAGGTTGGGAGGAGGAATTTAAATAGAATTAGGACCAGCTATAAGGCCCTACAAGACTGCAGTGGCAAAACCAGCCCTGCATTTAGAGAAAATTGGCAAATGATAATGCTTGGTGAAAGTATGTACAGAACTCCAGGTAGCAGCTTCTAGGATGTCCCTAGTAGGGACGCCCCTGAGAAAGGCTGTAGAGGTAGATGCAGCCATGGTTAAATGGGGTCTGATGCCCTGTGGGATAGGTTTTCCATGGTGCTTATAGAAGAAATTAATGCAATGGCCTATCCATTTTGAAATGGTTTGCTTTGAAATAGCTTTCCCCTCTGTCCTTGCAGCAAATGCCACCAGCAGTTGTTCAGATTTCCTTTGAGGTTTGGTCCTGTCCAAGTAGAATCTAAGTTGTCTGTGTACATCCAATGAATGCAGAATCCGCTCCCCTTTGTTCTGTGGCTTGGGAAAGAATTCAGATACCTTTCTTGCAGAAGTGATTGCAAAAAGGAAAGCGGTTTTCCAGAAAAAAATTTTTAAATCTGCAGTAGCAGCTGGCTCGAAAGGAGGAAGAGTGAGTTTCTCAAAGACAAAATTAAGATCCCAGGCTGGAGTTGGAGCTCTCCTGGGTGGCCTTAAATTTCTGGCCCCTCTGAGGAACTGATTGAGCAGTGGGTGAGAGAAGAGGGGAGGCTCTGTGCTATAATGAGCTGAAATGACTGAGGCATGAATTTTGATGGAGGAAAAAGACAAGCCCTTATGAAGCATCTCAGTCAAGTATTGTAGAATCTGAGGTAAATTGGGCACTGCTGCGTTCATTCCTTGAGATTGGTTCCAAGCACAGAATCTTTTCCATTTTGCAGCATAAGATTTTCTAGTACTAGGCATTCTTGCCTCTAAATTGATATCCATCACTGATTTACTGAGGGATGGTAAAAGAGAGATTAGGTAATTAATCAGGCTGTTAGGTTCAGGTTTGCAGCTGAGGGAGCAGAATCATGTTTTCCTGCTGAGACAACAGGGAAGGAGTCTGAGGCAGGTGCCATAGAGCAAAGCGTGACACACTGCGCAAGAGTGGGTACCAGTGTTGGTGAGGCCACTCTGGTGCAATCAAAATCGTCCTTGGCTTGTCCTGTTTGATCTTTAGTAGTACCTTGAAGAGCAGAGGCAGAGGGGGAAAGGCCTAAAGTGATATTTTTCCAGCTGAAGGATATAGCATCCACTTTCCAAGCTTGCTTGTGGGGACTCCTTGTGCAAAATGTGTCCAGTTGATCGTTCTAGGGGGAGGCAAACAGGTCTATATCTGGGCTCCCCCATTTGCTTGTCAACATGTTGAAACTCCTTGGTTCCAGTTTCCACTTGTGTGGGTCCATGAGGTTTCTGCTTAGTCCGTCTGCCGATGTATTTAGTCTTCCTGGCAGGAATTGAGCTTGTAAATTCACTTGGTAGCTCAAGGCTGTGTTCCACAATGCCATGGCTAGTCGGCAGAGGGGGGAAGAATGTGTACCCCCCCTGCTTGTTTATGTACCACATGAGAGTGATGTTGTCCGTCTTTACCATTAGTTGTACTGGAAGAATGTGGTCTTTGAAGGCTGTCAGAGCATTCTGTACAGCTAACATTTCCTTTTGATTTTATGTGCTGGTGCATTTGACTTGGGTTCCATTTGCCCTGAATGCACTTCCCTGCCAAGTGAGCCCCCCCATGCATAGTCTGATGCGTCTGTTAAGATTTGTTTGGCAGGGGGTAATGTGAATGGTAGTCCCCTGTTTTGGTGGCAGGCCTCTGCCCACCAAAGGGACTCTAGGCGTAGGGAAGGTACGATAGGAATCCTTGCTTCCAGAACCTGTGAATGTTGACACCATAGGCTTTTGAGATACCATTGTAGTTTCCTCATATGCAGCCTTGCATATGGAATTAGAAGAATGCAGGAGGCCAGGAACCCCAAGGCTTGCAGTATTTGCCTTGCAGATAGCTGGGTTTTTGTGGCCATTTGTTTGAAGTAAGTTGTCAAATGTATCTGTTTCTCTAACGTGAGGAAAGCCATCTGGGAAGTTGTATTCAAGCTTGCTCCCAGGAATATAATTTGTTGACAGGGTACCAGACAAGTCAGTACCCTCTAAACAAACGCCAGATGACTGAAAAGAATGTCCTTGCTTTCTGCCTGAATTAGACAATTAGTCCAGGTATGGGTATATTTGAATATTTCTTTGCCTGCAAAATGCAATGACTGGAGCTAGGCACTTTGTGACTACCCTGGGCGCTGTAGATAAGCCAAAGGGCAGTGCAGAGAACTGATAGTGCATGTAGTCTGCTTTGAAGCGTAGGTATCTTCTGCAAGACTCCCTGATAGGGATGTGTAGGTATGCTTCTTTTAAGTCTAATGTTGCCAACCATGCATCTTTGCCTAGCATAGGAAGCAGCTGGTGAAGAGTCAGCATTTTGAATTTTGGAATGACCAGAAAGGTGTTTAGAATAGAAAGGTCCAGGACAGGACACCATGTACTGCCTTTTCTGGGTACCAGGAAAAGTCTCGAATAGAAACCTTTTCCTCTTCTGGTACCAATTGAATAGGCCCCATGTTTAAGAGAGAGCGCACCTGATTTTGGGCCTCTGTCCACTGATTTGGTGGTAGATCTGGCCACCCGTTTGGTGTTGGTAACATGTGGAAATGAAATCTGTATCCTTGCGACACTACATTTAAAACCCATTTGTCCTGGGTAATGAGTTCCCAGTTTTTGGCCTGCAGACCAATCTTTCCGTCTAAAGGAGCATTCATTGGGAAGTGCTTGGAAGTTTGCAGACCAATCTTTCCATCTAAAGGAGCATTCATTGGGAAGTGCTTGGAAGTTTTAAAAGTAGGTCATTGAGACGGTTTTCCATAGCGGGGAGTCTTAATGCTCCCAGGTTTGGGTGCGGAAACCCCCCACTGTCTAGTCTTGTGTGTCCCTTGGGACAGAAACATGAGGTTTCTGCTGTGTCTGGGTTTGGCTTGAGAAGACCAGGAGGGGGCTGGAAAGGACCAGTTTTTAGAGGGCCAGTGCCTACTAAATCTAGGAGGCTGAACTTGTAAGAAATCTTTAGCATCCAAATATTTAGCTTTAACATGATCAGGCAAAGATTGCTCCTTAAGCCAAATATGCCGTCTGAGCACAGACCAAGTAAAGCACAGTTGTGTACACTTACCATAAATAAAGATGTTCGAGTGTATTCACTGTTGCAGTCATTACATTTGGGTAATCTGCTGGCAGGTTGTCCTCAGTCGGCCTGATTAACAAAGTCGTGGGTCCTGCGTCGGTTGCTGTCCCTTCTTCCATGACGTCAGGTCGTCAGGGGTATAAAACATGCAGCCGACACCATTACATCAGATTTTCTTGCCCCAGATGTCAGGTGCCCCCTCAAATGGGGAGCAAAATATATAAATAATTTTAAACACAAAAATATATACCTCCAAACAAAAGCAAATACACCAAAAAGGCTTTTAATTGTAGAAAAATAAAGGAGAGGCATAGTAAGAGAAAAAAACAGGGGGCTGGAGGGAGGGTAAAGTACAGTTTTGTACCTACCATAAATGTAGATGTCCGAACTGGATAGCATCTGCAGTCATAACAAGTGGGTTGTCCTGTCGTCAGGCAGCCCTGCAGTCGGCCGGATTCCAAAGTCGGGTCCGCTTCGCTGATGTCGCACTCCACCCGACGTCATCTCTGTTGGTCTTCGGGTATAAAAGCATCAGCCGACGCCATTTTCCTCAGTGTTTCTTGCCCCAGATGCCAGTAGCCCTCTTGCAGGCTAAAAATTTGGATAGATGCCAATGTTTCCAAATAGATAGAGGTAAACACAACAATAAGCATATATGTACATATATACAAACAAATACACCACAAAGACTCCCCAACAGCTAGCTATTAGGAGGGTAAACACCCTAGGAGTACCACAGAGGGAAGGAGGGAGGTAATCCTGACTGCAGATGCTATCCAGTTCGGACATCTACATTTATGGTAGGTACAAAACTGTACTATGTCCTTCATGGATGCATCTGCAGTCATAACAAGTGGGTAGAATACCATAGCCAACTAGGGAGGAGGATAAAAGTAGATTATGGTGTGTTTAGGATCCCTTGCAGTACAGCAGTGGCAAACCCTGCTCGGGATCTGGAATATAGAGGCAAATTATAATGCTTGGCAAATGTATGCACGGAGGTCCAAGTAGCCGCCTCAATAATGTCTTTGGTTGCCACTCCTCGTAAGAAGGCTGTGGTAGTGGCTGTTGCCCTTGTAGAATGAGGTCTTATGTTCTGTGGAATTGGTTTTCCATGGAAGGAGTAACAGTATCGTATGCAATTTCCTATCCATTTGGAGATTGTCTGTTTGGAAATAGCTTTTCCTTCCCTTCCTGTTGCATAGGCTACAAAAAGTTGGTCAGTCTTTCTGCTATTTTTGTTCTGTCCAAGTAGTAGCGTAGCTGTCTATGTACATCCAAGGTATGCAGTAATCTTTCCCCTCTGTTTTGTGGGTTGGGAAAGAAGGTAGGTAGGTGGATTGCCTGGTTTAAAGACACTCTGGACACCACCTTGGGCATAAATGTAGGATTAGTCCTCATGGACACTCTATCTTGGTGGAAGATTAGGAAGGGTTGCACTGCCATTAAGGCCTGTAGTTCTGAAACCCTCCTTGCTGAAGTAATTGCCAGTAGGAAAGCAGTTTTCCATGACAGGTGTTGTAGGTCTGCTGTTGCTGCTGGTTCAAAGGGTGATAGTGTCAACTTTTCTAGCACAAAGTTTAAATCCCAAGCTGGTAATGGTGGTTTCCTTGGAGGTTTTACATTCTTGATTCCTCTGAGGAACTGCCTGAGCAAAGGGTGCGACAAAACAGGTGGATCAAAGCTGTATTCTGCTGAAATAGCTGATGCATGTATCTTGATGGAGGAGTAGGACAGGCCTGAATGAAGAAGTTCGCCAGATACTCCAGAATGTTAGGCATATCTATGTTTGACACATCTTTTCCTCTTTCCGTACTCCAAATGACAAACCTTTTCCATTTTCCAGCATAGTTCCTTCTTGTTGAAGGTCTGCGTGCTTCAAGAATAATGTCTTTAACTCTTTGGGAAAGTTCTGGATTAGCTGCTGCTATGTGATGTTCCATGCAGTCAGTTGCAGCGTTTCTAGGTTTGGATGTATGATGCTGTAGTTGTTCTGAGTTAACATCAAAGGCATCAGGGGTATTGGCCACATATTGTTCCGAGACATGCTCTTCAGTAGTGGGTACCAGTGTTGTCTTGGCCAGTTTGGAGCTATCAGGATTATCCTTGGACGTTCTTCCTTGATTTTAGTAGTACCTTGTGTATCAAAGGAAGAGGTGGGAATGCATATGCTGTTAGGCCTTCCCAGCTGAAGGAGAGTGAGTCCACTTTCCATGCTAGTGGGTGGAATGTCCTTGTGCAGAATTTTTTGAGCTGGTGATTGAGAGGTGATGCGAATAGGTCTATCTGTGGCATTCCCCATTTCTTGAGATGGTCTTGAAGATGTCCGGTGCAGCTTCCATTCGTGGGCATCCGAAGTGGTTCTGCTTAATATGTCTGCTAGAGTATTGTCTTTCCCCGGTACAAATATTGCCTGTAACTGAATGTTGTAGCTGAGTGCCAGGGTCCACAGCTCCAAGGTCATTCTGCATAGGGGTATGAATGAGTGCCTCCCTGTTTGTTGATGTACCACATGACTGTGGTGTTGTCTGTCCTTATCATCAACTGGCCCTCTTTGAGAAATGGTTTGAACTTTTGGATTGCCAGTTTTACTGCCAGCATTTCTTTTAGATTGATGTGCAGGTGAAGTTGATCCTGTGTCCACAATCCTTGCACGCATTTGTCCAGCATGTGGGCCCCCATCCTAGGTCTGAAGCGTCTGTTGTGATGGTCTGGCTTGGTTGACATCTGCGAAAGGGTAGGCCTGGGTTTGACTGGCATGCCTGAGCCCACCATAGGAACTCCTGTTTTAAGCATGGAATTAGTGGGATTTCTGTTTCTAGACTGTGTCTGTGTTGGGACCATAAATTCTTTAGGTACCACTGTAGTTTCCTCATATGTAGTCTGGCAAATGGGACCAAGATTATGCATGATGCCATGAAGCCCAAGGCCTGCAGAACTTTTCTTGCTGTTAACTTGTTCAGTTTTGTTAGTGCCAAGAAGTAAAGAGGAAGTTCTTTTGTTTTTCTGTAGTCAGGAATGCCATTTGTTGTACTGTGTCCAATTCCGCCCAAGAATGTCCTTGTTTGGGATGGTATCAGCCTTGACTTTGTAAATTGACTGTGTATCCCAGTCCTTGTAGCAAGTAAATGACCCTTTGTAAATCTGTTGTCAGCTTGCTTTTGTTGTCCCCTTGTAGCAGGCAGTCGTCCAGGTATGGGTAAATTTGAATTCCCTGTAGTCTGCAATGGGCGATTACTGATGCCAGGCATTTTGTGAATACTCTGGGCAGTAGATAAGCCAAAGGGCAATGCTGAGAATTGATAGTGCTCTGATCCTGCAAGAAATCTGAGGTATCTTCTGCAGATTGGTCGAATGGGGACGTGCAGGTATGCCTCCTTGAGATCTA
Organism: Protopterus annectens; assembly: GCF_019279795.1. Classification (NCBI taxonomy): domain Eukaryota; kingdom Metazoa; phylum Chordata; order Ceratodontiformes; family Protopteridae; genus Protopterus; species Protopterus annectens. The sequence goes on along the minus strand of NC_056731.1, from coordinate 393,344,755 downwards.
GAGTTACCAGCCAAGACTCCTTGCCCAGCATGGGAAGAAGTTGCTGTAGGGTCAGCATTTTGAATTTTGGGACAATGATGTATGTATTTAAGGTGGACAGGTCGAGAATTGGTCTCCAACTTTTTTCCTTTCTTGGAACTAGGAATAGTCTGGAGTAGAACCCTTTCCTTGTTCTGCTGTTGGCACTCTTTCCACAGCTCTCATGTTTGCTAACTCCATTATCTGGCGTAGAGCCTCTGTTTTTGATTTGGAGGTAGATTTGGCATTCCTCTTTTGACTGGTAAAGTGTGGAAGTGAAACCGGTAACCTTGATCTATGGTTTGTAAAATCCACTTGTCTTTTGTTATGTAGTGCCAGTTCTTTGAAAATAAGGTTAACTTTCCGCCTAGAGGAGCTGCTATTTGTTCCCTGGTAGGCGGATTTAGGATTAAGTCACTGTGGTTGTGCTGATGTAGTGGCAGTGGCTGTGTCTGTGCCTCTGTTGTTACCTTGCCACTGTCGTCCTCTGTAGGCACCTCCTCTGGATTGGTTTCTGCCTCTGGAGCGTCTATTCCTGCCCCTTTGAAATTTTGTGGAGTCAGGAAAGGACCAATTTTGGCAGGCCAGTTCCTGCTAAACCTTGGGGTTGAACCTGTAAGAAATCTTTAACAGTTTGAACAGATTTTGCCTTTTCTTCCATTTTCTTCATAACCTGCTGGGCAGGTGTACCAAACAAACTTGTCTTGTCCATAGGAGCATCTAGCAACTTAGCTTTAACATGATCCAGTAAAGCTTGTTCCTTTAGCCATGCATGCCTTCTTATCACTGTGCCTGTCATGGCTGATCTAAATGAAGCCTCCAGTGCATCATAGCCACATTTTAAGGAATGGTTGCTAACCTGTTGTATGTTATTTACCATCTCTAATACATATTTCTTATCAAGAGATTCATCAGTGGTTAGTTTTTAGTTAACTGATCAAGCATAAACTCTTGGTATTGTATCATGTGAAACTGACAGTTTAAAGCTCTAGCTGAGAGAGTAGCTGAAGTGTAGACCTTTTACCCCATCTGTCTAGTGACCTTGCTTCCCTTTCAGAAGGAATAGGGTTTTAGCTGTGGTCGCGGCTACTGCCTTGGGACCCTGGGATATAGTTTCTGGGTCTGCAAGTGGGGCCTTGTAAAGGTGGTGATGAGTATCTGGCACCCTGTAAAATCTGTCTGGTTTGGCAGGGGCTGAGCATAAAGAATCTGGAGCGGAGCAAACATCATTGAAAGCATCATCCACCACAGGGAGAACAGGAGGTATAGCTAAGGGCCTGTGCTGTGGGAGGTGCAGAAAGGTCCTAAGTCTTTTCTGGAGTCTGAAAAATCCTGTTGCTGCCATTGGAACTGTTCTCGCATGGCATGCAAGGTTTCCCCAAAGGAGAATTCTTCTGGTGGGGAAGCAGCTGGAATGGATTCTTCAGCATCAGAATCTTCAAAATTGGAGAAGGGAGCCTCAGGCTGGTCAGTTATGTCTGATTCATCAGCAGAATCATCAGAAGACACTGGCTCAGGGGCTCTGCCCTAGGTCTCTTCTCTGGGGGCTGAGAGGCCCTGTCTGGGTGAGATTGAGATCCTCTAATTAAAGAAATTAAATCTTCTGCCAAAGAAAGCATTTGAGAACTAGAAGAGGGCCTGGATGTGGGGGTTTAACAGGCACTGTTTTAGTAGTCTTGGCTGCTTTAGCCCTGGCGAAGGCCTTAATGGACATGGCAGCTGGAGGCCTAGCAGCACCACGTGCTGGGGTAGAGACATCCAAGGGGATGGTGTCTGATAAGTCAACCACCGCAGTGGGTAAAATTTCTGAGGTCGATTCAAGAGTTGTAGCAGGGGCCTCAGTTGTAAGAATAGGTTCAGCTGTACTTTGAGCAGTTTTCTCGGTTTCGCCGAAACCGAGACACTCATGATTTGCTTTACCGTGGTTTCGGCCGAAACCGCGGACCGCGAGTGTCGGTCTTTATCTTTGCGTTTTGGGGTAGTCGGAGGATCCGGCGGCATAATGTACGCAAAATCAGAACCGAAAAACTGTTCTGCAAACTCCGACCGGCGCCTAAGCGTTCGTCGGTTGAAAGAGGCACAGGCGAACAGGCTGCTACGTCGTGGGCTGGGCCTAAACAAGGCAGACAGTAAGAGTGGAAATCTTTATGAGGTATTTGTTTCCCACAGGTTAAACAATTGTGAACTTTTTTTGTCATCGGCTGAGGCAAGAAGGAGTCCCCAACGGGTACTTAGCTTTAGAAGTCTTGAAGTAGTATTCGGTAGAAGTAATCTCTGGATCCGACCGACCGGCACTTGCGAACAGCTTCTGCTTCGGGCGCCACGCGGCAAGAAAGACTGGGGAAAATGGCGTCGGCTGATGCTTTTATACCCGAAGACCAACAGAGAAGACGTCGGGTGGAGTGCGACATCAGCCGAAGCCGGACCCGGACTTTGGAATCCGGCCGACTGCAGGGCTGCCTGACGACAGGACAACCCACTTGTTATGACTGCAGATGCATCCATGAAGGACATCCAGGACTGCAACAGTGAATACACTAGAACATCTACATTTATGGTAAGTGTACACAACTGTACTATGTTCTTCGAGTTTCACAGCTGCAGTCATTAGATTTGGGTAGATTCCCAAAGCTAAGGTTGGGAGGATGGATTTATACAGTATTAGGACTGGCTATAAGGCCCTGCAAAACAGCAGTGGCAAAGCCAGCTCTGGATTTAGAGAAAATTGTTAAGTGATAGTGCTTGCTGAAAGTATGAACTGAACTCTAGGTAGCAGCTTCCAGAATATCCCTGGTAGGAACACCTCTGAGAAAAGATGCAGCCCTGGTGGAATGGGATCTGATCCCCTGTGGGATAGGTTTTCCATGGTGCTTATAGCAGAAATTAATGCAATGGCTTATCCAATAGCCTTTTCCTCTGCCCCTGCAGCAAATGCTACCAGCAGTTGTTCAAATTTTCTTCGAGATTTAGTCCTGTCCAAGTAAAATCTAAGTTGTCTGTGTACATCCAATGAATGCAGAATCCGCTCCCCTTTGTTCTGTGGCTTGGGAAAGAAAGTTGGCAAATGAATGGACTGATTAAGAGCCACACTGGATACCACCTTGGTAGAAGGTGGGTTGGTCCCAAGACTCACCCTGTCTACATGAAAGATGATGAAAGGCTCCACTGCCATAAGGGCCTGTAATTCAGAAATCCTTCGAGCCAAAGTGATTGCTAAAAGGAAGGCTGTTTTCCAGGAAAGGAATTTTAGGTCTGCAGTAGCAGCTGGCTCGAAAGGAGGTAGAGTGAGTTTTTCCAATACAAAGTTAAGGTCCCAGGCAGGGGTTGGAGCTCTCCTGGGCAGCCTTAAGTTTTTGGCCCCTCTGAGATACTGCTTTAACAGAGGATGAAAGAAGGGGGGGGGTTCTGTGTTGTAATGAGCTGAAATAGCTGAGGCATGGATTTTTATGGAAGAAAAAGATAGGCCCTTGTGAAACATCTTGGTTAAGTATTGCAAAATCTGAGGTAAATTGGGCACTGCTGTGGTCATCCCTTGAGATGGATTCCTATTTGTTAGGATAAGATTTTCTGGTACTACGTCTTCTCGCCTCCAAAATGACATCCATCACAGGTTTGCTGAAGGATGCCTAAGGGGGAATTTAAGTGATTTGCCAAGCTGCAAGATTCAATGTTTGGAGCCGAGGGTGCAGAATTTGGTTGTTCTGCTGAGACAGTAAGGAAGGTGTTTGAGGCAGGTGCCATAGAGAAAGTTGTGACAGACTGTGTTGGCGAGGCCAGTCTGGAGCAAGCAAAATCATCTTTGGTTTGTCCTGTCTGACTTTTAGTAGAACTTTGGAGAGCAAAGGCAGAGGGGGAAAAGCAAAGATGGATAGGTTTTCCCAGCTGAAGGACAGAGCATCCACTTTCCAGGCTGTTTTGTGAGGAGTTTTTGTGCAAAATTTGTCCAACTGGTAGTTCTGGCGTGAGGCAAAAAGATCTATGTCTGGGCTCCCCCATTTGCCTGTCAACATGTTGAAAATCCGTGGTTCCAGTTTCCATTCGTGTGGGTCCATGAGATTTCTGCTTAGATAATCTGCCAAAATATTCAGCTTTCCTGGCAGGAACTGGGCTTGTAGTTGTACTTGGCAGCTCAAGGCCGTGTTCCACAATGCCATGGCTTGTCTGCAGAAGGGGTAGGAATGTGTACCCCCTGCTTGTTTATGTACCACATAACTGTGCTTTTGTCCATCTTTACCATTAATTGCCCTGGATGAAGGTAGTCCTTGAAGGCGGTCAGTGCTTTCTGTACAGCTAGCATTTCTTCTTGATTGATATGAAGGTGCATTTGATTCGAGCTCCATTTGCCCTGAATGCACTTCCCTGCCAAATGAGCCCCCCATGCATAGTCTGATGCATCTGTAGTTAGGATTTAAGCAGCAGGGGGTGGTGTGAATGGCAGTCCCTTGTTTTGGTGGCAGGCCTCTGCCCACCATAGGAACTCTAGTTGCATGCAAGGTATGACAGGAATCATTGTTTCCAGGCTGTGACAATGTTGACTCCATAAACTTTTTAAGTACCACTGAAGTTTCCTCATATGCAGTCTTACATATGGAATTAGAAGAATGCAGGAGGCCATGAACCCCAAGGCTTGCAGAATTTGTCTTGCAGATAGCAGGGTTTTTGTGGCCACCTGTTTGAAGTAAGTCACCAATTGAATTTGTTTTTCTGGCGTAAGGTACGTCATCTGGGCAGTTGTATTCAAGCTTGCACCCAGGAATGTAATTTTTTGAGAGGGTACCAGTTGTGATTTCTCATTTATGGTGTACCCTAGACAAGTTAGAAAGTACAGTTTTGTACCTACCATAAATGTAGATGTTCGAGTGTACACCCTGCTGCAGTCATCACACTTGGGTTATCCTGTCGTCAGGCGGTCCATGTCGGCTGGAATTCCAAAGTCTTGGTCCGGCGTCGGTTGCTGTCGCTTCTTCCCTGACGTCAGTGCACCAGGGGTATATATAATGCAACCGACGCCATTTTCTTCAGTTTTTCTTGCCCTAGATGTCAGGTGCCCCCAAAAAGGTGGTCAGTAATTAGTACCAAATTGAGTAAACTTGCACAAACAAAATCCCTTCAGCTATAAGCAAATACATCAGGAAGGTATTGAAGAGATTTAGCCAGTAGGTCAGAGGGGATGGAGGGAGGTAACCTGGACTGCAGCAGGGTGTACACTCGAACATCTACATTTATGGTAGGTGCAAAACTGTGCTATGTTCATCGTGTTACCCTGCTGCAGTCATCACACTTGGGTTGAATCCCAAAGCTAAGGATGGGTGGAGGTATCACAGAGGGTTACAGGAGGCTAGAAGGCCCTGCAGAGGCGATGCCCGCCCTGGTCTTAGAGTAAAGTGGTAAGTGATAGTGTTTGGTAAAGGTGTGTACTGAACTCCAAGTTGCAGCTTCCAAAATCTCCTTGGTTGGAACCCCCCTGAGAAAGGCTGTAGAAGTAGCTGTTGCCCTGGTAGAGTGGGGCCTAATGGTAGCAGGAACTGGTTTTCCATGATGGGTGTAGCAAAAACGTATGCAATGACCTATCCATTTGGAAATGGTTTGCTTTGATATAAGCCTTCCCTTGAGAAGCTGTAGCATAGGATACAAAGAGCTGGTCAGATTTTCTGAAAGCCTTAGTTTTGTCCAAGTAGTAACAAAGTTGCCTGTGAATGTCCAAGGAATGCAGGAGTCTCTCACCTTTGTTCTGTGGATTTGGGAATGTTAGAAAAATATGTATTAATGTGTGTATGCTTAATGCCAATTAATAATCAAGTATTTTAATACACTTTTCATTCTATTTTTCATGCACTGAATTTTATACAAATTGAGTTTCATATGAGACTGAAAAAGATGCTTTTTGAAGACTGCAGTATGCCTTCAGAAACTTGCAAATTGCCCTCTGACCTAGTAACTGCTAGCACAGCAATATTCTTGTTTATGCCTTGTGGAAATGTACTTGAGAAGCAGGTGTTTATCTGCTAGGTCAGAAGCGAATGAATGAACAATGCCTTATGTTATAAATGTAATGGTTTTAGACAAACAGCTCTGTCCAGAGGATGGGAAAGTACAGTTTTGTACCTACCATAAATGTAGATGTTCGAGTGCTAATACAGCTGCAGTAATCACAGATGGGTTTTCAGCCGTCAGGCGGTCCCTCGGTCGGCCGTATTCCAAAGTCTTGGTCCGGCGTCGGTTGTCGTCGCTTACTCTTCTGACGTCAGTGAGGCCAGAGTATATAAGACACAGCCGACGCCATGTTCTTCAGTCTTTCTTGCCCCAGATGTCAGGTGCCCCCAAAAAGAAGGCAATACATAAATAATGCTTATCTACATATACAAGCAATGCAATGTAGTCCAAAATCAGTGTAAGCAAGCAAATAAAACATAGCAGGATAACCCAGTCAGGTAGTATGAAGAGGTTGTTAGGCCCCATGCCTTTACCAAGTGGGGAAGGAGGGAGGGAAACCTGTACTGCAGCTGTATCAGCACTCGAACATCTACATTTATGGTAGGTACAAAACTGTACTATGTTCATCGTGCATACAGCTGCAGTAATCACAGATGGGTAGAGTCCCAAAGCTATGCATAGGGTGGTAGGTACTAGGAGGAACTGGGTTGAGCCAGAATGCCCTGCAAAACAGCAGTGGCAAAGCCTGCTCTTGTTCTGGAATATAAAGGCAGGTGGTAGTGTTTTGTGAAGGTATGTACAGAACTCCAAGTGGCTGCCTCCAGAATATCTTTGGTAGGAACTCCTCTGAGGAAGGCTGTAGAGGTAGCTGTGGCCCTGGTGGAGTGTGATCGGATACCTGTAGGAACAGATTTCCCATGATAGGAATAACAAAACCGTATGCAGTGGCCAATCCACTTGGAAATGGTCTGTTTTGTAACTGGTTTCCCTTGAGCCCCTACAGCATAGGACACAAAAAGTTGTTCTGATTTCCTGAAGGACTTTGTTCTGTCCAAATAATAACGTAGCTGCCTATGGATGTCCAAGGAGTGTAGCAGCCTTTCCCCTTTGTTTTGAGGATTGGGATAAAAGGTAGGGAGGTGTATGGCTTGATTTAAGGCTATTGATTTAATTTTATGTTTAACATGCTATCCAGTTGCTGAGATTTTTTTAGAAAATGAATTTTTAATGACAATAAGAATGTATTTTAGAATTTCCTTATATGGTAATTTTCCTGTTGGGAAAGGTTCACAGGAAGTCATGTGATGATTGTGGAAGTATTTAATGTGAATGAACTTCCAGCAATGTTTTTTGCCTTGAAAAAGCTCGCAAGTGGTCGAGTGAAAGCGCTTGGAAGATATTGTGGATTTTTACTTTGCCTAGTTATATTAAAGGAGCTCATTGGAGATCTAGCAGCTGTTTGATTTCTTCATCTGCTTGTTTTGAAAGCCTTTGTTTACGTGCTTCCGGGTCCTGTGGTGCCAAGTGGTTTTCATTCTTGGTTTGATTTTGCTTCTAGTTTTGGTGTTTTTTGATTTAAAGCTACCCTGGATACCACTTTTGGCATAAATGATGGGTTGGTACGAAGGGAAACCCTGTCCTGATGGAAAATGAGGAAGGGCTGCACCGCCATGAGGGCCTGTAGTTCAAAAACCCTACGAGCTGAAGTGATGGCCAGAAGGAAGGCTGTTTTCCAGGACAAATATTGCAAATCTGTTGAGGCAGCTGGTTCAAAAGGAGGCAATGTTAATTTTTCTAGTATGTAATTAAGGTCCCAGGCTGGTATTGGTTGCTTCCTTGGAGGTCTTATATTCTTAGCCCCTCTGAGGAACTGTCGTAAGAGTGGGTGAGAAAATAAAGGGGGATCCGTGTTGAATTCTGCAGAAATGGCTGAGGCATGTATTTTTATTGAAAAAAAATGAAAGTCCACTGTTCAGCAGCTCAGCTAGATACTGTAATACCTGAGGCAAGTTCAGTTTTCTAGGATCCTGGCCTCTTTTCTCATTCCAAGAGCAAAACCGCTTCCATTTTGCGGAGTAAGCTTTTCTAGTAGATGGCCTTCTGGCCTCCAAAATGACATCCTGTACCTCCTTGGAGAGTAGGGTCTGTTGTGGTGTTAAGGAATTTTCCATGTAGCGAGATTGAGTGTTTTCAGCTGACTGTGAAGAGTTTTGTAACTGTGCTGAGTCAGCAGAAGAGGCATTAGAGGCATGGACCAGGGAGGAGTATGTGTTAGGCTCCTCAGGAGTGGATACCAGTGTTGCCTTGGCCAATCTGGAGCAATCAGTATCATCCTCGGTCTGTCTGTTCTTGCTTTCAAAAGCACCTTGGGCAGAAGAGGCAGAGGTGGGAATGCGTAAACTGTCCATGCTGTCCAACTGAATGAAAGGGTGTCCACTCTCCAGGCCTTTGGATGAAAGGTCCTTGAACAAAACTTTTCCAATTGATGGTTCCTGTGGGAGGCAAAAAGATCTATGTCTGGCCTTCCCCACGCTTGGATTATTTCTGTAAACACCTGAGGATGTAACTTCCATTCGTGTGGATCTGTCATATTTCTGCTTAGATTGTCTGCCAGTGTGTTTTCCAATCCTGGCAAGTACTGTGCTTGAAGTTCAATTTGTCTTTCCAGAGCCAAGTTCCAAAGAGTCATGGCTAGTCTGCACAAGGGGTATGAATGTGTTCCTCCTTGTTTGTTTATGTACCACATTACTGTGGTGTTGTCTGTTCTTATCAGTAATTGTCCTGGATGCAGGAAGTCCTTGAAAGCTGTAATTGCATTTATTACTGCTAGCATTTCTTTTGATTGATGTGAAGGTGCTTTTCCTTTTGGGACCATCTGCCCTGAATGCACCTGTCCTTCATGTCGCCCCAGGCGTAATCTGAGGCGTCTGTGGTTATGACTTGTTTTGCTTGAGGCTTGCAGAATGGAAGGCCTGTGTTTACTTGACATGCTTGGGCCCACCATAGAAATTCCTTTTGCAAACATGGAATTATTGGTATAATTGTTTCCAAACTGTGACTGTGTTGAGACCATAGATTTTTTAGGTACCATTGAAGTTCTCATATGCAGCTTTGCACATGGGATTAGAAGAATGCAAGATGCCATGAATCCCAGAGCCTGCAGGATTTTCCTTGCAGTAAGCCTGGTACTTTTTGCTAGTATTTTGAAGTACTGAGATAGTTGTCCCTGTTTTTCTGGCATAAGATATGCCATCTGGGTGTTTGTGTCCAAGTTGGCACCCAGGAAGGTTATTTTCTGAGATGGTGTTAGCCTTGATTTCTCTTTGTTGATTGTATACCCCAGAGAAAGCAGTAACCGTGTCACATATGCCAGATGTTCCAGAAGTATGTGTTTGCTGTCCGCTTGGATCAGGCAGTCATACAGATAAGGGTAAATTTGTATCCCTTGAAGTCTGCAGTAGGCAATCACTGATGCCAGGCATTTTGTGAATACTCTGGGCGCAGTAGATAAGCCAAAGGGCAATGCAGAGAATTGATAGTGGATTGAACCTGCAAGAAATCTGAGGTATCTTCTGCAGCTTTGTCTGATTGGGACATGCAGGTATGCCTCCTTGAGGTCCAATGTTACCAGCCAAAACTCCTTGCCCAGCATGGGAAGAAGTTGCTGTAATGTGAGCATCTTGAATTTTGGTACGAGTAGAAATGTGTTTAGGATGGATAAGTCCAAAATGGGTCTCCAGTCGATTCCTTTCATTGGTACCAGAAAAAGTCTTGAATAAAAACCTTGACCTTGTTGGTGTGTAGGAACCTTTTGAATAGCTCTCATGTTTATGAGCTTTGAAATTTGCAGTTGTGCCTCTGCCCTTTGATTTTGTGGCAGGTTTGGCATGCCTCTCATTTTTGGAAGAGTGTGAAATTGAAATTTGTAGCCTCTGTTTATAATGTCCAGTATCCATTTGTCTGTTGTGACAATATGCCAATTGTTTGCAAATAATGCTAGTTTCCCTCCCAAAGGTGCTGCCAGCTGAGACCTGCTTGGCATGGAAATGAGGGAGTCATTGGGTTTGCTTCCTGTATTGTTGTGCACTGTCTTCGCCACCTCTTGGTGCTGGAGTTTGCCATTGTCTGCCTCTATATGATCCTTGTGATTGCCCTCTGCCCCTTGTGCGTCTGTATCTACCTCTTTGGGGCTTGTCAGTGGCTGGAAAGGACCAGTTTTTTGAAGGCCAATTTCTGCTAAAACGTAGTGGTTGGACCTGTAAGAAAGCTTTTACAGTTTGCATAGATTTGGCTTTTTCTTCCATTTTCTGTAGTATCTCCTCAGCATTAGTACCAAATAGTACATCCTTTTGTAAAGGGGCATCTAGAAGTTTAGCTTTCACATGATCAGGCAAATTTTGTTCCCTAAGCCAGGCATGTCTGCGAATGACTGATCCTGTAGCAGCCGCTCTACTGGAGGCCTCTAGGGCATCATAACCACATTGTAAGGTGTGTTTACCCACTTGCTCTGCACTATGCATCATATCCTGTAACTCTTTTAAATCTGGTTGTTCAGGTTGAGACATTTTGTTCCTTAATTGTGATAACAGGAACTGTTGATATTTAATCATATGAAACTGACAGTTTAAGGCCCTCATGGCTAGGGTGGCCGAGGTATATACCTTTTTACCCCACCTTTCTAAAGATCTGGATTCCCTTTCTGCATGAAGTGGATTCTTGGCAGTGGAGGCCTTCAATCCCTTAGGGCCCTGTGAAATGGTTTCAGGGTCAGTATTATGGCTTTTGTAGAGAAATTGGTGAGAGCTGGGTACTCTGTAATACCTATCAGGATTGACTGGTGCAGGAGGCAGAGAATCAGGGTTAAGACAAGCCTCCGAATAGACATCATCCAGTATGTCCAAAACAGGGGGTATAGCCAGAGGTCTGTGTTGAGGTAACCAAAGAAATTCCCGAAGTCTTTTCTTGGAATCTGAAAAGTCTTGGCCTTCCCAATGGAAGTGTTCCCTCAAGGTGTGCAAGGTTTCCCCAAAGGAAAAATCCTCAGGAGGGGATACCGAAGGAATGGACTGTTCTGCATCCGAATCCTCAAAAGGAGAGTAAGAGTGTTCCTCTGCATCAGAATGTTCTGATAAAATGGATCCCTGATCAGAAGAGGGAGAATCTTCCTCCACTCTGGGTCTCTTGTCAGGAGGGGGATGAGAAAGTACAGTTTTGTACCTACCATAAATGTAGATGTCCGAACAGGATAGCATCTGCAGTCATAACAAATGGGTTGTCCTGTCGTCAGGCAGCCCTTCGGTCGGCCGGATTCCAAAGTCTGGGTCTGGCCTCGGCTGGTGTCGCACTTCACCCGTCATCTCTGCTGGTCTTCGGGTATAAAGGCATCAGCCGACACCATTTTCCTCAGTGTTTCTTGCCCCAGATGCCAGTTGCCCTCTTGGAGAGCTAAATTTTGGATGAATGCCAATGTTTCCAAAAAAGTAGAAGGCAAACATAAAAAATAAGCATGTATGTACATATATACAAACAAATACACCATAAGAGATCCCCCCAGCTAGCTATTAGGAGGGTAAATACCCTAGGAGTACCACAGAGGGGAAGGAGGGTGGGTAATCCTGACTGCAGATGCTATCCTGTTCGGACATCTACATTTATGGTAGGTACTAAACTGTACTATGTCCTTCAAGGATGCATCTGCAGTCATAACAAATGGGTAGAATACCATAGCCAAACTAGGGGAGGAGGAAATAGAATTATGGTGTAGTTAGGATCCCTTGCAGTACAGCAGTGGCAAACCCTGCTCGGGATCTAGAGTATAGAGGTAAGTTATAATGCTTGGCAAATGTATGCACGGAGGTCCAAGTAGCCGCCTCAATAATGTCCTTGTTAGCCACTCCTCGTAAGAAAGCTGTGGTAGTGGCTGTAGCCCTTGTAGAGTGAGGTCTTATGTTCTGTGGAACTGGCTTTCCATGGTAGGAGTAACAGAATCTTATGCAATTTCCTATCCACTTGGAGATTGCTTTTCCTTCCCTTCCTGTTGCATAGGCTACTAGAAGCTGGTCAGTTTTTCTATTGCCCTTGGTTCTGTCCAGGTAGTAGCGTAACTGTCTATGTACATCCAAGGTATGCAGCAGTCTTTCCCCCCTGTTCTGTGGATTGGGAAAGAAGGTAGGTAGGTGGATTGCCTGGTTTAGAGACACTCTGGATACCACCTTAGGCATAAATGTAGGATTAGTTCTCATGGATACTCTATCTTGATGGAAGATTAGGAAGGGTTGTACTGCCATTAAGGCCTGTAGTTCGAAACCCTTCTTGCTGAGGTAATTGCCAGTAGGAAAGCAGTTTTCCAGGATAGGTGTTGAAGATCTGCTGTTGCTGCTGGTTGAATGGAGGGAGTGTCAGTTTTTCTAGCACAAAGTTCAAGTCCCATGCTGGTAATGGTGGTTTCCTAGGAGGTTTTACATTCTTGATTCCTCTGAGGAACTGCCTGAGTAGAGGATGTGAGAAGACAGGGGATCAAGCTGTATTCTGCAGAAATAGCTGATGCATGTATCTTGATGGAGGAATAGGACAGGCCTGTATGGAGAAGCTCTGCCAAATACTCCAGGATGTTGGCAATATCTACCTTTGACACATCTTTTCCTCTTTCAGTGCTCCAAATGACAAACCTTTTCCATTTCCCTGCATAGTTCCTTCTTGTCGAAGGTCTGCGGGCCTCCAGGATAATGTCTTTAACCCTTTGGGATAAATCTGGGTTAGTTGCTGTTATGTAATGTTCCAGGCAGTTAGTTGTAGAGTTTTTAGATTTGTATGCATGATGTTGTAGTTGTTCTGAGTTAACATCAAAGGCATCAGGGGTAGTGTCCACGCTCTGTTCCGAGACATGCTCCTCAGCAATGGATACCAGTGTTGTCTTGGTCAATTTGGAGCTATCAGAATTATCCTTGGACGCTCCTCTCTTTGATTTTCAGTAGTACCTTGTGCATTAAGGGAAGAGGTGGAAATGCATATGCTGTCAGGCCTTTCCAACTGAAGGATAGAGAGTCCACCTTCCATGCAAGTGGGTGGTATGTCCTTGTGCAGAATTTCTTGAGCTGGTGATTGAGTGGGGATGCGAATAGGTCTATTTGTGGCATTCCCCATTTCTTTGTGATGGCCTTGAAGATGTCCGGGTGTAGCATCCATTCGTGAGCATCCGAGGTTGTTCTGCTTAACATGTCTGCTAGGATGTTTTCCTTTCCCGGTACAAATATTGCCTGTAACTGAATGTTGTAGCTCAGAGGCATATTTTATAGTTCCAGTGTCATTCTGCATAGCGCGTATGAATGAGTGCCTCCCTGTTTGTTGATGTACCACATGACTGTGGTGTTGTCTGTCCTTATCATCAAATGGCCTTCTTTGAGGAATGGTCTGAAATTCTGGATTGCTAGTTTTACTGCCAGCATTTCTTTTTGATTTATGTGCAGGTGCAGTTGATCTGGGGTCCATAATCCTTGTATGCATTTGTCCAGCATGTGGGCCCCCCAACCTAGGTCTGAGGCGTCCGTTGTGATGGTTTGGTTTGCTTGTAAGTTTTGGAAGGGCAAGCCTGGGTTTGACTGGCATGCTTGAGCCCACCATAGGAACTCTTGTTTCAGGCATGGGATTAGTGGAATTCGGTTTGTAAGCTGTGCCTGTGTTGAGACCATAAATTCTTTAGGTACCACTGTAGTTTTCTCATATGCAGTCTGGCATGGGGGACCAGGATTATGCATGATGCCATGAAGCCCAAGGCCTGCAGTACTTTCCTTGCTGTTAGTTTGTTCTGCTTTGTTAATGCCAAGAAGTAAAGAGGAGTTGTTCTTGTTTTCTGCAGTTAGGAATGCCATCTGCTTTACTGTGTCCAATTCTGCACCCAAGAACGTTCTTGTTTGGGATGGTATTAGTCTTGACTTTTTTAAATTGACTGTGTATCCCAGGGCTTGTAGTAAGCAAATGACTCTTTGTAAGTCTTTTGTCAACTTGCTTTTGTTGTCCGCTTGCATCAGGCAGTCGTCCAGGTATGGATAAATTTGGATTCCCTGTAGCCTGCAATGAGCGATTACTGATGCCAGGCATTTTGTGAATACTCTGGGCGCAGTAGATAAGCCAAAGGGCAATGCTGAGAATTGATAATGCTCCGATCCTGCAAGAAATCTGAGGTATCTTCTGCAATTTGGTCGTATGGGGACGTGCAGGTATGCCTCCTTGAGATCTAGAGTTACCAGCCAACACTCCTTGCCCAGCATGGGAAGAAGTTGCTGCAAGGTCAGCATTTTGAATTTTGGAACAATGATGAATGTGTTTAAGGCGGACAGGTCGAGAATAGGTCTCCAACTTTTCTCTTTTCTTGGTACTAGGAAGAGTCTGGAGTAGAATCCTTTGCCCTGCTCTGTTGGTGGTACTCTTTCCACAGCTCTCATTTCTGTTAATTGAGCTATCTGTTTTAGAGCTTCTGTTTTCTGATTTGGAGGTAGGTTTGGCATTCCTCTTTTTACTGGTAAGGTGTGGAAATGAAACCTGTAGCCTTGGTCTATAGTCTGCAAAATCCACTTGTCTTTTGTGATATAGTGCCAATTTTTTGAAAATAAGGCTAACTTTCCGCCTAAGGGTGCTGCTATCTGTTCTCTGGTAGGCGGTGTCAGAGCCAAGTCACTGTGATTGTCCTGTTGCAGTGGCAGTGGTTGTGTCTGTGCCTCGCTGGTTGTTGCCTTGCCACTGGCGTCCTCTGTAGGCACCTCCTCTGGATTGATTTCTGCCTCTGGAACGTCTATTCCTGCCTCTCTGAGATTTAGAGGAGTCTGGAAAGGACCAATTTTTGGAAGGCCAGTTCCTGCTAAACCTTGGGGGCTGAACCTGTAAGAAATCTTTAACTGTTTGTACAGATTTTGCCTTCTCTTCCATTTTCTTCATTACTTGCTGGGCAGGAGAACCAAATAGACTGGCCTTATCCATAGGAGCATCTAACAGCTTTGCTTTAACATGATCCGGCAAGACCTGTTCTTTCAACCATGCATGCCTTCTTATAACTGTGCCAGTCATGGCTGATCTAAATGAAGCCTCCAGTGCATCATAGCCACATTTTAAAGAATGGTTACTAACCTGCTGAATGTTATTCACCATTTCTAGAACATATTTCTTATCTAAGGAATCATCAGAGGACAGTTTCTTAGTTAACTGATCAAGCATAAACTCTTGGTATTGGATCATATGAAACTGGCAGTTCAAAGCTCTAGCTGAGAGAGTAGCAGAGGTGTAAACTTTCTTACCCCATCTCTCTAAGGACCTGGATTCCCTTTCAGAAGGGAGAGGGTTTTTTGCTGAGGTCGAAGCTACTGCCTTAGGCCCCTGGGAGATAGTCTCAGGATCTGCGAGTGGGGCCTTGTATAGGTGGTGATGAGTGTCCGGTACCCTGTAAAACCTATCGGGTTTGGCAGGGGCTGGAGGTAAGTATCAGGAGCAGTGCAAACATCATTAAATGCATCATCCACAATAGGAAGAACTGGAGGTATAGCTAAGGGCCTATGTTGCGGTAAGTGTAGAAAGGTCCTAAGCCTTTTTCTTGAATCTGAGAAATCTTGTCCCTGCCATTGGAATTGCTCTCTCATGGCATGCAATGTTTCTCCAAAGGAAAATTCCTCTGGTGGAGAGGCAGATGGAATAGATTCTTCAGCATCGGAGTCTTCATAAGTAGACAAAGGAGCCTCTGGATGGTCTGTAATGTCTGAAACATCAGAAAAATCATCTGAGGACACTGGCTCTGGGGGCTCTGCTCTAGGTCTCTTTTCAGGAGGCTGAGAGGCCTTGTCTGGGTGAGATCGGGATCCCCTTATTAAAGAGATGAGATCCTAAGCATTTGAGAACTGGAACTGGGCCTGTGTGAGGGGGGCTTAACAGGCACTGATTTAGCAGTTTTGGCTGCTTTAGCCCTGGCAAAGGCCTTAATAGACATGGCTGCAGGAGGCCTAGCAGCACCACGTGCTGGGGTAGAGACATCCAAAGGGATGGTGTCCGATAATTCTAAAGGAACCACATTAGTAGGCAAAACTTCAGAGGCCGATTCAACTAGGGTAGCAGGGGCCTCGGTAGTAGTCATGGATTCGGCTGAAGATTGACCCGTTTGCTCGGTTTCGGCCGAAACAGAGACACTCAGTTCGCTTAACCGTGGTTTCGGCTGAAACCGCGGACCGCGAGTGTCGGTCTTTTCTTTGCGTTTTTAACAATTTGAGACGGAGGATCCGGCGGCATAATGTACGCAAAATCTGAGCGAAAAACTGTTCAGCAAACTCCGACCCGGCGCCTAAGCGTTCGTCGGTTGAAGAAGCACAGGCTAAACAGGCTGCTACGTGGTCTGGGCCTAAACAAGGTAAGCAGTAAGAGTGGAAATCTTTATGAGGTATTTGTTTCCCACAAGTTAAACAGTTATTTACTTTTTCTGACATCGGCTGAGGCAAGAAAGAGTCCCCAGCGGGTACTTAGCTTTAGAAGTCTTCGAAGTAGTATTCGGTAGTAGTAATCTCTGGATCTGACCGACCGGCACTTGCGAACAGCTTCTGCTTCGGGCGCCACGCGGTAAGAAAGACTGAGGAAAATGGCGTCGGCTGATGCCTTTATACCCGAAGACCAGCAGAGATGACGTCGGTTGAAGTGCGACACCAGCCGAGGCCAGACCCAGACTTTGGAATCCGGCCGACCGAAGGGCTGCCTGACGACAGGACAACCCATTTGTTATGACTGCAGATGCATCCTTGAAGGACATCCTCTGATAAGAGTAATTAAATCCTCAGCCATTTTTAGCATCTGTTTTTTAGGCATGGGTCCTGAAGATGGGCCCTGTGCAACATGTCTCGTGGAATGCCTGGCTGCTTTGGATTTAGTAAAGGCCTTTATTGAAAAAGAAGATGAGGGCCTAAATACACCATGGGTGGAGATGGACCTGTCCACATTAGTAGGCTCTACATTAGCAGGGGCTTCGGTAGTAGTCTGGGAAAGGGCCGAGGACCCAGCGGTCTCGGGTACAGAAGACACCGCCAAAGGAGTGTCGTCGGTAGTCAGGGACTGCAAAAGCGTCTCGCTGAGAACCGGACCACGTGTAGCCTGTTTTGCCGGGGACCGCGGGCCTCGCATGTCGGTCCTTTTCCTTGCGTTTTTTGGACAAAACGGTAGTCGGAGTGTCCGAAGACATTTTATAATCAAAAGCTTTACCAAAGTAGTGTTGGGCGAACTCCCCGGCGCTTAATAGTCGTTTATTGAAGGTAGCGCCAGCGACAGCCGAGGCGTGGTCTGGGCCCAAACAAGGTATGCAGAGGGAATGGAAATCCTTATGCGGTATTTGCTTCCCACAAGAAATACAATTATTAACTTTTTCTGACATCGGTCTGAGGCAAGAAAAGTTTCAACGGGTACTTAGCTTTAATGAAGATTTCGGTTTCCAAAATTTTCGTAATTCAGGAGCTGGCCGACCGGCACTTGCGAACTGCTTCTGCTTCGGGCACCGCGCGGCAAAAAAGACTGAAGAACATGGCGTCGGCTGTGTCTTATATACTCTGGCCTCACTGACGTCAGAAGAGCGGCGACAACCGGCGGACCAAGACTTTGGAATTCGGCCGACCGAGGGACCGCCTGATGGCAGAAAACCCATCTGTGATTACTGCAGCTGTATGCACGATGAACATCCTGAGAATCCAGTGGGACAGATCGAAGCAGGATGGAAAGACCATCGTAATGTGGGAACCAAACTTACGCACATGGACTTGGAGTGATGCTGTTATATCCTGGGCAGGTATATTACCTGCATATGGTGCAGTTAAATCGATATGGGAGCTGCGAAAACTGTCGAAACTTCTCGAGGTAATGAGTAATGCGACTTTTTCTGCTCTTGAACTGATAACTGATGAACTGAATGCCATGAGAACTATAGTGCTCCAAAACCGAATGGCTCTTGACTTCACCCTAGCGGCGAGTGGTGGGACGTGCGCTTTAATCAAAGAAGAATGCTGTGCATTTATTCCTGATCACCAGCATGAAATTAAATTAATGACCATCTTGAGGTGATTCAGCAAGTGTCGGCCATGACCAAGCCAGGCCCAAACCCTCTGACAGACTTTTTCCAGAATGCCTTTGGGGGTGGGGCTCCATTTTTATGAACATATTGATTGCTATTGGGGTAGGATTACTCCTAATAGGAGTTTGTATTTGTTGTGGAATCCCCTGCATGAAGAGATTAGTTAAAGAATTCATAGATATATCTGTATCTGAGACTATGTATCAAAGTACTGAATTTGAAGAGCTGCTAGAATGCGAAACACTTTCATAAAAGTTTAAACTGAATGACTTTCTTATCTGCAAATCCTGAGTGGAAGAGGTTAGGAAAAGAAGCAAACTGTTTTATTCTTTTTTTTGAAAATAGAATAAAAAAGTATTAACAGGAGGGAAATGTTAGAAAAATATGTATTAATGTGTGTATGATAAAATGCCAATTAATAATCAAGTATTTTAATACACTTTTCACTCTATTTTTCATGCACTGAATTTTATACAAATTGAGTTTCATATGAGATTGAAAAAGATGTTTTTTTAAGACTGCAGTATGCCTTCAGAAACTTTCAAGTTGCCCTCTGACCTAGTAACTGCTAGCACAGCAATATTCTTGTTTATGCCTTGTGGAACTGTACTTGAGAAGCAGGTGTTTATCTGCTAGGTCAGAAGCGAATGAATGAACAATGCCTTATGTTATAAATGTAATGGTTTTAGACAAACAGCTCTGTCCAGAGGATGGGAACCTCTGCAGCTGTAGTAATTTAGAGATAAAGTAGACAAAGGATTATTAGAGAAATGAACTGCTAGCATTGTGCTTGATTTAGCCGTAGTATCTTGAATATAACATAACGTATCTGAGAGTAACCAAGGCCATGTTGTTTTCCTCAGGAAGTTTCACATAAAAATTGATAATCAGCAGAAATTCATGGGAAAGATGGTCAGCAGATGATGATGAAAAAGGTGGTAATCTGTTACGTCAGCATGGTAGGGTACAACCAGTTTATGAATGTATAAAAATGAAAGTATTTCCTGTTTCTAGTTAGACAAACTCTGTATTAGCACGTTTTTGTCTCCTTGCTGCAAGATTAAAGTGCCTTAACCTGAACCTACCGTGTTTTGATCATTTTTAAAGTATATTTTTCTTTTGACAGGGAAGAAGGTGGGTAAGTGGATAGTTTGATTTAAAGCCACACTGGAAACCACCTTAGGCATAAAGGAAGGATTAGTTCATAGAGAAACCCTGTCTTGATGAAAAATGAGGAAAGGTTCCACTGCCATTAGTGCCTGTAGCTCTGAGACTCTTCTAGCTGAAGTTATTGCTAGCAGCAGGGCAGTCTTCCATGATGGGAACTGAAGATCTGCAGAGAAAGCTGGTTCAAAGGGAGGTAGCGTTAGTTTTTCCAGAACAAAATTGAGGTCCCATGTTGGTGTAAGTACTCTCCTGGGTGGTCTAATGTTTTTTGCCCCTCTGAGGAACTGTCTTAGAAGTGGATGCGAAAATAAGGGTGGATCCGTGTTGTAGTGGGCCGAAATAGCTGAAGCATGGATTTTAATGGAGGAGAAAAAGTCCTTTGTGCAACAACTCAGTTAAATACTGTAGAATGTGAGGCATGTGAGGCTGAATTGTGTCTTGGCCTTTAGATTGGTTCCAGGCACAAAACCTTTTCCATTTGTCCGAATAAGCCTTCCTGGTGCTTGGCCTCCTAGCTTCCAGAATAACATCCATAACTGCTTGGGAAAGAGGAGCTGGCTGGATGCTTAGTTGATTTGCCATGCAGCCAGATTTAAGGTTTTGAGCTGGCTGTGAAGAATCTGATTGTTTTGTTGTGCAAGGTCATTGCTTGCCTGCACAGAGGGTAGGGAGTGGGTACCCCCTTGTTTGTTTATGTACCACATTACTGTGGTGTTGTCAGTCTTTATTGTCAGTTGTCCTGGATGCAATAGATCCTTGAAGGTTGTCAGAGCTTTCTGTACAGCTAGCATCTCTTTTTGATTGATGTGCAGATTCCTTTGATCTGCAGTCCATACGCCTTGAACGCACTGTCCTGCCATGTGAGCCCCCCAGGTGTAGTCTGATCCATCTGTTGTGATAGTTTGCCTAGCTGGGGGCAAGGTGAAAGGCTGACCCTTGTTGAGGTGACATGCCTGTGACCACCATAGAAACTCCTGTTGTAGGCAGGGAATGAGAGATATCATTGTGTCCAAGCTGTGGCTGTGTTAAGACCATACGCTTTTAGGTACCACTGTAATTTCCTCATATGCAGCTTTGCAAATGGTATTAGTAGTATGCAAGATGCCATGAAGCCCAAGGCCTGCAGAATTTTTTCTTGCAGTTAATTGGGCCTTAGTTGCCATTGTTTTGAAATATTGAGTCAGTTGTAGTTGTTTGTCTGGCGTAAGATAAGCCTTCTGGGCCGTTGTATTCAAGCTGGCACCCAGGAATGTCATTATTTTGTGAGGATACTAGTTTTTACTTCTTTTCGTTTACTGTGTACCCCAGGCAATTTAGTAGATGTTTCACAAAAGCCAGATGATGTAACAGAATGTCCTTGCTTTCTGCTTGGATGAGGCAGTCGTCCAGGTATGGGTATATTTAAATTCCTCTTTGTCTGCAGTATGCAATTACTGGTGCCAGGCATTTTGTGAAGACTCTGGGCGCAGTAGATAAGCCAAAGGACAGTGCAAAGAATTGGTAATGAGTTGAACCTGCAATGAAACGGAGGTATCTTCTGCAACTTTGTCTGATAGGGACATGCAAGTATGCCTCCTTGAGGTCCAACGTTACTAGCCATGCTTCCTTGCCCAACATGGGAAGAAGCTGCTGTAGTGTTAGCATCTTGAATTTGGGTACTTTTAAGTAGGTGTTTAGAATTGAAAGGTCCAGAATTGGTCTCCAGGCATTGTCCTTTCTGGGCACTAGAAAAAGCCTCGAGTAAAATCCTTGACCTTGCTCTCTAGTAGGTACCAGTTGAATGGCTCTCATGTCCATGAGAGCTGTAATTTGTTTTTGTGCCTCTGCCCATTGATTTTGTGGCAGGTTTGGCATTCCTCTTTTCATTGGCAAGGTGTGAAACTGGAATTTGTATCCTCGTAAAATTATGTCTAGGACCCATTTGTCCTTTGTGACAATGTGCCAGTTGTCTGAAAAAAGTGCAAGTTTTCCTCCCAAGGGGGCTGCCAAGAGAGTGTTGCTTGGCCAGATGAGGTGCAAGTCATTGAGTTTGCCTTCTGGTAGATTGGGACCTGTCTTCTCCTCCCTTCTGTGTTGTAGTGCCCCATTGGCGAGGTTTGTACTGGGCTTGTGGTTGTCCTCTGCCCCTTGGGCGTCTGTATTTACCCCTCGGTGGTCTGTCTGTAGCTGGAAAGGACCAATTTTTTGTTGGCCAGTTTCTGCTGAAGCGAGGGGGCTGTACCTGTAGGAAATCTTTGACTGTCTGCATAGATTTTGCCTTATCCTCCATTTTATTTAAGACTTCTTCTGCTTTAACTCCAAAAAGAACATCCTGCTGTAAGGGAGCATCTAGAAGCTTTGCTTTAACATGATCAGGTAGAGTTTGTTCCTTTAACCAAGCATGCCTACGTATAACAGACCCAGTGACAGCTGCTCTGCAGGAGGCCTACAAAGAATCAAACCCACATTGTAACGTATGTTTGCCCACCTGTTCAGTGGCATGCAACAGATCCTGCATTTCTTTCAATTCAGATTGTTGAGGGAGAGTGGTGATTTTTTGCTTTAACTGAGAGATTAGAAATTGCTGATATTTAAGCATGTGAAATTGGCAATTTAGTGCCCTCATAGCTAGAGTGGCTGAGGTGTAAACCTTTTTTCCCCACCTGTCTAGTGCTCTGGAATCCCTCTCAGAAGGTACAGGATTTTTAGCCATAGAAGCCTTAGCCCCCTTGGGACCCTGGGAGATTGTCTCTGGGTCAGCAACAGGGCTTTTGTAAAGACATTTGTGGGAATCAGGCACTCTATAAAATCTGTCAGGCTGAGCCGGAGCAGGAGGAAGAGAATCAAGGTTAAAACTGGACTCTAAGTAAACATCATCCACAATGTCTAAAACTGGTGGGATGGCAAGTGGTCTGTGTTGGGGGAGTAAAAGAAACTCTCTGAGCCTTTTCTTCGAGTCAGAGTAGTCCTGACCTTCCCAGTGAAAATGTTCCCTCATAGTGTGTAAAGTTTCCCCAAAGGAGTAGTCTTCAGGAGGATAAGCTGAGGGAATGGAATCCTCAGCATCAGAATCTTCATAAGGGGAGAAAGAGTAATCTTGGTCCTCAGAGGAGTCTGAAGAAATGGACACTAGTTCAGAGGATGCATAATCTTCCTCTTGTCTAGGCCTTTGGTCAGGAGGGGGCTGGGAACCCCTGATTAAAGTGATCAAATCTTCAGCATGGGGCCTTGAACAGGGGACTGAAGTGCAGTCTTTTTAGATTTAATAGGAGTCTTCATCTTAGAAAACGATTTAATGGTGAGCGTCTGTCTGAAAACGCCTTCAGAAACCGATGGCGTTTCTGCAGCACCGACATCTTTTTCAGCAATGTCATCGGTAGGGCCTGCACTAAATGGCTGCGTTGGCCTGGTACATTCCGTCAAAAATTCAAGCAGTCTCGGGTTCCAGATCTGCAGTATTCAGGGGCTGCGTCGGAGCCTCACTGAGGACCGGAGACCGGGCCAGTCGAGGCCTCGGAATGTGTCTTTGGCCTGGGCTGTCTGTCCTTATCCTTGCATTTTTTGTGCATGCCGGTAGTCGGTTGCTCCGACGGCATGGTGTAGTTAAATTTCCTACCGAAGTAGTGTCGTGCGAAATCAAAGCGTCTTTTAATAGTACGCTTATTAGACCTAGCACAAAAACAATTAGTGACGTCGTGGTCTGGGCCTAGGCAAGGTATGCAATAAGAATGAAAATCCTTATGAGGTATTTGCTTCCCACAAGAAATACAATTGTTAACTTTTTCTGACATCGGTCTGAGGCAAGAAAAGTTTCCCCAACGGGGTACTTAGCTTTATAGAAGACTTCGGTCTGAAATTCAAATTCGAAAATCTCAGTAGTCGGCCGACAGGCACTTGCGAACTGCTTCTGCTTCGGGCACCGCGCGGCAAGAAAGACTGGAGAAAATGGCGTCGGTTGCATTATATATACCCCTGGCGCACTGACGTCAGGGAAGAAGCGACAGCAACCGACGCCGGACCAAGACTTTGGAATTCCAGCCGACTGCGGGACCACCTGACGACAGGATAACCCAAGTGTGATGACTGCAGCAGGGTAACACGATGAACATCCCTTTTTACAAACGCCAGATGCTTTAGAAGAATGTCCTTGTTTTCTTCCTGAATTAGACAATCGTCCAGGTATGGATATATTTGAATATTTCTTTGCCTGCAAAATGCAATTACTGGAGCCAGGCACTTTGTGAAGACCCTGGGCGCAGTAGATAAGCCAAAGGGCAGTGCAGAGAACTGGTAATGCAAGTAGCCTGCTTTGAAGCGGAGGTATCTTCTGCAAGATTCCCTGATTGGGATATGCAGGTAAGCCTCTTTTAAGTCTAGAGTTACCAACCAGGCATCTTTGCCTAGCATAGGTAGTAACTGTTGAAGAGTCAACATCTTGAATTTTGGAATGTCCAGAAATGTGTTTAGATTGGCTAAGTCCAGAATTGGACGTCATGATTTGTCTTTTCTGGGTACCAGGAAAAGTCTTGAATAGAAACCTTGTCCCTTTTCCTCTTCTGGTACTGGTTGAATAGCCCCCATGTTCATGAGGGACAGAACTTGTTTCAGGGTCTCTGCCCACTGATTTGGGGGCAGATCTGGCCATCCATTTGGGATTGGCTACGTGTGGAAATGAAATCTGTACCCCTGGGATACTATATTTAAAACCCATTTGCCCTGGGTAATAAGTTGCCAGTTTCGTGCATGAAGTGCCAGTTTTCCCCCCAAAGGGGCAGCTAAAGGGTAAGTGCTTAGTGATTGTAGAGGGAAGTCACTGAGACTGTTTACCATAGGGAGGTGCCTTGTTGTTTCCAGATTTGGAGGTGGAGACACCCCATTGTTTTGTTCTAAAAGTTCCTTGTGACTGAAACCTGGAGCCTTTGGAATGTCTGGATTTGACTTGAGTGATTCTCGAAGGGGACTGGAAAGGACCAGTTCTTAGTAGGCCAGTGCCTACTAAATCTTGGCGGTTGCACTTGTAAGAAATCTTCCACAGTTTGCATACATTTAGCTTTATCTTCCATCTTTTTTTAACACTTCTTCAGCCTTATTACCAAAGAGACGGTCCTGTTGTAAAGGATCATCCAACAATTTTGCTTTAGCATGGTCAGGCAGAGTTTGCTCTTTGAGCCAAGCATGCCTTCTTAGCACAGATCCAGTTACAGCAGCCCTGCAAGAGGCCTCCAAGGAATTAAAACCACATTGCAAAGTACGTTTTCCAACTTGTTCAGCTGAATGTAATAAATCCTGTAAATCTTTATTTTCCACACAGTCAGAGATTAACATCATTTTCTGTTTAACTAGTCCCATGGTATGCTGTTGATATTTAAGCATACAAAATTGACAGTTTAAAGCCCTGATTGCCAAGGTTGCAGAAGTGTAAACCCTCTTATCCCATCTATCAAGTGCCGTGGAATCTTTATCAGAAGGGGTAGGATTTTTAGCAGTTGAGGCCTTAATGCCCTTAGAGAGAGATGGTTTCAGGATCAGCAATAGGATTTTTTGAAAATAAATTTTTGGGAGTCAGGAACCCTGTAGTATCTGTCTAGCTTACAAGGAGCTGGAGGCAGAGCATCAGGAGCCACACTAGATTCTGAAAAAACATGAACAATGTCTAGAACAGGAGGTATAGCCAAAGGCCTATGCTGAGGAAGAAGAAGAAAATCCCCAAGTCTCTTTTTAGATTCAGAGAAATCCTGACTTTCCCAGTGGAAATGTTCTCTTAAGGTATGTAAAGTTTCCCCAAAAGAAAAATCCTCAGGGGAGAAGCAGAAGGAATGGAATCTTATGCATAAGAGTCCTCATAAGTAGGAATAGACAAATCCTGTTCATTAGAAGAGTCAGAAGAAATAGAATCCTGTTCAGAAGATTCATAATCAATGTCCAGAGGGAGTTGGCTACCCCTGATCAGAGTAATTAAATCTTCAGCCATTTTGATCATTTCTTTTTTAGGCACATGTGGCCCAGGCGTCGGTTTTTTTTAGATATAGATTTAGATTTTGGCCTTAGTTTTGAAGATGGCGTCGGTCTAATATACAAATCTGTAGGCCTGAAAACACCCTCAGAAGCCGGTGCCTGCACAGCAGCTCCGGACCCATCTAAGGTAGAGACATCTGCGGGTTCCATACCTGAAGCATTTTGCGGCATACCGGACTCCGAATCGGTCTCAGTAGAGGCCTACGAATCAGAAGTAGCAGGTATCAGGGGCTGCGAAAGCGCCTCACTGAGTACCGGCGAACTGGTGACTGGCTTAGGAGAAGCGTTGTCGTCAGTTTTGGACCTAGACAGTCTGTCTCTTTCTTTGTGTTTTTTAGGTATTCCAGTAGTCAGATTGCTAACAGACAACATTTCTGGATAATTAAATCTTGAGCCAAAATATTTAGAAGCAAAAATATACAGACATTTAATTGTGCATTGATTAAACTTAGCACAACACAGACAGCAAGGTACGTTGTGGTCAGGGCCTTGGCAAGGAATACAGTACAAATGAAAATCCTTATGAGGTATTTGCTTCCCACAAGTAATGCAATTATTAACTTTTATTGACATCGGTAAGGAGCAAGAAAAAAAGTTTCCCCAACAGGGTACTTGGCTTTTAGTTGAAGACTTCGGTTCTGAAACTCGAAAACGAAAAAATTCTGGAATCGGCTAACTGGCACGAACTGCTTCTGCTTCGGGAACCACGCGGCAAGAAAGACTGATGTAATGGCGTCGGCTGCATGTTTTATACCCCTGATGGCCTGACGTCATGGAAGAAGGGACAGCAACTGACGCAGGACCCAAGACTTTGTTAATCAGGCCGACTCTGCCAGCAGATTACCCAAATGTAATGACTGCAACAGTGAAACACGAAGAACATAGGACAAAAGGCTTAAATACACCAGCTCAGCGACAACAGACAGCACCAGTATACAGGATATTCACCAGTTACACATGGGAGGTCTACATAATGCTTTTATGTACATTTATTTTGTTATATCTTTTCTGCACTTTAATCTTTGCTTTCTTGTCACGGATCTCGTTTCTGAAATACCCAGCAATTCCATTTTATGACTTGCTAGTTCAAGAAATTATACCTTCAAACAGATTAATGTACTTCACTTCCTTTCATCGCTTTTACAGTTGCAAGCGAAAAGATCACAAAGTTACATACATTTTGCTAATTACATGTTTTCCTAACAGAATATGACAAAAGGAGAAAACGAAACACATTTTAAGTCGATTTTACTTAGCCTGGTGTCAGTGCTGGCATAACATGCTGTTTGAGTGAACTAAACTGAAATCAGCCCCAGAGGGACATACATGCCCACAGCATATTACACCTGAAGAACTAGTTTTTTTAAGTAATGTGCACATTGAGTACTAACGTACCTTATAAGTTATCCCTTCCCACTGAGAAGGCGACTTACCATCTCTGTGATCAAACCTATACAGAAGGGAGAAAGAGAGTTCAGTCCTAGTTAGAGCTCACCTTCATTGCTTTTCCTGCATTATAGAACTGCAAAAGTTGTTTGAAACCATGCATTGTGACTTAAGAAACGACTCTGGCAAAATACTGCCACTCAAAAGGACACACACAATAAGAAGTACATCAGTATTTTTAATGTGCAATAAAAATATTAGTTTCTACAAAGGGGTAAAACAGCTGCTTTTGGCATGCTGTAAATTCCATAAAGGAAAGTGTCAGTAATTTCCAAGCACGTGACCTTGAGAAAAACAAAAGTCTATGTTTTATCACGGACATCTCTATATTTATATAGCTCTATTTAGAGATATATATCTATACACATACACACGCATGCACATATACATTTACAAGCACACAAACATACCATCTATATTTATTATAGCCAACCACAACCCCTTTTTCCCATTTTTTGCACATGGGGTTGGGGTGTCGCTTCAACAGTGACAATCTACAGCCAAGGTTTACACCACTGGGTGGCTAGCCCTGCCATGGTAGTTCTTCCACACCATACAATCACATGCACACTCACACCTATGGATAAGCTTGCAGTGTCCGATGCATCTATTGCATATCTTTTGAATGTGGAAGGAAACCGGAGCACCTGGAGAAAACCTACGCGGACACAGGGAGGTCAAGCAGATTCTGCGCAGAAAGCACCCAAGCTGAAAATCGATACACACAGGTCTACTTCAGATGACTGAACTTTCAAAAGATCGACTTTCATATGGCTGAGACCATATGATCGAACTTCTGAAAAGTTTGAACATCAAATAAAAAAAATAATTAAAAAAAAAATTACCTGAACAGTTTTAGCAGGGGGGCAAGCCCCCCCCCCACACCCCCCTGCTATTTATATATACCAACTCAGAGATCGCACTACAGTATGTAAAAGGAAAATAGTACAGTTGTGTACACTTACCATAAATGTAGATGTTAGAGTGTATTAACTGTTGCAGTAATTACATTTGGGTTATCTGCCTGCAGGTAGCCCTCAGCCGGCCTGAATATCAGAGTCTTGGATTCCTTCATCATACGCTCTCTCTTCTTCCATGACGTCAGGTCGTCAGGAGTATAAAACATGCAGCCGACGCCATTACATCAGTTTTTCTTGCCCCAGATGTCAGGTGCCCCCATAACGGGAAGCAATTATATGTTATGTTACACCTCCATCAAAAAGCAAATACATCAGAAAGCTTAAATACACCAAACAAGAAGGAAAGGTAGAGCCAAGAGAAGTCATGGGTCTGGAAGGACGTAACCAGGACTGCAACAGTGAATACATTCCAACATCTACATTTATGGTAAGTGTACACAACTGTACTATGTTCTTCGTGCTTCACTGTTGTAGTCATTACATTTGAGTCGATTCCCAAAGGTAAGGAAGGGAGGAGGAAGTCAGAGAGCATTAGGACCAGCTAATAAGCCCTACAAGACTGCAGCTGCAAAACCAGCTCTGGATTTAGAAAAAAATAGGCATGTGGTAATGCTTAGTGAAGGTATGTACAGAGCTCCAGGTAGCAGCTTCTAGGATGTCCCTGGTAGGGACTCCTCTGAGGAAGGCTGTAGAGGTAGATGCAGCCCTGGTGGAATGTGATCTGTGGGGTAGGTTTTCCATGGTGCTTATAGCAGAAATGAATGCAATGGGCTATACATTTAGAAATGGTTTGCTTTGAAATGGTCTTCCCCTGCAGCAAAGCCAACTAGCAGCTGTTAATAAAATCTAAGTTGTATCTGCACATCCAAAGAGTGCAGTATTCGCTCACCTTTGTTTTGTGGATTCGGGAAAAAGATAGGCAAATGAATGAACTGATTTAGAGCAACACTAGACACCACCTTGGGCATAAAGGAAGGATTGGTCCTGAGGGAAACCTTGTCTGCATGGAAGATAATGAAGGGCTCCACTGCCATGAGGGTCTGTAATTCAGACACACTTCTTCCTGAAGTGATGGCTAGAAGGAAGGCTGTTTTCCAAGAAAGGAATTTCAACTCTGCAGTTGCTGCTGGTTCAAATGGAGGGTGAGTGAGCTTTTCCAATACAAAGTTAAAGGTCCCAGGCTGGAGTAGGGACTCGCCTGGGGGGGGGGGGTCTTAAATTTTTGGCCCCTCTGAGGAATTGCTTTAGCAGGGGATGAGAGAAGAGGGGTGGTTCAGTATTATAATGTGCTGAAATGGCAGAGGCATGAATTTTAATTGACAAGAAGGATAGGCCCTTGTGAAGCATTTCTGTTAAGTACTGAAGAATATGAGGTAAGCTGGGCAATGTTGTGCCCATCCCCTGAGTCTGGCTCCAGGAACAGTATCTTTTCCACTTTTCAGCATAAGATTTCCTAGTACTAGGCCTTCTTGCTTCCAGAATGACATCTAGCACCTGCTTACTGAGGGATACTATTGGGGAGCTCAAGGAACTAGCCAGGGTGCAAGGTTCAGGGTTTGAAGCTGAAGGTGCAGAATCTGGCTCGCCTGCTGGGACAACAGGGAAGGTGTCTGAGGTAGGGTCCACGGTTCCAGCAGTATCGTACTGCGCAAGGGGGGGGGTACCAATGCTGGCGTGGCCAGTCTGGTGCAATCAGTATTGTCCTTGGCTTGTCCAGTTTGATCTTTAGCAGAACCTTCGAGAGGAGAGGCACAGGGGTAAAGGGATAAACAGAGAGGCTTTCCCAGGTAAAGGACAGGGCATCCACTTTCCAAGCTTGACTGTGGGGAGTCCTTGTGCAGAATATGTCCAATTGGTAGTTTTGAGGGGAGGCAAACAGGTCCATCTCTGGAGTCCCCCCATTTGTTCCTCAAGAGGTTGAATATTTTTGGTTCCAGTTTCCATTCCTGTGGGTCCATGAGATTTCTGCTTAGGTCGTCTGCCAGTGAATTTAGCTTGCCTGGCAGGAATTGAGCTTGTAGGTGCACTTGGTTGCTCAAGGCTATATTCCACAGACCCATGGCTAGTCTGCAGAGAGGGTACGAGTGGGTTCCCCCCTGCTTGTCTATGTACCACATAACTGTGGTGTTGTCTGTCTTTACCAATAATTGTCCTGGAAGGATGTGGTCTTTGAAGGCTGTCAGGGGAATTCTGTACAGCTGACATTTCTTTTTGGTCGATATGCAGGTGCATCTGACTTGGGTTCCATTTGCCCTGAATGCACTGCCTGCCAAGTGAGCCCCCCCCATGCATAGTCTGATGCGTCTGTTGTTAGGGTTTGGGCGGCAGGGGGTAGAGTGAAAGGGAAAACCTTGTTGTGGTAGCAAGCCTCTGCCCACCAAAGGAACTCTGTCTTTATACAAGGAATGATAGGAATTACTGATTCCAGGTCCTGAGAATGTCGGAACCAAAGACTTTTTAGATACCATTGTAGTTTCATCATATGCAGTCTTACGTGTAGAATTAGTAGAAAGTAAGAGGCCATGAACCCCAGGCCTTGCAGAATTTTCCTTGAAGATAGCTGGGTCTTTGCGGCCAGTAGTTTGTCAAATAAACTTGTTTCTCTGGAGTGAGGAAAGCCATCTGGGAAGTTGTGTTCAAGCTTGCTCCCAGGAATACAATCTGTTGGCAGGGTACTAGGTGAGATTTTTTTTTGTTTATGATGTACCCCAGTGAGGTTAGAAGCTTCTTTACGAATGCCAGATGTTTTAATAGCAAGTCCTGGCTTTCTGCCCGACTCAGACAATCATCCAGGTATGGGTATATTTGAATATTTCTCTGCCTGCAAAATACAACGGCTGGAGCTAGACACTCTGTGAATACCCTGAGCACAGTAGATAAGCCAAAGGGAATTGCAGAGAACTGACAGGCATGGAGCCTGCCAATCAGGCATCTTTGCCTAGCATAGGAAGCAGCTGTTGAAGTGTTAGCATTTTGAATTTTGGGATTACCAAAAGGTGTTTAGAATAGAAAGGTCCAGGATAGGATGCCAGGAGCTGTCTTTTCTGGGGACCAGGAAAAGTCTTAAATAAAAACCGTGTCCCCTTTCTTCTGCTGGGACAGGATGAATAGCCCTGATACTTAGAACAGAGAGAAAACCTGATGATGAGCCTCTGCCCACTGATTTGGGAGTAGGTCTGCCCACTGTTTGGGGTTGGTAGGGTGTTAAAGTGGAATCTGTATCCTTGGAAAACTATATTTAAAACCCATTTGTCCTGGGTTATGAGTTCCCAGTTTTTTGCACACAGGGCGAGCTTTCCTCCCAAGGGAGCAGGCAGTTGAGCAGGGCTTGGAAGGGTTAAGGTTATTTGTTGTCCCTATCTGAAATAGTCTATCAACTAATAGTGGTCCATATCTACTATTACGGTTCTTTATTATTTCTTTCTTAACTTTTTCAATGATCTTATTCGGATAACCTCTTTCATTGAACATTACATGTACAGAATCCAATTCCCTTATAAAGTCACTGAACTCGGTTGTCATTCTGGACACCCTTATCATTTGTCCTTTAATTATATTTCTTTTCAAATGGTAAGGGTGGTCACTTTTATATTGTAAATATGAATTTGAATAACATTCTTTTCTATAAATTGTTGATTTATATTGCTTCTTCGTATAATCCTTTTTTTATTTTAACATCCAAGTAATGTATTTCTTCTTTATTAATCGTATAAGTAAAACTAAGAAACTCGGTGGTAGTGTGAATATATTCCATAAAATGTACTACAACTTCACATGGACCATCCCAAATAATAATAATGTCATCAAAAAACGAAAATATTTTTTAATATAGTGCTGATATATTGAATGAAAGATGTAATTTTTCTCCCAAAATAGCATTATGATGTTTACATAAATGGAGGCACATGCCGAACCCATGGCCACTCAGTCAAGTTGATGGTAAATATCTCCCTGAAAATATATAAAATTATATTTCAACACTAGCTCCATATTTTTCAGAACTAATTTAAATTCATCTGGGTTTAACATCTTAAATTCGCTGACCATATTTTCAAACCATTCCATTCCTTCTTTATGCAGAATTACAGAAAATAAATCTTTAACATCAATTGTTATAAAAGAATAATCTTCATGGAATGGTATTGTGCTAAACTTTTTCAAAAAATCCCAGGAATCTATCAAAATGTGTTCGTAGTTTAAATTGAACTTTTTTAGTTTAGTATCCACATATATTGATAGGGGTTGTGTTTTAGATCCCCTAGATGTTACTATTGGTCTCATCGGGGGATTCTCCACATCTTTATGTATTTTTGGGATACCAAAGATTTCTTGTGGTGTTTGAGGACAACCTTTATTGTGCCAAACAGTGGATTTTATTTTTTGTATTTTTTTGTGTTTTGGCGCTACGTGTTCGTGTGGCTTGTGGCTACTAGTTAAAGCTATGTCAAACCCAGAGCTGTTGGACATGCTCCACTTAAAGGAATCCCAATCCCTCCGAGCTACACATTCTAGGGACCTAAACCTTGTCACCACAATAAACAGAACATGCTGGAGGGATAGATTCCTGTCCCAGAGACTTCCCATACTCTGGAACAGACTACCTATGTCAAACAGAGCTCCTCATTAGCACTCTTCAAGAAAAATCTTGATGATTGGATGGGAAATGGGAAATTCACCCCAGGGATCACTTCTGTGGCTCTACTCGACAGGGGCACAGGAACATAATTTTCTTGGGTGGCGAAAGCCAGGGTACATTTTTTGGCTGGGTTTGTATGGGCCCTAGGGCCGATAGCCTAGTACCTACCTATGAACCTAGGAGCATAAATTTTCAGAATGCAATGAATTGGCAAACTTTAAAAATTTCCTATTTTTTGAGCTAGGATACAGGATATGAACTGCTAAGCCACACTAAGGCCCTGATGAGTTTAATTCTGGTGGCTGCCAAAAAAGCCATTAGTAGAAAATGAAAACCCAAGTTTACAAAGACTGTTCTGGAAGTAGTGACTATTGTAACAGAGATAAAAAAATGGAAATGGGATCCTTAGAAAAAGGGTAGGAACAAATTATACAGGGGAAAAATATAGAAACTGTGGAACAATACATGTAGAAAAATGTTTTGGAGGAGGAATGAGGTTTTAACAGAAGACAGAAATTTAGTTCAGAATCCCAAGCTACAAGTAACAGGAAACCCTATAAGACAGAGGATCCAAAAAAAGTAGTAATGGAAATAGGATCGAACTTGTAGTGCTTAGCAAAGGTATGCAAGGCAGTCCATCTAGTCTTATGCACAAATCTCAATCAAAGCAATCCCAAAGAAAGCTACAGCAGTGAACTCAGACCTACTGGAATGAGCCTTGCGGGCAATGGTAGAAAGAATAGCACACAAGAGATGCCATCTTGAAAAAGTTATCTTGGACACATGGGAACCCAGTTTAACCGCAAAGGAAACAAAGATGTGAATCTTTCCTGATGGCCTCATTTCTGTGAAAGTAGAACTTTACCGGTCTACGAATATCCAAAAGTATGCAGAACATATTTACCTTCACTGGCATAATTTGGAAGATTAATCATTGAAATCATTTTCACCTTGGAAGCCACTTTGGGATGAAGAGAACAAATTTACACAGTGACAACTTTATCCTCATTGGCAACTACATAAGGTACTAAGGAAGACAGAGACTGCAGCTCTGAAACTCTTCCAGTGGAAGTTACAGCTAACCAGAAGCAAGGTTTTCCATAAGAGAAACCTTCAACTGTGCCATAGAAGCCAGCTCCAGAGTGGTTTCGTCAAGGCTTCTAATACAAAACTGTGGTCCCATGGAAGGGCCAGGTCTCTATTTGGTGGCCGGAGATGGAAAAATTCTTTAAGGAATGTCTTGCAAAGTTTGAGAAACTAGAGAATGGGATACGTACCTAACAAGGTAGTTAGAAGTGGCTGCAACTGAACCTTTATGGTGGAAAATCTAGAACCTCAGTCGAATAAAGTAGCCAAGAAGCATAAAATGAATAAGATGGGAAAAAAAAGGGGGGGGGTCAATGCTCTGGGCAGATACCCAAATGATGAAGCGTTTCAATTTCTCAAGGCATAACGTAAGGGGAGAATCTTTCTGAGAAGCAGACAGGATTCTGACATAAAAAGAAAGGGACAAGTTACTTGACACACTGGATAAACTAAAGCAGTTCTTCATGTTGCGAAGGTCCAGGTGAGGCTTCCTGGATAGGTAGGAAAGCAGAAAACCCTGCATGGGATTCAAACTTGAGGTGGGAGGGGGATGCTTGATGTGAGGCCCAAGAGGAAACCAGATCTGCCTGGGCCGAAAGGGGGCAATGAGGATTACCAACACTTTGCACATGACAGCATTCTGCAAGAACATGGAGGGAAAAGGAATACAACAGACCAGGAGGTCATTCCTCGATCAAAGCATCTCTAGGGGATTATCCCTTTGGAGGGATCACAGAAAATAATTCACAGCACTTGGAACCGAATGTAAAGGCAAACAGATAGCAGCAAGGTAGGCCCCAGAGATCAAAGATCTGTTGAGCTACCAATGGATTGAGAGACCACTCATGAGTTTTCAGGACTGACCAACTTAACCTGTTCACAAGGCAACTGAGTGACCTGGGGGATGTGTGTTCAAATTAGAAAGTGACATAACACTATCGCCCATCACCACACCCTCACTGCTTCCCAGCATGGGGGATATGACCAGATTCCCCATTGCTTTTTTGATATACCAAACCACAGTCATATTGCCCATTTGATAGAAATTACTCCAGGGAGGAAATTAGTCTTGAAGTTGCAAGACTGCCCTCATTTCTATGACACTGGTGAAGGCTGCCATCTTAGAGTCCACAATCCTTTGATCATCCTCACCCAGAAATGACCCCCAACTCCCAAGGAGGAGGCATCCATGGTGACCACCGCTGCCAGCTGTTGTCAAATTGTCTCTGAGTATATGCAAGAGAACTCTAGCCACCATGATATCAAAGTAATACAATCTTCTGTGCAAGTTGCAGAATAGACCTCTGGTAGTTTAAGGAAATTCCCAAGGACAGGCAAAGCTGGAACAAGTATTCCACAGTTTTGACTAATGAATCCATCATTGCAGCACCTAGAAGCCAGTTGTCTAAATCTGGGTTCACACACTGATTCCCCAGAGTCATAGTTCAGCCACTACAAAGTACAGTTGTGTACACTTAAAATGTAGATGTTTGAGTGTATTCACTATTGCAGTCATCACATTTGGGTTATCTGCTTGCAGCAGCCATCAGTCGGCCTGATTAACAAAGTCTTGGGTCCTGTGTCGGTTGCTGTCCCTTCTTCCGTGACGTCAGGTCGTCAGGGGGTATAAAATGTGCAGCCAACGCCATTGTCAGTTTTTCTTGCCCCAGATGTCAGGTGCCCCCCTAATGGGAAGCAATTAAATCTATAAATAAACAAGGTTATACCCCCAACAAAAAAGCAAATACACCAAAAAGCTTTTGAGCATAGTAAAGGAGAGTAGAGGTATAGCTAAAAGAAGTAAGGCTGCTGGAGGGAGGGTAACCAGGACTGCAACAGTGAATACACTCTAATATCTACATTTATGGTAAGTGTACATAAATGTACTATGTTCTTCGTGTTTCACTGTTGCAGTCATCACATTTGGGTAACTTCCCAAAGCTAAGGATGGGAAGAGGAATTTAGATAGCATTAGGACCAGCTATAAGGCCCTGCAAGACTGCAGTGGCAAAGCCAGCTCTGGATTTAGAGAAAATTGGCAGATGGTAATGCTTGGTAAAGTATGTACAGAACTCCAGATAGCAGCTTCTAGGGTGTCCCTGGTAGGGATGCCTCTCAGAAAGGCTGTACAGGTAGATGCAGCCCTGGTTGAGTGGGGTGTGATCCCCTGTGGGATAGGTTTTCCATGGTGCTTGTAGCAGAAATGAATGCAATGGCCTATACATTTGGAAATGGTTTGCTTTGAAATAGCCTTCCCCTCTGCCCCTGCAGCAAAAGCCACCAGTTGTTCAGACCTCCGTTGAGGTTCAGTCCTGTCCAAGTAGAATCCAAGTTGTCTGTGCACATCTAAAGAGTGCAGTATCCGTTCCCCTTTGTTCTGTGGATTAGGAAAGAAGGTTGGCAAATAAATGGACTGATTAAGGGCCACACTGGATACCACCTTAGGCATGAAGGAGGGATTGGGTCCTGAGGGACACCCTGTCCACATGAAAGACTCCAATGCCATAAGGGCCTGTAATTCAGATACCCTTCTTGCTAAAGTGAAAGCTATTTTCCAAGAAAGGAATTTTAAGTCTGTAGTAGCAGCTGGCTCGAAAGGAGGAAGAGTGAGTTTCTCCAATACAAAGTTAAGGTCCCAGGCTGGAGTTAGAGCTCTCCTGGGTGGTCGTAAATTTTTGGCCCCTCTGAGGAACTGCTTGAGCAGTGGATAAGAGAAGAGAGGAGGTTCTATGTTATAATGAGCTGAAATGGCTGAGGTGTGAATTATGATGGAGGAGGACAGGCCCTTGTGAAGCATCTCAGTTAAATATTGTAAAATCTGAGGTAAATTGGGCACTGCTGTGCTCATCATCCCTTGAGATTGGTTCCAGGCACAGAATCTTTTCCATTTTTCAGCATGAGATTTTCTAGTACTAGGCCTTCTTGCCTCTAAAATGATATCCATCACTGGTTTGCCGAGGGACGGTAAAGGAGAGATTAGGTAATTAGCCAGGCTGCTAGGTTCAGGGTTTGAATCTGGTTCTCCTGCTGTTGACAATATGGTAGGAGTCTGAGGCAGGTGCCAAGGGGCCAACAGCGACACACTGCGCAAGAGGGGGTACCACTGTTGACGAAGCCAGTCCGGTGCAATCAAAATTGCCCTTGGTTTGTCTTGTTTGATCTTTAGTACTACTTTGGAGAGCAGAGGCAGAGGAGGAAAGGCATAAACAGATAGGTTTTTCCCAGCTGAAGGACAGAGCATCCACTTTCCAAGCTTCTTTGTGGGGAGTCCTTGTGCAAAATTTATCCAATTGATAGTTCTGGGGGGAGGCAAACAGGTCTATATCTGGGCACCCCCATTTGCTTGTCAACATGTTGAAAATCCTTGGTTCCAGTTTCCACTTGTGTGGGTCCATGAGGTTTCTGCTTAGTTCGTCTGCCAGTGGGTTTAGTTTTCCTGGCAGGAATTGAGCTTGTAGATGCACTTGGTAGCTCAGGGCTGTGTTCCACAATGCCATGGCTAGTCTGTAGAGGGGGTAAGATTGTGTACCCCCCTGCTTGTTTATGTAGCACATAACAGTGGTGTTGTCTGTCTTACCATTAATTTTCCTGGAAGAATGTGGTCCTTGAAGGCTGTCAGAGCATTCTGTATAGCTAACATTTCTTTTTGATTGATATGCAGGTGCATTTGACTTGTGTTCCATTTGCCCTGAATGCATTTCCCTGCCAGGTGAGCCCCCCCATGCATAGTCTGATACGTCTGTCAGGGTTTGGGCAGCAGGGGGTAGTGTGAATAGTAGTCCCTTGCTTTGGTGGCAGGCCTCTGCCCACCAAAGGAACTCTAGGCGTAGGCAAGGTATGATAGGAATCATTGCTTCTAGATCCCGAGAATGTTGACACCATAGGCTTTTTAGATATCATTGTAGTTTCCTCATATGCAGTCTTGCATATGGAATTAGAAGAATGCAGGAGGCCATGAACCCCAAGGCTTGCAGTATTTGCCTTCCAGATAGCAGGGTTTTTGTGGCCACTTGTTTGAAGTAGGTTGTCAAATGAATTTGTTTCTCTGGCGTGAGGAAAGCCATCTGGGAAGTTGTATTCAAGTTGCTCCCAGGAATATAATTTGTTGACAAGGTACCAGGTGTGATTTATTTTCGTTTATGGTGTACCCCAGACAAGTTAGCACCCTTTGTAAAGGCCAAATGATTCAAAAGCATATCTTGGCTTTCTGCCTGAATTAGTCAATTGTCCAGGTATGGGTATATTTGAATATTTCTTTGCCTGCAAAATGCAATGACTGGAGCCAGGCACTTTGTGAATACTCTGGGCGCAGTAGATAAGCCAAAGGGCAGTGCAGAGAACTGATAGTGCATGTAGCCTGCTTTGAAGCGTAGATATCTTCTGCAAGATTCCCCGATTGGGATGTGCAGGTATGCTTCCTTTAAATCTAGTGTTGCCACATGCACATCCAATTGCTTTGAAGCGTAGATATCTTCTGCAAGATTCCCCGATTGGGATGTGCAGGTATGCTTCCTTTAAATCTAGTGTTGCCACATGCACATCCAATTGGTGGAGCTTGTATTCTGCCTTGTTGCTGTGATTAGGAAAGAAAACTGGGAGATCTATGGATTGATTTAAATTGTTCTCTGAGCAGACTTCAGGAATAAAGAATGGATTGCTCCTCAGAGAAACTCTGTCCTTGTGAACACACCAGGTAAGGAGGACGAACACATATTGCTTGAAGTTCTGAGACATGTCTAGCTGAAGCGATAGCAACCAGAAAGTGTTTTCCAAGAAAGAAATTTTAAGGAACATGATGCTGCCGGTTCAAAGGGAGGCAAAATTAAGGAAGCTAAAACTAAATTGAGATCCCAAGGAGGAGGAGGATCTCTATCTGGGGGTCTAAGAAGAGATGTTCCTCTCATAAAGGCCTTGCAGAGCTTATGAGACATTATGCTAGAATTAAACATACCGATATGAAAATTAGAAATGGCAGCTAGTTGTACTCTAATGGTAGCGGAAGCCACACCACACAGAGTTGTGCTAGAAATTCAAAAATTTCATGAACTGGAGCTGAGAAAGGATCCAAATTTCTAGGTTCTGCCCAGTAAAAAAAAAAGTTTCCATTTACTAGCATACATTTTCCTCGTAGTAGACTTATGTGAGGAAACAATAATATCACGGACTGCTGGGGAGATATTGGAAAGCCTGGCTAAGGTTGGAAGTGGAGTAACAGAGCTGTGAGCTGGAGAGTTTGAAAGGAATGGTGCAACCCACCTGACTGACGAATCAGAAGATCTGGAACCGGGTCCAGAATCCACAGTTGATCCAGAAGGTGGAGGTGCAGGAATGGAAACCATATCTGTCTAGGCCAATATGGGGCAATGAGGATCATTTTGCTACCCAACGAGTTTGCTTTCTGTAGGAGTCTTGGTATTAGGGGAAAAGGGGGGAAAAGCGTACAGGAGTCCCTGAGGCCAATCGTGGACTACAGCATCTCTGGGTATATGACCTGGAAGAGGAAGTAGGGAGAAGTAGCTGCTGCATTTGTTGTTGAGAGGAGTGGCAAATAGGTCGCAGCAAGGCTGTTCCCATTTGCGAAAGATAAGATCCGCAACTTCCTGATTCAGAGACCACTCGTGAGGTATGAGGATATCCCTGCTGAGCCTGTCCACTATGACGTTTTATTTCCCAGGGATGTGCATTGCTATCAGAAAACGTTGGGAGGAAATCGCCCATTGCCACAGTCCGAGTGCTTCTCGACACAAGGGGTAAGACCTGCTCCCGCCCTGTTTGTTGATGTACCACACCACTGACATGTTGTCCGTTTGGATTGCAATGGTCCCAATAAGGAAGAGAGTCTTGAAGGGCTTGCAATGCTAGGAGCACCGCTCTCATTTCTAGGACATTGATATGCAGATGGTACTCGTGAGGTTGCCAAGTGCCTTGGACTGTCCTGCCTAGATAATGATCCCCCCCTCCCCTATCAGGGAGACGTCCGTGGTCACTGTAGCTACCAGAGGGGGTTGTATGAAAGGTCTGCCCTGAATAACTAGTGGGGAGACCATCCACCAAGAAAGGTGCCTTTTGCATGTTTCTGTGATCAGGATAATGTGAGACATGGGTAGTTCCTGGAAAGACCACTGCGTGAAAAGAAACCACTGAAGGATTCTCATGTGGAAACGCACTAATGGGACAAGAAGAATGGCAGCTGCCATGGAGCCTAGAGCTTGGAGGACATATCTGACTTGAATCCTTTTGCTCTGCATTAGAATTAACACTTGTTGACGAATAGTGGAAACTCTTTCCTGTGGTAATCTTGCAAACATTTCTTTAGTGTTTAATTCTGCTCCTATGTATGTGACAGACTGATAGGGCAACAAGGCAGCTTTTTCGAAATTTACTGTAATGCCTAGTTGAGTGCATGATGTGATTGTATAATCCCGTGCCTCTAATAGTTGATGCCTGGTGGTAGCAGTCAGGAGCCAGTCGTCTAGACAGGGAAACACCTGGAATCCTTGATGCCTCAGGTGAGCCGTGACTACTGTCATACACTTGGTGAACATCCTGGGGGCTGAGGTGAAACCAAAGGGCAGAGCTCTGAATTGGTAATGACTGACCCCTATCCGGAAGTGAAGAAATCTCCTGGAGAGTCTATCTTGATATGGTAGTACGCGTCCTGAAGATCTATCGAGCACATCCAATTGTCCTGACCCAGAAAAGGGAAAATGGACTGCAGTGTCACCATCCAGAACTTTTCTTTTGTGCAGATTTGTTCAATCTGCTGAGATCCAGTATTGGTCTCCAGTCCCCTGTCTTTTTTGGTACTAAAAATAATCTTGAGTAAGTTCCGGATCCTAGTTGGTCTGCGGGGACTTATTCAATGGCTCTTTTTTCTAGCAGTCTTGAAACTTCTGTGACTGCTTGATCCCTTAAGATTGGGTGGGACATCTGGGATGGGCTTTTTTGATTCTATTGGGGATTGATGGAAGGGAATTTTGTAACCTCCGGATATAATGGATAGTACCCATCTGTCTCTTGTTATATTTTGCCAAGCTTTTGGGTACAGCGAAAGTCTTCCCCAGACTGCCTCCAGAGGTGAGCAGTCAGGCAACCCCTTCAGGGATGCTGGAAGGGCTTGGCAGAGAATGTTTCTCTGTCACCCTGGTTTTGCGGTCCCCCTCTGCCATGAGGGCGGCGTCTGTTATTGTTGTTTCCCCCCTCTGCCCCTGGGAGAAAAATCATCACTTGTGCCAGGCAAGGGTCCCTGGGATTTTCGGAACCACATGTTTCTGCTTTTCTGACCCTTGGGATAAGGTCTGGAAGGGGTGGAAAAACAGACTCCCACGGCAGAGAGTCTTGCCTTCCTCCTCACACCTGGTCAATGTGTCTTTCACCTGAGGCCCAAAGAGAAAGGAGCCATCAAAGGGAGTATTGGTGAAGGACGCTCAAAAGGGTTCTGCAAACTGACACAGCCACATCCAAGCACGTCTCCTGAGAGCCACACCTGTCCCTGCGGTTCTGCTCGCTCCATCGGCTGCATAGGTCAGCCTCATGGAGGAGTTGATTACGGAATTAAGAGTTGCAAGCTGAGAAGCTACTTTGGCTGGTACTCCCTCAGCTGTAGGATCTTGAAGGGCATCTCCAAGCTCTTTCAGGAGATCCCTTTGAAGACATGTAAAATGGCACAGATAGTTCAGGGACCTCATTGAAAAGGTAGCTGAAGCAAACATTCGCTTTCCATATCTGTCCATCGTCCGAGACTCTGGAGGATGAACAGATGAAGAGGTTTCTGCTACGTCTTTCTTGGTGGCTGCTGCTACCACCATGGCATCAACGGGCACACCTTGGAGAGGAATTATTTGTCCTGGGGGGCTATAATAAAATTTGTTTGGTCTTCTCGGAGTAGGTTCCACAGAATCTGGAGCTGACCAAGCCTTTCGAGCCACTACAGACATGAGTGGATCGAAAGGAGGAGATACCCAGGAAGTGGAAGGTCGGCAACTGAATGCGTCCAGGTATACAGACTCGTCCTTGGTAGGGGCTAGGGAAGTCCAGTCCCTCCTCTGTCTAAG
Organism: Protopterus annectens; assembly: GCF_019279795.1. NCBI lineage: Eukaryota > Metazoa > Chordata > Ceratodontiformes > Protopteridae > Protopterus > Protopterus annectens. The sequence continues at coordinate 393,303,418 of NC_056731.1, read as the reverse complement.
CATTTCAAGGATGTCCGAAAAGGAAACATCTTCAGAGGGGGACCCTTCCGATTCATCCATTCCTGTAGCTGAGGTGACAGACTCAGGGGAGTCTATGTGCTTTCTCTTGCACTTCTTCCAGGGAGGCTCTTCCGAGTGAACAGGGGAGGCTTCAGAAGAAGAGGGATCACCCAATGGGGTGTCCTGGGGCATAGGATCCCTACGCTTGGGGTCTGGAGGAGGAGTGGAGGTTGATACAGACACCATGGAGGGAGGAGCCGATGGAGCTGGCAGTAGAGCTGTTTCAGGGGACAGCACACTCCTCATGACCTCAAAGGCGTCCTGACCTCTAGGCAGAGAAAGCTCCGGCTCTGAAGAAACGGGAGTCCTTCTCCGTGTTGAGGGTGACGGCTCAGAGGCTGATGTTGGAGACGAGCTCACCTGCGCTGAAGCTCCGAGGGGGAGAACGGGGTCGGACAAGAGTCCGATGCCACCCCCCCCCCGGAGCTGACAAGAGAGCCCCAGCGCACAGATCCCTCGATAGAAGGTACAATCGAGGTAATCTGAGCCGACATTGGAACTGAAAGAGAGATGATCGGCGCAGACGGTTCTACTACCTGCGGATCCATGGTCTCCGGCTCAGAGCTAAATGTAGTCGGAGGAGGAAGAGAAATAGAGGTGGTTGGAGCCGATAGCTGTTGAAGTGGGCTGGACAGTAATTTTGCCAGTGCCTGTGACTTAAGCAACCTACTTACTACTCACTCCACATCATGATCCGATAATCTAGAGGATCGAGAGGAGTGGGAAAAATTATGGCTACGTTCACTCTGTAACAAGGGTGACTGAGGTGCCGAGTGGATGGACTCCCAAGGACTGATACCTCAGTCTCTTATGGCTCCGAGACTGCTCCAAAATAACAGATGGAGCCAACGGAGGAGTTGTAATGTCGGTGCCAGCCGGCACCGACATACTTAGTTGGTCAAGTAAAGGAGTCTGCTCCAAAGGTGGAGCCGATGGCTTGACAGACTTAGGGGATTTAGCTGGCTGAGTACTTTTAACCAGAGAATCCTGAGGCTTCAATAATCTCCGAAGGATTAATTGGTTTCTGCGCTCCTGCAGGACCCTTGGACTAAAAGCGTGAGATATAGAACAGAACAGGAGTCCTGCAGGTGAACAGCGCCCAAACAATATACACAACTAGTGTGTGCCCATCTGTCAGAGACATTTTCTGACAGCATGAGGCACACGTTTTGAAGCCAAATACCTTGGTATCTTTAGACATTTTCCTAACAACCACAACAACAATAAGAAAAAACTATACTACAAAACTAAGAAACAAACTTTTTTTTTTTTTAATACAGTTAAGGAACAGAAAGGAGAGCCTCCAATTTAAACAGCTGTCCTGAGGGGGCACTCTAATTTAAACGAGTTCAGGAGAAATAGGCGGCCTGCGAGTTATGGAGCGACGACCAACAAAGCTACAACACACAAGAAAGCGATAAGGGATAAAGTAATACATCTAGTCAAAAACTTGACAAAAAACTTGACAAATTCTTAAGAATAAACAACAAATATAACAGAAAAAACTATACCAAGCCTGAGCCAGTAACGAAGCAATCTCACAGCTGAAGCGGCAAAACAAGATCTGGGTAGTTGACGCTGGGCATTCTGGGACAAGGGGTAGCCTCGAGCCAGTAACAGCTCAGCTCTCTAGCTACAGAAGATGGCCGAGTTGGAGCCGAGGATTGGTTCCGAACCCAAGCAGCAAGAATGAAGGCGAGATGGACAACTTAACATTGCTGCTTTCCTATACATACGTGATCTAAATCCATCCACGTCCTTAATAATTTGTACATCCAAATAATTGATACTAGTGAAATCATAGTTGAAAGTAAACTCTAAGAAGTCAGTTATTCCACTTAAATGCATCATAAAGTCAGAAATCTCATCTTCCGTACCCTTCCACAGGACAAATATGTCATCCAAAAACCTGGAATATAGTTGTATTTTATCCCAGTAAGGGCTGTTAAATACATAATTAGATTCCCATCCCAAGAGTACTATATTGGCATAAACGGGGGCACATGCTGCCCCCATTGCTACACCTCTTATCTGCTGATAGTATTCTCCCTCAAAGAATTGTTGTCTAATATTAAACCCATGATTTCACAGATGAAAATAATCTTACTGTGGTCTAACTTTGAAAAATTAGATAATGCTTCTTCAAAGAATTCCAAGCCTTCCTTCTTCGGTATCACAGTGAATAAATCTTTCACGTGAATAGTAAGAAAAATCAAGTTCTCTTGCCATTTCTCTTTTTTCATGTTACCTAGAAATTCCCAGGAATCTTTGACCAAGTGTTCACTCTCAATTACATGTTTGACCCAGAAATCAACTAATACTGCTAATGGATGAGTTTTAGAATTGTTCGCTTCCACAATAGGTCTAAACGGTGGTTTATCAATATTTTTATGTATTTTAGGGATTCCAAAAAAAAGGGGGATTCTTGGGTCCCTTACATACAGAAGATCATATAGTTCTTGTTCTATTCTGTTGTTTATTAAATATTCCTCTAGGTAGGAATTGATTCGTGCATAGGAAATGTTAATTTGATTGGGAGAAACTAAAGCATATGTTTCTTCATCGAATAGTAAATTTTGCATTACAACTGAATAATCTGTTTACCTAAACAGCACCACACCCCCTCCCTTCTCAGGGGTCATAATCCTGATAGTGTCATCTTTTCTCAATTCCGTTAACAGTTTGAATTCTTCCTTACTTAGATTCCATTTTATTTTCTTAGATTTGTTTCTCTCTTGAACCTCATACATTTCTTCCAATACTATTTTTTCAAAGGTGTCTATTAATGGATGAAGAGGTGGATTGAACACACTCCCCTTATAAAGGGATAACCCTATTGTTCATTATACTATGTATATTATCTGAAAACAAAATATCAAAATTCAGTTTTCTGGTATACAATTTTAATTCTGTAATAATGTCCACCATATTAGCTCTAGTTTGAGGCACAAATTTAATACCTTTGGAGAACAGTTTAAAGTGGGTTTGCGTGATAATCTGCTCTGTATAATTACAGATGGTAAAACCATCCACTGTACTGACTATGGGCTGTCCATCCACTGTTGATATTGAACCATTCTCTGGTCCTTGTTTTTCCTCCTGGTTGTATGTTGATACTGATAATTTCCCCCTGCTTTCATCTGTCCCTGTGCTGTTCTTTGTGAGCGGTGAAGTACTGGAAAATCCTGATCCCAATTATCTCCATGGTTTCCCATTGCATGTACATTCTCATATCCCTGTGTTTCCCTAATTGTCATATTTTTATTACTACTGTAGTGAGAATTTACTGAATGTATAATATTGTCTGTTGGGTAAACCCTCTTTTCTTTATATTGTTGACTCTAATTTTCTTTTTTTCTTGGAAAATAAATTATTAATTCTTCTGTCCACCCTGTCAAATACCTTAAAATACAACTCTATGTATTGTGGAAATAACAAATCTTTTGAAATATTCTGGTCAAGTTGCTCTACTTCTGTGAAAATACTGTCTCTCTGTTGCTTATAAAAAAAAATACAGTTTTTCTTACAATATTGATAACCGCTTCTTCAAAAATGGTGTAAAATTCATCCAAAATGGAATCATTATATTTGATCCCAAACGGAAACTTATATATACGTAAACCCTGTGGAACAATCTGTAACCTTAAACATCCATTCAAATAAGCAATATCGACTTCACAAGATTTTAATTTAAACAATCTTTTTTCAAAAAAATATACCATGACTTTCAGAGAAGAAAAACTTTTGGTTTTGTCACAGTTTAACTCCAAAATTTTATGCTGTTCCACAACAACTTGGATGGATTTAGATCACGTATATATAGGAAAGCAACATTTTGTAACGCGTATCTACATTTTGGGAGCAATCACACACCAGCACAAAAAAAAGTATAGAGAACGGACAAGCAGTGAGGATTGCAAGAATAACTTCCCATTACGATGACTTAGAAGTTGAGCTAAGCAAAATACAGTTGATGTTTGAAGAGAGAGGATATCCCAAACAGTTGAGGAAACTGTTTCAGAAGTACACCATAAGTGGGGTATAGACTACCTTCCATTATTAGGGGTAGGATTACAAAACAATAACTCTGAAAAGAGCAAGGAAAATGACAAATATAAAACAGCATGTGTACTAGAATACAATTCCACAACCAAGGAATTCAGGGAGATAATTAACAAGAATTGGACTATATTTAAAACTAACCAAGAAATATACAAAAAGTTAGGAGATGGTCCTAAATTTGTGAATAAGACAGGGCACAATATCAAGAGTCTCCTAGAATGTAAGTTATAACCCAGAACAATAGACAGCAGGGGTACTAGACCCTGTGGAATGTGTAAACAATGTTGTTACATACACAAAGAGAAATCAGTAGTCTTGGACAATAGGATGAAAAGCAGAGTAGTATTTGTAAAAGGGAATTTTGCATGAGCAAAGGTGTTGTGTACTTAGCTGTGCGCAACTCCTGCTTAGCATTCTATTTAGGAAAGACAGAGCGGGCACTTTTTGTGTATGAACATGTTAATGACATAAAAAAAAAGTGCATTATATAAACATTCTGAAGTATGTCACTCTTTCATTAAATTTACATTTGGGATTGTGGAGCAGGTGAAATCAAATCTTGGGGGGGGGGGGGTGTAACTGGAAGAACACGTTAAAGAAAAAAGAAAGAAACACAATGGCAATTCAGAACAGCAGCAATGTTTCCCCAGGTTTAAATGAAAGTATTTCCATTGTCCCAGTTTTGCAGGAAAGGGCAAAGAAATAAACAATACACTGAAAATAAGTGATGATTTTTGAATGCACATCCTATATTTTTTTTAAAAAAGAACATGTTTTTAGTGATGAACTGGTTACAGTCTTAGTGTGGAATATAAATTAATAATATTGCTTTATGAGTAAATGAGTAGTAGTGGTAGTGGATGAACTAGTTAATTGATTCATGTTTGTGATTGGTCCTTGATTTTTTATTTAATGAAGCAGTATGTGGTATGTAATAATATCTGATGAAGGTTACGGTGTGCATAGCCGAAAGCGCTTAATAAACCTGTTTTATAGAAAAACAACCCATTTTGGACTACAGCCTGGACATATACTTGTTTTACAAGTTGCTCTATATTAGGTTCCCTAAGTTTTTCAATTTTTATTAAAATGACCTTAATACTCTCATCCCAGATGCAACTTGCATCCAATACGCTGACGATTCAACTTTGATCTGCTCGGCCTCCTCGACAGACTTCCAGACCTGATCCCAGATAACCCGAAAATCGGCTTTCCGATCACTGTCTGCTCTTGAACCCGAACAAAACTAAGCTACTACTTTTCTCCCCAACTCGTAGGGCCATTCCACTTTCCTTTACTATAAAATCCAATAATGGCACCATTATTTGCCCAGATGCCCATACTAAACTCTTAGGGGTAATAACAGACAATAACCTAAAATTTGACAAGCATTTCAATCAAACTATCAAAACCATTAAAAAGAAACTCTGATCTCTGTATAAAAATAAACCTTTTCTAACCCTGTCAGCCAGAACAGCCATCGCCCGCACTCATCTACACTCTACCCTTCTATACGCCTCCCCTGTACTCACTAACTTGGACAAATCTGATCTTAGCAAACTCGCAAGCGGCTATAACCACACTGCCAGATTTGCCACCGGCTCCATATATGGGACATACCACACTGCCAGATTTGCCACCAGCTCCATATATGGGACACACCACTGTCATAACCTTAATCTCCTAGGGTGGTTAGAATTGCCCAGCCTACTTCAGTTCAATCAACTCATAGTAGCACACAAGGTTCTCAACCAACCTGAAAATACACCTGCCCTTAAAAACATTATCAATTCCTATAGTAACTCTAGGCCACTTCGCTCTTCTAACAAACTGCTGACACTCGAAACTAACAACTCAGCAGATGACTCCCAGTTTGACAACTTTGTTGGCAAAATTTGGAATTCACTTCCAGCTGACCTTACTCTTGAACCCTCATTAACTCAATTCAAAAAAAGTCTCAAATGGTATTTTACTACACACTGGCTAATTTGTTCCAATCCTAACTAACTCCTTTTTTCTAACGTGTTCTAATTATGACAGATGTAAATCTTTCTAGTCTTCTATGAGGGCAATACTGACACCCCCTGTAAATCATGTCTTTCTTTCTTGTACTGTGTAAAGGTTTGTGTGTAGTATTGGAGCTTTACTCCCCGGGCCTGCGCTGAAAATGGACATGTATCCAGTCGGACTATCCCAGCCAACAAATGTAAAATAAAATAAAATTAAATAAACAAATTTATTTGGTTTGAAGTTGGGGAGAGAGAGAATTTATTCCCATCTTCCTTTTTAAAACTAAAAACATAAGGTATGTTTTTGCGGGGGGGGGGGGGGACGACAAAGTGCAACACATGAAAATTGTACTGTCTTTCTTCGATTTTTGTTGCCGGTTGCTTGAGAGTGCTGGTTGCTTGAGTGCCAGTTAACTAAGAGTTTACTTACTGTTTAACCATGATAAAAACAAACTAGAACTGCTTTCCAACAGACTGCAGATTTAACTAGATACTCTTAGAACAGATGCCTAGAGACTACACAAAAAACTTTTTATAGTATTGTGTACACTCCACTTCCGGCATCATCATCATCAACATTAGAAGCAATCTTAAACCAAATCCTATCTACAGCCAAAGACAAACTTATTATTTAAGGGGATATGAATCTTAACTAGAGTTCATCTCTTTAAAGCACATTAAATAGGCTGCTTGGCACATGCAACTTTTTACAACTGGTTAAGGAATAGAACAGCCCAAATGCAGGCCCTGAGAATATATCACTAGTTAACACAAGTAAATCACAAATATTTCTGAAGAACTCTCAGTTTTACCAAATACTCTCAGTGACCACTGGCCTTTACCATCGCAATAGTCTTTTAAAATCAAAAGTATCTCATCCAGGCAAATTGCTTTCTATTTATTTAATCTGAATTTTGAAGCTTTATAACATGATGAATTTACCTCTACAATGGACAGAATTCTACAATGCGTCTGACTCCACATATGCCTTAGCAGTCTTCTATAATGTGCTCACCTATATCAAGACAGAGGAGTATGATCAGATCCCCAACTGTAACCATGGTATGTGCTAGAGAAACTGATTCCAAGAAAATCACCTCAAAAGCAAAGTTCAAGGGGTGCATCTTGGCATTCACGTCAAGGACACAATGCAGGGTTATGTTTGGAGATCCAACTATAATTCTCTGTAGTGCCAAAAAAAATTAAGTGTTTTGCCAGCTTTCAAAGCCATATAGCACATGGTGAGCACGGTCAAAAAGACATCATAATGGGTTGACGTTTGGAAAAGAAAGTCAGGAAGAAATTACTGGCAAGAACAGACAGAAAAAAAGGCTGTTTTTAACTCTGCCACTGATTTGATGGCCAGTACTGTTAGACGTTACTGCTGGTCTCATGCTACCAACGCATTTAACCGGTCTTTTTCATGACATCAGACCATAATCACCAAGCTCCATGCACTTCATGTCAGTTAAAGATAACTATGCATTTTGGATTTCTGTAAAATTAAAATTAGAAAAAGAAACAAGGCCTGGAAAGAATGGAAAAAAGGCCAACAAAAATACCAAAAAGCGACTAATGGAAGGAAGGACATTGAGGAAACTCGGAGCTATAATATACAACATTAAGTATCCTGTTTTTGTTTATTTTGTTCTTTATTGTTATTTATAGCACTTTGTGTACTGTGTATTTTTCTAGCTAGTTTCACTGTGTGTGAGGTATTAACTGGAAATTGTCCACTTTTATTAAGCATCTGTTGGGTTGTTTGTTTCTGATAACTTGTTGCAGTTAAACTCTTTTTTCTAGAGGCTCCTTTAGCTGTTTAAAACTTTCATTTAAAGACTCGCTGCTGCTTTTCAGCTGTGAGAAACACTTCTGCAGTTTGTTCTAAGTAGAGGGGATATTTGTAGCATTTCCATATTCAGGCTTGTATTTGGGCCTAGTATTTGTGGAGGCTGTGTGTCTGAACACATATTCAGGGACATCTTGGTTTAGCCAAAGCCATCAGGCATTTCAGTGAGACAGAATCGTTTGAGGTCACTGGCTGACTGAGGTCACCTGGACTACAGCTTAGACTAAGCACCTCACTGGTTCTTTTGAGATTTATTTCTTAAAAGCTGTCTCAGGTTTCAACCTTCTGTTACCTAAGAAGTTCAGTTGTGAAAAAAAAAAAAAAAAAAGAATTTTCTGCTTTTACCTTATTTGTGTTTCGTCCTACTTTATTTTCCTTTTGCGTCATCTTAAAAGTACTCAATTGTATTTATTACTGCTTGGTGTAACTCATTCTAAGCCTTTTAGTTTAAGCACTTGGGCTTCAGACCAGTTGTTTTACATTAGGAAGGTTTGTGGCCTGCACTGTGGTGGCAGGACAGGTAGCTTGCATCCTTCTAAGTTGGGAACTGTTCATTGAGGGCTCAGTGTCTGTTATTCTAAAAGTGTATTAGTTCTGGTTTAAGCACTTGGGCTTCAGGCCAGTTATTTTACATTAAGAAGGTTCGTGGTCTGCACTCTTGTGGGAGGAGAGGCTGGACTCTGCCCTTCTGAGCTGGGAATTTCTGGTTAAAGGCTTATAGTGCCTGCATATTTGAACTGTTTCTTACTGAAATTGGTACACCTTGTTTGCTGTAGCATAGACTAGATCCAGGCCTGCTGAATCTAGCTTTGTTTGTATGCTTGTTGTTTGTTTGCTTGTTATTTCCCTGAAACACTAATTCCCACCTAAAACGTGGCTTTTCAGCGCTTCTGTGGATCCCTAGTGATATCTGCATTGCTTACTGTACTTCTTTCCTTGTTTCACTTGAAAGAAAGTTACTGTTTGTCGTTTTTGCATTTAAGTTACCTGTAACACATTGCATTTAAGTTACCTAGCATTTGATCACTACAGCAATTATACAAATCAGCACTAAAAAATTAAAAGCACTACACCCTCACAAATTCCCCTTGAGTACCTTGTTCCCCACTGGCCCTTTTTTCCAATTATAAAGGAATTCCCAATACTATTCTAGCATGTCCAAAGGTCAGTTGTCAATCTCCTCTCCGGTCCAGCTGGTGAATCTGGGAATCTTGAGGCAATGTTGTGACTCATGTACACAGACAACCCTCTCCTCCTCCCAACAAATTCCAACACATGTGAGAGATGCAACCATATAGCCAAACTGGAGGCTAAGCTCTCTCAACTCAGTACTGGCGTAACCAGTCAGGAGGAGAAGGAAACCATACTCACTACAATTCCAGTCTCACATAGACCTACCACGACAGCAAACTAAACACATAAACACACAAAAACATACTCAGAGGCTTTAAATAAAAATCTGCCTAAGCAGAGACCTCCAAAGCAGACACCCAAGCAACCGCTACCCCAAAACAAAACACGTGCAACACATAGCTCACAAAGCCAGTGTGCCGAACAGTCACAGCCCTTAAGGCTAAACAACACACCTGATACACTTGTAATAGGGGACTCGTCAGGCACACTGACGTCCCGCTCACCAGGCTGAACAAGGGGAAGGTCACGGTGAGCTGCCTGTCGGGTGCTAGGATCTGCCACATAACACAAGCACTCAGGTCACTCCAAGGCAAGTACAAATATGACTCCGTCATTGCCCATGCTGGTGTGAATGACCTGAGACATACCTCCCTGGACTACATGAAAAGAGACAGAGGAGCTCCCTGAGCATGTAGCCCAGGCCGGTATGACCCTGACCTTGAGTAGCATCTTACCCTCACCAAAAATGATGCCACAATATGAAGACAAGATGATCAATTTCAACAATTGGCTTAAGTATTGGTGTCATTCAAAGGGGATCCAATGCCCGTCAGCCTGGGATGACATGCTCGACAAGCCACGATGCTTCGCTAGGGACAGCTTGCACCTGTCACCCCTGGGCTTTCGGATATTGGCAAAGGCTCTTGCTAACCCCATAGTGCCTTTTTTAGACAAGGCTCAAAAGACAAACCCACCTCCATAGTATCACAAGGGATAAGAAACTAAGAGTAATGCTACTCAACGCCAGAAGTCTAAACCTTAAGATGCATGCACTTGAAACTCTCCTTAGCATGGAGAACATCTATATCTGTGCAGTAACAGAAACCTGGTTCAAGGTTCCCGAGAGCACCCCAGCACTACCAGGTTATACCTCATACCATGCTTTTCAGCCCCAAAACTTGGACCGAACCACAAAAGGAGGGAGAGTATCAATATTCGTCAAAGATACCCACACCTCCAGGTTGGTGGCACAGCACGAAGCATCAGAGACTATCCATGTGCAACTAACAGTGGGTAAAACTGCCTTCCAGTTTATAGCCTGCTACAGACCACCCTCCCAAACCCAGGAACCCCACTCGGCCTTCCTAAGAACACTGGAAAATATGAAGGTCTCTCCAAACACCATTATATTGGGCGACATCAACTATCCAAACAGACTGGGAGCATTACTCTAGCTCCAACACCCTAGCCCAAAGGTTCCTAGAATTTATACACTCAAATGCTGTGGAACAACTTGTTACCACTCCCACAAGAGGGGAAAACATACTGGACCTGATCATCACCAACATGGGGACACTATGCTCCAGACCAAAAGTGTATCCCTCACTGGTAAGATCAGACCATAAACTAATCTCACTGGATATTCACATCCCGACCCAACCCCCTGCCCAGAAAACACAGTGAAAAACTTCTCTAAAGCAAATTTCACACTCCTCAAAACCGAGGTGGAATCCTTCAAAGCCCCCGGGTCTGTGGAAAATACGGCCCAGACTGCAGAATCCTTTATAAAACGCATTCTATGAACACCTTCAGGAATGCATGGATCATGCAATCCCAAATAAAACCAAGACCCAATCCTCCAAAGGCAGACGTCCTGTCTGGTGGACCCCAGCCATAAACAAACTATACAATAGGAGGAGGAAGCTACTACATGGTGGAGCAAAATCCCAAAAAGGGAAGGCATCTCTGATCAGTATTAGCAAAAAACTACGCGCACTCATAAAATCATCTAAGGCCAGCTTCGAGAGAAAATTTGCACAGGACACCAAGGATAATCACAAGGCTTTCTTTAGTTATGTTAGGTACCTGGGTGGGAATTCCCAGATATGCTCAGAATTAGTCCAAAATGACAAAAAATACACCGAACCCACAGACATTGCCAACATCCTAGCTGACAGGTTCAGCGCAAACTCCCCTCCCCCTCCCCACCAAAAGGGCAAATATCTATCCCAGCAGAGTGCTGACCCCGTGACATCTCAGATGCTCAGGTAAGAGCCGCCCTCTCCAAAGCAAAAAACACAGCATCAATGGGACCAGACGGTGTCCCGGGCTGCGTCCTACATGAACTCCAAGAAGAGCTAAACCCAAACATAAAACTACTGTTCAATCTCAGCCTTACTACAGGATATGTACCCAAAGAGTGGCATACAGCAACAGTGGTCCCTCTCCACAAAGGTGGTGCCTCAACGGATCCTGGAAACTATCGCCCCATAAGCCTGACTAGCTTGGTCTGCAAAGCTATGGAAAGGATCATCATGGACCTCATAAATAAAGATATTGGGGACCTACAGACACTGGATCCTACCCAGTTCGGCTTTGTTAAGGGCAGATCCTGCCTCTTAAACCTGGTTGATTTCTTTGAAACAGTCACCAAGGCCACTGACGAGGGAAAGGTGGTCCACACAGCCTACCTGGACCTTGCAAAAGCCTTCGATACAATACCCCACTCGGGTATTATAGATAAGCTCACCAGCTTAAATATAAACCCCTATGTCACTAGATGGGTTGCAAACAGGCTCAAGGACAGAACTCACATGGTTAGAATTGCTGGAGCCATGTCAGACTCCAAACCAGTTACAAGTGGCGTCCCACAGTCCTGGGACCTCTCTTGTTCGGTATATATTTCTCGGAGGTACAGGCCAACACGGAAGGACTGTGGCTGACCAAGTTCGCAGATGACTGCAAACTGGGCGCCATAAATAGACTCTCCAGCAGACACAAGCATCCTCCAAAAGGGCCTCATAGAAACAGACAACTGGTGCCAGAGCCATGGCCTCAAGCTAAACGCCAAAAAGTGTATAGTCATCCCCTTTGGCAAAAACAAAGTGCCCACAAATTACCACATAGGTGGTAATCCATTAAGTACAGAAGAAGTAATTAAAGGACCTGGGGACCCAAGCTGATAGCAATCTCTCATTTGACAACCACGTGGCCAAAGTGGTTAGAAAAACATTTTATATAGCCCACCTAATCATGAAGGGATTCACATCTAGATCAGGGGAGGTCATCGTGCCTCTTTACTCATCCCTCATCAGGCCCATAATTGAGTACAATGCCCCTTTTGGGATGTACATTACCAGACACCTGCAGCAACTGGAAAGACCCCAAAAGTACCTCACAAAGAGGATCAAAGGGCTCAAACAGATGCCATATGCTGCCCGGTTAAAGAAACTCCAGCTCTACTCAGTGGCATACCGCCTGCTCAAAGGCGATCTGTGCCTGACGTATAAAGCCATGTCCAACCCGGAATTAATGGACATGCTGCACCTCAGAAAATCCAAATCCCATCGAGCTACGCGCTCGAGAGACTTGAACCTCAGCACTGAAAAAATTGGACATGCTGGAGGGACAGTTTCATAACCCAGAGGCTCCCTTCACTCTGGAATAAAATCTCAGTCCAGGTTAAGCAGAGTCCCTCATTGACTCTCTTCAAGAGGAATCTTGATGAGTGGATGGGAGATCATAGGTTTACCCCGGGTATCACTTCTGTGTCACTGTTAGACAGAGGCACAGTATACTAACCTCGAAAAAGGGCATAGCAAAATTAATTTAAAATGGGTGGCGAAAGCCAAACACACACTGGCTAGGCTTATAAATGCCCTAGGGCAGATAGGTTCATAGGTTCATACTAGGCTAAGACTAATACCATTAAGGCTAGTTACAAAATCTACAAACTTCCTGACTTCGGTGGTGGGGGAGGGGGGCACTCTGGTCTAACAAAATTTTCACAAAGTTAAAGGTACAGCTAATCTTATTCTTGAACTGATATGGGAGACTGAAGCCAACAACCATATCACCTATATTCTCTTCTCCAGATGAGGTGAAACAAATCATCTGACTACATGAAATTTCATCCCCTCCAGTCCTTATTCATGTGTGCTAACTTTAAGTCTATTCTGAACCTCTAGACCCAAGCCTTACTTACCTTCTGAAAAGCCTTAAATAAACCATCAGCTGGTACGGACACGTTCCTGATTTTTCTCTCTCTCTCTTTTTTTTTTTACTCTATTATTACATTTTTAAACCGACTGCCAAAGAAGACTGAATAAGGTCCGGGCAGTTTTTTTTTTTTTTGGTATTGTGAGTTCAGTAATTTTGGTAATCAGGATCAGACGTCATCCGCATTTGATTTGGAAGATCACTATAATGTGGGGAATGAGATTTTCACCTTTTCGCACCACCATTTTGTGGTCTCGGAGTGGATATATGCAAGTACCAGACAGTATGTGTGATGGTGCGGGGGGGGGGGGTTGCCCCAGCATACTTTTTTCCCCCAAGTTACTAAGTGTCAACCAGCTGTGCTTGATGTACTGTATGCCGATGTAGCTGGTAGGCGATGTTGCAAAATGCAATCATATACGTCTATTTGAGTGTACAGTTTACATATATTACATATACATACACACATTTACACACATGTGCGCATATGTTACAAATCTCCAAGCATCTTGAATGTTGAGATGAATACCAAACTTTCTTTTTTTAACTGTATATGCAGATGAGATAAATTAAAAGCTATTGTTGAGGGGGGTGTACATCTCCACACCACTTACTACTGTATATGATAATTCCAAGAATTCAGAACAATGGGGAAAAGGGAAAACAAGTACAAAACCCCACTGTTTTGTGACTTTGAAACAAAGTCCATCTCTGCATATCCAACAAAATGACCAAAATATTGAATCAGTCACACACACACACACAGATTATATATATATATATATATATATATATATATATATATATATATATATATATATATATATATATATATATATATATATATATACACACATACATATATACACACACAAAATATGTGCACGTACATACATACTAAAACCAAACTTGTACAGACAGCAGTCGCGCGCACACACACACACACACACACACACACACACACACACACACACACACACACCCAAAATAACTAAATCAGTGCATTCTGTAACACAGTACAATGAGTTTTTATATGACATTTCCAACTTATGACCTCCCATTATCTTGTAAATTGCTTTTCTAGTTTCCCTTTTCAATCGTTTCTAATCTTCTCTTAGAAAAATCTTTCACTTAACGTTGCCCTACCCCTTTATCTTTGCCTATACTCATAAAACCTGGTAAGCAGGCAGCCTCTAGCCTAATGCAAATGTCTTTTTGGCCTGATCGCACTATTACCTTCCCTTTCTAGTTCTTTGCTACCAATAACTTGGTTCCTTTGCCAGTTTTCTCAAGTAAATTCCAGCCTATTTTCTGAACCATTATTTGCAGTCATCCCTACTGGCAAAATCTTTTTCCATTCTCATGTTGACTTAGTTGTTAGAATACTCTGCTACTTTAAGACTGTATTATTTTGGGAACACTTCACAATGCCGAAATCCTGAAAGATCTAATTTCATATGTCCGAGACCATATGATCGAACTTTCGCAATCCCGACATGTGAAAGTACAGTTTTGTACCTACCATAAATGTAGATGTTAGAGTGTTCACCCTGCTGCAGTCATCACACTTGGGTTATCCTGTCGTCAGGCGGTCCCGCAGTCGGCCGGAATTCCAAAGTCTTGGTCCGGCGTCGGTCGCTGTCGCCTCTTCCCGGACATCAGTGTGCCAGGGGTATATATATTGCAACCGACGCCACTTTCTTCAGTTTTTCTTGCCCCAGATGTCAGGTGTCCCCAAAAAGGTGATCAGAAATTAATACCAAAAGGAATAACCACAGCAAAGGAATAACCACAGCACAAACACAAAATCCCTTCAGCTATAAGCAAATACATCAGTAAGGCATAGAAGAGATTTAGCCAGTAGATCAGAGGGGATGGAGGGGGGTTAACCTGGACTGCAGCAGGGTGAACACTCGAACATCTACATTTATGGTAGGTACAAAACTGTACTATGTTCGTGTTACCCTGCTGCAGTCATCACACACGGGTTGAATCCCAAAGCTAAGGTAGGGGGGAGGTATCATAGAGGGTTAGTGGAGGCTATAACGCCCTGCAGAACTGCAGTGGCGAAGCCCGCCCTGGACTTTGAGTAAAGAGGTAAGTGATAGTGTTTGGTGAAGATGTGTACTGAACTCCAAGTTGCAGCTTCTAAAATTTCCTTGGTTGGAACCCCCCCTGAGAAAGGCTGCAGAGGTAGCTGTAGCCCTGGTAGCGTGGGATCTAATGGTAGCAGGAACTGGTTTCCCATGATGTGTATAGCAGAAACGTATGCAATGACCTATCCATTAAGAAATGGTTTGCTTTGAAATAGCCTTCCCTTGAGAAGCTGTAGCATAGGATACAAAGAGCTGGTGATATTTTCTGAAAGCCTTAGTTTTGTCCAAATAGTAACGAAGCTGCCTGTAAATGTCCAAGGAATGCAGGAGTCTCTCACCTTTGTTCTGTGGATTGGGGAAGAAGGTGGGTAAGTGGATGGTTTGATTTAAAGCTACACTGGAAACCACCTTAGGCATAAAGGAAGGATTAGTTCGTAGAGAAACTCTGTCTTGATGAAAAATGAGGAAAGGTTCCACTGCCATTAGTGCTTGTAGCTCTGAGACTCTTCTAGCTGAAGTTATTGCTACGAGCAGGGCAGTCTTCCATGATAGGAACTGTAGTTCTGCAGGGAAAGCTGGTTCAAAGGGAGGTAGCGTTAGTTTTTCCAGAACAAAATTGAGGTCCCATGTTGGTTTTTTTGCCCCTCTGAGGAACTGCCTTAGAAGAGGATGTGAAAATAAAGGTGGATCCATGTTGTAGTGCGCTGAAATAGCCAAAGCATGGATTTTAATTGAGGAAAAAGAAAGTCCTTTGTGCAACATCTCAGTTAAATACTGTAGAATGTGAGGCATGTGAGGGTGAATTGTGTCTTGGCCTTTAGCTTGGTTCCAGGCACAAAACCTTTTCCATTTGTCCGAATAAGCCTTCCTGGTGCTTGGCCTCCTGGCTTCCAGAATAACATCCAGAACTGCTTGTGAAAGAGGTGCTGGTTGGATGCTTAGAGGATTTGCCATGCAGCCAGATTTAAAGTTTTGAGCTGGCTGTGAAGAATCTGATTGTTTTGTTGTGTGAGCAAATGGGGGATTTGAGGCAATATCCATGGTGGGCTGTGGGCCATATTTTTCAATAGCGGATACCAGTGCTGGCGTGGCCAGTCTGGGGCTATGAGAATCAGTCGTGGTCTCTCCTTTTTGACTTTCAAAAGAACCTTTGTGAGGAGAGGCAATGGAGGGAAGGCATATACTGTCAGGTTTTTCCAACTGAAAGAGAGACAGTCCACTTTCCAAGCTTGATGGTGAAATGTCCTTGTACAAAATTTTGTCAGTTGATAGTTTTGAGGACTGGCGAACAGGTCTATGTCTGGAAGGCCCCATTTTTGAGTTATCATTGCAAATATTTGTGGATCTAGTTTCCACTCGTGGGGATCCTTGATGTTTCTGCTGAGGTAGTCTGCCAATGTGTTCTTCTGTCCTGGCAGGAATTGAGCTTGTAACTGAACTTGGTAGGCCAGAGCTGTGTTTCATAAGATCATTGCTTGCCTGCATAGCGGGTAAGAATGTGTATCCCCTTGTTTGTTTATGTACCACATTACTGTGGTGTTGTCCGTCTTTACTGCAAGTTGTCCTGGATGTAATAGATCCTTGAAGGCTGTCAGAGCTTTCTGTACAGCTAGCATCTCTTTTTGATTTATGTGCAGATTTCTTTGATCTGCAGTCCATAGGCCTTGGATGCATTGTCCTGCCATGTGTGCCCCCCAGGCGTAGTCTGAAGCTTCTGTTGTGATAGTTTGCCTGGCTGGGGGCAAGGTGAAAGGCTGACCCTTGTTGAGGTGACATGCCTGTGACCACCATAGAAATTCCTGTTGAAGGCAGGGAATGAGAGATATAATTGTGTCCAAGCTGTGGCTGTGTTGAGACCATACGCTTTTTAGGTACCACTGTAATTTCCTCATATGCAGCTTTGCAAATGGTATTATTAGAATGCAAGATGCCATGAAGCCCAAAGCCTGCAGAATTTTTCTTGCAGTTAATTGGGTCTTTGTTGCCATTGTCTTGAAATATGGAGACAGTTGTAGTTGCTTGTCTGGCGTAAGATAAGCCTTCTGGGCCGTTGTATTCAAGCTGGCACCCAGGAATGTCATTTTTTGTGAGGGTACTAGTTTTGACTTCTTTTCGTTTACTGTGTACCCTAGGCAGTTTAGTAGATGCTTTACAAAGGTCAGATGATGTAAGAGAATGTCTTTGCTTTCTGCTTGGATGAGGCAGTCGTCCAGATATGGATATATTTGAATTCCTCTGTCTGCAGAATGCAATTACTGGTGCCAGGCATTTTGTGAAAACTCTGGGCGCAGTAGATAAGCCAAAGGGCAGTGCAGAGAATTGGTAATGGGTTGAACCTGCAATGAAACAGAGGTATCTTCTGCAACTTTGTCCGATAGGGACATGCAGGTATGCCTCCTTGAGGTCCAACTTAACTAGCCATGCTTCCTTGCCCAACATGGGAAGTAGCTGCTGTAGTGTTAGCATCTTGAATTTGGGTACTTGTAAGCAAGTGTTTAGAATTGAAAGGTCCAGAATTGGTCTCCAGGCATTGTCCTTTCTGGGCACTAGAAAGAATCTTGAATAAAATCCTTGGCCTTGCTCTCGAGTAGGTACCAGTTGAATGGCTCTCATTTCCATGAGAGCTGTAATTTGCTTTTGTGCCTCTGCCCATTGATTTTGTGGCAGATTTGGCATTCCTCTTTTCATTGGCAAGCTGTGAAAGTGGAATCTGTATCCTCTTAAAATTATGTCTAGGACCCATTTGTCCTTTGTGACAATGTGCCAGTTGTCTGCAAAAAATGCGAGTTTTCCCCCCAAGGGGGCTGCCAAGAGAGTAGTGCTTGGCCAGATGAGGTGCAAGTCATTGAGTTTGCCTTCTGGTGGTTTGAGACCGGTCTTCTCCTCCCTTCTGTGTTGTAGAGCCCCATTGGCGAGGTTTATACTGGGCTTGTGGTTGTCCTCTGCCTCTTGGGCGTCTGTATTTACCCCTCTGTGGTCTGTCAGTGGCTGGAAATGACCAATTTTTTGTTGGCCAGTTTCTGCTGAAGCGAGGGGGTTGTACTTGTAGGAAATCTTTGACTGTCTGCATAGATTTTGCCTTATTTTCCATTTTCTTTAAAACTTCTTCTACTTTAACTCTAAAAAGAACATCTTGCTGTAAGGGAGCATCTAGTAGTTTTGCTTTAACATGATCAGGCAGAGTTTGTTCCTTTAACCAAGCATGCCTACGTATAAAAGACCCAGTGACAGCTGCTCTGCAGGAGGCCTCCAAAGAATCAAACCCACATTCTAAGGTATGTTTGCCCACCTGCTCAGTGGCGTGCAACAGATCCTGTACTTCTTTCAATTCAGATTGTTGAGGGAGAGAGGTTATTCTTTGCTTTAACTGAGAGATTAGAAATCGCTGATACTTAAGCATGTGAAATTGACAATTCAGTGCCCTCATAGCTAGTGTGGCTGAGGTGTAAACCTTTTTCCCCCACCTGTCTAGTGCTCTAGAATCCCTCTCAGAAGGTACTGGGTTTTTAGCCATAGAAGCCTTAGCCCCTTTGGGACCCTGTGTGATAGTCTCTGGGTCAGCTACAGGGCTTTTGTAAAGAAATTTGTGGGGATCAGGCACTCTATAGTATCTGTCTGGCTTAGCCGGAGCAGGAGGTAGAGAGTCAGGGTTGAAACTGGATTCTAAATAGACATCATCCACGATGTCCAAAACTGGTGGGATGGCAAGTGGTCTGTGTTGTGGGAGTAAAAGAAATTCTCCGAGCTTTTTCTTTGAATCAGAGTAGTCCTGACCTTCCCAGTGAAAATGTTCCCTCATAGTGTGTAAAGTTCCCCAAAGTTCCCCAAAGGAGTAGTCTTCAGGAGGAGAAGCTGAAGGAATGGAGTCCTCAGCATCAGAATCTTCATAAGGAGAGCAAGAGAAGTCTTAGTCCTCAGAGGAGTATGTAGAAATGGACATTTGCTCAGAGGATGCATAATCTTCCTCTTGTCTAGGCCTTTTGTCAGGAGGGGGCTGGGAACCCCTGATTAAAGAAATCAAATCTTCAGCCATTTTGAGCATCTGTTTCTTAGGCATGGGGCCTTGAACAGGAGACTGAAGTGCAGTCCTTTTAGATTTAGAAGGAGTCTTAGACTTAGAAAACGTTTTAATGGTGAGAGTCGTTGGTCTGAAAACACCTTCAGAAACCGATGGCGTTTCTGTAGTACCAACGTCTTTTGCAGCAAAGTCGTCGGAAGGGCCTGAAGTTAAAGGCTGCGTCAGCCTGGTACATTCCGTCAAAATTTCCGTAGCGGTCTCGGGTTCCAGATCTGCAGTAGTCAGGGGCTGCGTCGGAGCCTCACTGAGGACCGGAGAACCAGAGACCGGATCGGCCGAGGCCTCGGAATCTGGCTTAGGCCTGGGCTGTCTGTCCTTATCCCTGCGTTTTTTGTGCACGCTGGTAGTCGGTTGCTCCAACGGCATGGTGTAGTTAAATTTCCTACCGAAGTAGTGTCATGCAAAATCAAAGCGTTTTTTAATAGTACGCTTATTAAACCTAGCACAAAACCGACAAGAAGTGACGTTGTGGTCTGGGCCTAGGCAAGGTATGCAATAAGAATGGAAATCCTTATGAGCTATTTGCTTCCCACAAGAAATACTTTTTCTGACATCGGTCTGAGGCAAGAAAAGTTTCCCCAACGGGGTACTTGGCTTTATAGAAGACTTCGGTCTGAAATTCGAAAATCTCAGGAGTCGGCCGACCGGCACTTGCGAACTGCTTCTGCTTCGGGCACCGCGTGGCAAGAAAGACTGAAGAAAATGGCGTCGGTTGCAATATATATACCCCTGGCACTCTGACGTCAGGGAAGAGGCGACAGCAACCGACGCCGGACCAAGACATTGGAATTCCGGCCAACTGCGGGACCGCCTGACGACAGGATAACCCCAAGTGTGATGACTGCAGCAGGGTAACACAATGAACATCAGAGATCTGCATACAGCGCGGAATGGGAGATTTCCCTTTTCCTCTCTGTAGTGCGATCTTGGAGTTGGAATATTTAAGTAGCAGGGTGTGGGGGGTGCAGGGGGGCTTACTCCCCTGCAGAAACATTTAATTTAAATGTTTTTTTTCTTTGATTTGTTTTGGAATTTCAATATTCCGAAACACTGATCATATGAAATTCGATGTTTCGGAATTTCGAGATTCTGAACCAAATCCATTATTCTATACGGTTTTCTTCTTAAGGATCTGCATCCAAAATCACATTCTTGCTTTATTTCTTGAGCTTTGCCCCTCTTTCATCATCATTATATTCTGCTTGCATTGTGCATATCAGCCTTTACTGTGCAGCTCTAAAACATTTCTTTAAATCAGGTAAAGCTAAACTACATTGTTCTACTGGAAGGACTAGCTTACCCCCTTAACTCTTGCCCTCTTAGTTTTCCCAGTAAATTCCCAGAATTCTTTAACTCATGCAAGCCTACAGTGGATTTTTTGTACACTTCCATTTCACAACCATAGCTCCTCACAGCATCCAGACCTTTTTTTAGGTCAGACTCCTTTAACTAAGTGACTTATCACCTAATAACAGGCAGTATTAGAAAGTGCAAACAGTTATTAACAAAACAACACTAAGACAGTTAATTTGGGATGTCCTGCAGCAGAGAAATGAATTGCTATCCCTTACTATTTGAAATTAATCACTATCCCTTAATCACTATCCCTTATTATTCTTATGTCCATATTTTCATAGCTGAAAGTCTCACGTGTTACTAAGGAATACGGTGTGAGCTGCCATAGTGGAAAACAGGAAAATTCATGATCAATGTCCATTAAAATCATACTACACCTTAGATGCTGCCTGTGTTTGTTAGTGATTATGAAAATAAAACAATACTTCCATATGTACTTAATACTTCCAAAAAACAAGTGACTTACAAATTCTTGCATGACATCAGGTGAAACCTTTCTTACACAGCTTGAGAGATATTCAGTGTTATACATTTACTTGTATAATTAACAATATAAATGTTTTCATATTTCAATAAATAATCTCAAACATGCACTCAGATTAATCTTTGTCAAATGAAAACTTGCATCTGGTTAACAAAAATGTTGTAACAAACAATATATGTCTATTTTTTTTACAGTTTCCTAGACATAATTTTTGTAAAATTTTAGCAAAAATTAAAATTTTAGGTTTGTGTGAATTACTAGCATATTACAGTACTTATCAAAAGACTATGAGTGCACTATTGTCACTGTAAAGAATAGCTCTTCCTGATAACATTGTCCGGTTTTGATAGCTTTCATTGTCCTCAAAATATTTACATTTGTTTATCATGTGCTTTTAAGTTTATTTTTCAGAAAATGTTCTGGAATGTAAGATGTCTGACACGCCACAAAACACACGTTAATTAATGTACACAGTTTCTCCTCTGGTAGATAAATATGCCTGACCCATATATAAAAATGAAAGGGTCTAAAAACATTTTCACTACTTGTATCTTTCTAATCGTATCTTCAAGAGTTTTCAGTTTCACAATTTTTTTATTATCTTCTATTTAGTCTCTTCCCACATATCCTTAGCTGCCATAACAAAAGCTTTTTTAATCCATACTCCTAAATACTTCTGTGACACCCATGCACTGGCCCAGCAATCAAAGAGCCTCAATCCTTACCAACACCAGTGAAGGGTGTCCATATAGGGAACGAATAATAAATATGCACACAGTAAAGTACAATTTCCCTTAAGAGCACACAGAGATCACAGTTAGTCTGGGGCTGGTGTTTCTCTTTCTTTCCAAGTCCCCAATAAGACTCCCCACTGGCACAGCTACAGTGTCTAGACCTCAGCCTAGAGGGCAAGCTAAAACCTCCAGCACCCTCTCTGTCCAACCAGTGCTTAGTGTCCCTGCCCAAGAAGCGGACACACACACACACTTTGAGATAAGAATTTATACAACCATACAGACACTCCTGGGGAAGGCTGGCACAGGTTCTCCAGCTGTGCGCCTTTTACCCAGACTATACAGTAGAAATCACTGCCACCACCCAGCTAATATTTATCAGCTACTCAGAGACCCTTATGAAAGGTGTCCAATTATTACTGTGCAATATTATTATCCAAATGGTAAGTGTGACTGAACAGTCAAGGCTTATTAGAGAGTGATTTGGTACAGTATCACTATACACATGCAATGTACTCTAGAGCTTAAATTAACTCTACATAAAAAACAGCCACAGTTGAAAGGTTTAAAATATTTAATAATAAAAACACAAGACAATATTTCTTACTACACAGTGCTAGTCAAGAGTTCAGAGATAACAGGGAAATACTTAAAATAATACCGTAGTAAAGTTCTGACATCACAGGAAAAACACAGTCTAATCTTCCTAATTCCTAGCTATTTCTAAGAGAAAACACAGTTCTAAATAATGTGCATATAGAGCAAAGCAGTACTGGTGATGTTGAATGTTCAAGACAAAAATGCTCAGACCTCTCAGATTCTCTCTCTTTAAATTGATAACACTGAGCTGCTTCACATGACATCATTCTTCACACTTCTCTGGTGTTCCCAGGCTAACAGAAACTACATTTACATGCTTTACACCTGGTCAGAAACCAGAGCAATAAAGAACATTTATGCATGCAAATTCTAGCCATTAACTCTGGCCTTAAAACAACAGGCAGGATGCCTCCCCCTCTAAACATATTGACTCCGAATTTTAACATCAACGACAATAATAAAATGCTTGACTTAGCTTTCTTACAGCAGAGTGCACTGTTGTTACGTTTTTGCAGTTCAATATCCAATGCAGTCCTTTCGCATTTAAGAGAACAAGCCTGTGGCTTGCATTAATATTTAAAAACGACAGAATTATCTACAAAATTCTATCTGGCTATGCTGGCAGCCTTCACCTATCTTCACACACCCTCGCCCCAGAGAACTCAAGCTAGTTTTTCAAGTGACCCTTGAGAAATGCTGATTGAGAGGGTTAGGTCCGAGTATAGCTTACCCCATTACCTGTCTTGAGAGCCCATCTGCACCGGCATTGCTAATCCCACTGTGGTGCTGCACTGACATGACATATATGCTTGCAAACCTAGGTTCCATCTTCGCAACATGGCATTTTGCTGGCTGGCTTTGTTTAGCCATGTTAGAGGGTTGTGATATGTCACTACTGTGACTTTTCTTCCATACAGATAAGGCTGACACAGTGCCCACACTATGGCTAGACATTCCTTTTCCACAGCTGCATAGCATTCCTCCCTGGGTTGGAGCCTACGATGGAGATAAACCATCAGATGCTCTTCTCCCTCTGAAGCAATCTGGCTAAGTACGGCCCCCCACCCCATGGTTTGAAGCATCCACCTGAACAACAAATTCTTTGATGTAATCTGGACTGGCTAACACAGGAGGTCCTCCCAAAGCTTTCTTAAGCTCCTGGAATGTCTGCTCACATGCTGGTGTCTACACTACCTTATCTGTCCTGTTCTTCCTTGTCCGGTCTGTGAGGGAAGCAGCTACAGTACTATAACTGGAGACGAACTTTCTGTAGTACCCTACTGTCCCTAAGAATGCCCTGCTGTCCCCACGAATGCCCTCACCTGCTTTTTAGTAACAGGTGCAGGCCATGCCTGAATGGCTTCTACTTTGGCAGGTTCTGGCCTGATCTTACCACTCCCCACTCTATATCCCAGGTAGGAGACCTCTGCCATAACCACCTGACATTTGCTCAGCTTAATGGTCAACCCTGCCCTCTGTAGTCTGCCAAGCACCTCCCTGACGACATGCTGAAGGTGCTCTTGCCAGGAATGGTTGTAGATGGCAATATCATCTAGATAAGCAAGGGCAAACCCTCCTGCTCCTACTAGGATATGATCTACCAGCCTCTGGAAAGTCGCTGGGGCATTTTTCATCCCAAAGGGCATCTTTGTGAACTCATATAAGCTAAAAGGAGTCACAAAGGCTGACTTCTCTCTAGCACTAGGAGTCGAGGGAACCTGCCAGTAACCCTTGGTAAGATCAATGGTTGTAAGATACTTAGACCCACCCAGCTGCTCTAGGGCCTCGTCTGTCCTAGGCATGGGGTAAAATCTGACTCCGTGTGACTAATTTCCTGTAGTCCACACAGAACCTGGTGCTGCCATCCTTCTTTGGCACCAGCACCACTGGGGAGGCCCAGGGACTGCTGGGACTCGAAGTACCCCTAGTTCCAACATCTCCTGTACCTCCTCCCTGAGAGTCTGTCTGACTCTCTCAGGCACCCTATAAGAGGCCTGCCTAATAGGTCTTTGGGGTCTTGCATCCATCTGGAGCTGCACTAGGTGGGTGCCCCCTGGTTTCTCAGTGAACATGCCCCCAAACTACTGTAACACTGCTAGGATTTCTCGAAAGCTGCTGGGGCATTGCTACCCCTTCCACTGAGGTGTCAGTCTGAGCCTCATTGAGGAGAACAGTCACCAGATCTCCCTCAGACTCCCCCTGCAATCCACTGCAAATGCTCAACACAAGGGCCTCCCTATCATGGTAAGGTTTCATCATGTTAGCATGGTACAATCTTTGCCCCTGCCTTCTGCCTAGCAGTTCCCCCATGTAGTTAACATCACTTACCACCTTGTAGGGTCCCTCCAAAGCTGCTTGCTGTGTCTGACAGGAATGAGAACGATTACCTGCTGCCCCACAACAAACTCTCTAGCTTGAGCATTCCTGTCATACCACATCTTTTTCTGTTGTTGGGCTTCTGCCAGGTTCTCCTGGGCCAAGCCCATGAGCTCCCTGAGCCTTGTCCTGAAGTTTAGGACACATGCCACAACAGATTCCTTGTGAGATTCACACTCACCTCCCCACTCATCTTGAATTAAATCTAGAGGTC
This sequence comes from Protopterus annectens, assembly GCF_019279795.1. NCBI lineage: Eukaryota > Metazoa > Chordata > Ceratodontiformes > Protopteridae > Protopterus > Protopterus annectens. The sequence goes on along the minus strand of NC_056731.1, from coordinate 393,278,148 downwards.
CCCTCACCCTATGCCCATACAGCAACTCAAAGGGTGAAAAACCTGTGGATTCCTGGGGAACTTCTCTGTAAGCAAACAGATGGGGCATATATTTGTCCCACTCCCTCTTAAACTGATCTGCAAATGCCCGTAGCATGGACTTGATTGTAGAGTTTAACCTTTCCACAAGACCATTAGTCTGGGGATGGTAGGGGGTGGTCTTCAGGTGCTTCACCCCACAGGCCTTCCACACACAAGCCAGCAGGTCTGACATGAAATTGGCACCTCTGTCAGCCAGTATTTCTTTTGGGAAAACTACCCTGCTGAAAATCTCTAACAAAGCATTTGCCACATTTTCTGCCTCAATGGAGAACAAAGCCACTGCCTCAGGGTATCGTGTAGCAAGATCAACTACCACTAGGGTATACTCTTTCCCTATGGAACTTGGGGGTACTCAGAGGCCCCATAATATCCATAGCTACCCTCAGAAATGGCTCCTCAATCACAGTCAAAGGAGCTCTCACCTTGTCTCCTGCCTTGCCTAACTTTTGGCACTGCTCACAGGTCCTGCAGTACCCTGCTATATCTCTGGAAATTCCAGGCCAATATAAGTTCTATATGTATGTTTTATGCCCATATGACCTGTAAAGAGAATATCACGGGCTATGGCTAGTAGAAGCGCCAGACGGTAGACTCTAGGCACTACCAACTGTTACAGCCTCTTCATCTTCTACCCCTCCCTCAGGGGTCCACACTCTCTATAATAACCCTTTTCCCCATTATACAGATTCCCCTTTCCATGAGAATCGGGTGCCTCCCTAGCTACCTGCCTCAGGCCTTGCAATGTAGGGTCTGAGAGCTGAGCTGCTCTCAACTCTCTTTGTAACCTTTCCCAGCTCCCCTTCCACATGAAGTCTGGCACCCTCTGACAGTGGTGCTTCACCGTCGGCCTGGGTACTACTACTCACCTCTACCTTTGCAGTCCCTCTGTCCAAGGGAACATCAGTACCACAAGCAGCTGTGGCTCCTCTTCAGTCTCATTGCTACAGCGTAGCTTCGTCCCTGAAGTAACCACCTCACCAGTCCTGGCTGCAAGTATACAATCTGTCTGGGTCTCCCCAGGCTACCAGAACCACATGCTTGTCTCCTAGCCTGACTGCATATAACTGCATAAGCACATGGTACTGCCTCATCCAAATCCTTCCCTATCAGGACATCTGCAAGATGGTAGCTCAGTACCCCTGTTGTCTTAAGACAACCTACTATTGGCATTTTGTCTTTTCCACTTGCTGGCTTTCTCACCTTTTATTCCCCACCTTGCCTCCATGGACATATGTATGCCACATGGCCCCACTGGTTGCATTCAAAACATTTAACCCTAGGTCCTGGACATGTACCTGGACTAGTGGTTTCCCTGCTATTGGCAGATTCTGTTGGGGCAGTCTGTGCTGCCCACCATGGGTTCCTTTAGGCCCATGAGCAGTACTGGGAGCCCCTTTCTTGTGCAGGGATGCCCTGCTTGCTAGGTGGTATAGGTCTCCCTTCTTCCCCAACTCATCTGAAGTAGCACACTGTCCATCAGCTAACCAAATCCTCATGTCCTCAGGCAAAGTGCTAAGGGCTTGTTCCCTCACCAAAAGGTCTGCTAGCCCTTCAGAAGTGGTGACCTGACATCCACTTACCCATCTATGAAAATAAGTGCTCAGTTCAGCAACATATTCACACACACTTTCATCTGCCTTGTGTCTATGCTCACAAAACTTTTTCCTATAAGTTTCAGGTGTTGGCTTAAAAAACATTCTAACGAGTGATTTTTATCAGCTGTATAATCAAAACATTCACAATCAGCAAGTTTAGACAACACAGTTACAGCTTTACCATGGAGTAAGGGGGTCAGGAACCATACCCAAAGCCTTTGGTCAACATCATACTGTTTACATACTCTCAAACATATGAATGAAACTATCAAAATTATCCCGCTCTTTAAACTGCGGAAGAAATTTACTGACCTTTTGCACTTCTGGGGTCCAGTTACTCCCTTCCCCATTACCTCCAAGACTCTGGCGAAGAGTCAGCATCTCCTTCTCATGCTGCCTCTCCTTTTCCTCAGCTTCCATGCATAGCTGTTTCTCATTCTCCTCAGCCTGCAGACGTCTCAGTCTCTCAGCTGCTCCTACTTCCAAATGCCTGGCCTCCAACTCAAGTCTTTTTAGCTCCAGATGGATTTTTAAGTCCTCTGCAGAAAGGTTGAGCTGTGCATTCTTTGAAGGTGGTACATCTCCACTGCCGGCCTGATCATCCTCCTGGTTGCTGTTTTCTGATGCAGCTGTGACCAAGGCTGCAATCAGGCCTGCCTCAGTCAGGTTTCCATGCACCAGTCCCCTAGCCTGGCACATCTCAGCCAGCTGAGTCAGCCGTCCGTACTCCTCTGCTAACATGCTGCCTGCTCCCCCTGACCAAGTTAACAAAACAAATAAAACAATTGTGATCTGAACTCTGAGTATTCACTGTGTGGCTGATTTAGAGTACAAAACACCTTCAGTGATCACTGTACACAAGCTGCAATAATTCACTCTACCCACACCACTACAAATCAATTAGTATTTGCCAACCAATTATTTGGTGTGGATATCCCACCACTGCCAAACAATTAATATGGGATGCCCGTGCACTGGTCCAGCAATCAAGGAGCCTCAATCCTCATCACTAACACCAGTGAGGGGCGTCCATATAGGGAAATGATAATAAATACACACACAGTAAAGTACAATTTCCCTTAAGAGCACACAGAGATCACAGTCAGTCTGGGGCTGGTGTCTCCCTTTCTCTCCAGGTCCCCAATAAGACACCCCACTGGCACAGAAATAGGGTCCAAATCTCAGCCTAGTGGGCAAGCTAAAACCTCCAGCACCCTCTCTGTCCAACCAGTGCTTCGTGTCCCTGCCCAAGTAGCTGACACACACGCACTTTTAAGAGTTTATACAACCACATAGACACTCCTGGGGAAGGCTAGCACAGGTTCTCCAGCTGTGCCCCTTTTACCCAGACTATACAGTAAATCACTGCCACCACCCAGCTAATATTTATCAGCTGCTCAAAGGCCCTTATGAAGGGTGTCCAATTATTAATGTGCAATATTATTATCCAAATGGTAAGTGTAACTGAACAGTCAAGGCTTATTAGAATGACTTGGTACAGTATCACTATATACATGCAATGTACTCTAGTGCTTAAATTAACTCTACATAAACAGCCACAGTTGAAAGGTTTAAAAATATTTAATAATAAAAACACAAGGTAATACTTCTCACTACATAGTGCTAGTCAAGAGTTCACAGATTACAGAGAAATACTTAAAATAATATCATAGAAAAGTTCTGACATCACAGAAAAACACAGTCTAATATTCCTAATCCCTAGCTATTTCTATGAGAAAACACAGTTCTAAATAACTTGCATATAGAGCAAAGCAGTGCTGGTGATGTTGAATGTTCTCAAGACAAAAATGCTCAGACCTCTCGTTTTCTCTCTTTAAATTGATAACACAGAGCTGCTTCACATGATATTCTTCACACTTCTCTGGTGTTCCCAGGCTAACAGAAACTACATTTACATTCTTTACATCTGGTCAGAAACCAGAGCAATAAATGACATTTATACATGCAAATTCTAGCCATTAACTCTGGCCTTAAAAACAACAAGCAGGATGCCTCCCTCTAGACATATTGGCTCCAAATTTTAACATCAAAGAAGGTCATAAAATGCTCGACTTAGCTTTCTTACAGCAGAGTGCATTGTTGTTACATTTTTGTAGTATAATATCCAATGCAGTCTTTTCACATTTAAGAGAACAAGCCTGTGGCTTACATTAACATTTACAAATGACAGAATTTCTATCTGGCTAGGCTGGCAGCCTTCACCTATCTTCACAACTTTATCTTCTAATATTGCCACAACTATGGGTATTGCTGATTTTCATAAATTTTATATCCCGAAAAAAGACAAACCGTCTAAAAATATTCCATGATAGTGAGATGCCACTTTCTGGATTTATCAGGTACAAAATATCATCTTCAAACAAAGCTAACTTTTCTTGAGTATCATAACAATTCTATCCTATCCTTGCATTTTGGAGTCCTTTATTTTCTTTGCCAATGGCTCTAAATCTAAAGCAAATAAAGGGGAAGAGGACACACCTGTCTCATTCCTCTGTTTAGACACAACTTAACTAGACAGGAACCACTCTCACTTTAATCCTTTCCCACAATCCTTTATATATGCTCCTAATCAACCTTATTATTGGAAGCATTTGCATTCCGTGATACATTATCTTACTCTGTGGAATGCTTTCTCTGCAATAGGACCTGCCAATAACAGCAGTAGTATTTTCTTACATTCTGCTTCTCTCTGGATCATTCCTGTTCTATTAATATTATCAAAATGTTTGCCTCCCCTCCACAAAATCAAAATGATCCATATCCATCAATTCTGACAACACCGTTGCCATTCTTTTAACTAGTATGGACAAACACTTTATAATCATGGTTTAAAGTAGAAGTGGGTCTGTATGAAGTTAGGTCTGATGGGTCTTTAACATCCTTTGGTACAACAGCCACCAATAGCCTTCTCCAAAGATGTGAGTGCTTCCTTTTTTGTTAAGCAAAATCTTCCAAATCTTTAACACTTTCTTCCTTCCTAACGTTCAAAGGAATACCATTTGTTCCAGGACACTTTCCAAGAGCATGATTATACATCATTTTTACCTCACCCCCTCTTATGGTTCTGTTAACTGTTAAGCCTAGTCTACCTTGAACCTTGGCATAATTAAATCTTTTACAAATATTTCCATTTGTGTTCTTTCTAGATTTCTACATTACTCTGCTTTATATAAAGTTTCAAAAAAAAAAAAAAAAAAAAAAAAAAAAAGAAATTTGAGCTCTCTACAAAATGTCTGGTTATTTTCTCTCGTTATAAACTCACTAAAGTTTGGCAGCAAACCCTTCTGCTTTCTGTTGCCCAAGTCATTGTGCTAAAAGGGCTTGTGCTCTGGAATTAATATAAAAAGCTACTTAAGCAGTCTTTCTAAACTCATGCACATTATCCAGATACTCCCTTATTTTTCTCTTTAGCACTCTGCATTTCCCCTTTTTTGCAATACTTTAAAAAAAAAAAAAAAAGACAGAGATAAAAGAGAAGGGGGCTGACAAAGTTTAAAGTCCATTTTCATTTTACCCCACTCTCTAGCTATAACTTATTTATTTATTTTATTTTACATTTGTTGACCGGGACAGTCCAACTGAATGCATATCCATTTTCAGCGGAGGCCCAGGGAGAAAAGCTCCAAGGGTAAGCAGATACAGCATTGCATAATACTAACATTACATAATACAAACAGACTATTTACAGAGATTACATAAGTAAGCAAGTTAAACAAGTTCCACAGGTTAGAGTTAATCCCGAGCGCAAGTCAGGATTAAATTACACAGTAAACTGGTTAACAGACTTTACACATTCTAGAGAGTGTTAGCCAGGCTTGATAAAGTGACATAGCCAGTTAAGTGACAAATGTTGTTTGAGTCTAGTTTTAAATTGACCTAAGGTGGAAAGTAAGGTAATATCAGCTGGAAGAAGGTTCCAGGATCGAGTTTGCAAAGAGAGAGTCACCGGATGTGTTATTAATTTTGCTAGTCTGAATTAGTAGTTTGTTAAGAGGATCGAAGCAGTTTAGGATTGTTATAGGGGGTGATAATATTTTTAAGTGCAGGAGTAATGTTCAGATTATAGAGGATTTTATAGGCCATAATCAGTTGGTTATACTGGATTAGGCTGGGTAGTTCAAGCTACCCAAGCTGATTTGGATTGATGCAATGATGTGTTCTAAATGGCAGCCCAGTGGCAAACCTGGCAATGTGGTTGTAGCAAACTGAGAGTTTAAGGACAGTCTTGTTTAAATTCGAGAGTAGAGGGGATGCATACAGAAGGGTTGAAAGAAGGTGAGAGCGAGCTATGGCAATTTTAGCTGGAGGGGTTAGGAAAGCTTTGATTCTGTAAAGTGACCCTAGTTTTTTATTGATGGTTTTTGATAGTCTGGTTAACATGTAGGTCGAATTTTAGATTATTATCTATGATGACACTTAATAGTTTTGTAGAGGGGTCAGGGGAGATTATTGTGCCATCATTTGAATTTACGGTAAAGGTGAAAGCGGTAGACCTACGTGTTGGTGAAAATAACAGCATTTTAGGTTTTTTGGGATTTAGGATCAGACGACATTCAGAAAGCCAGTTTTCTATTGTATTAAAGGTGGTCTGGGTAGATGACCATAACTCTACTGGAGATGTGGCCGAGCAAATCAGAGTACAGTCATCAGCATATTGGATACAGCTGACTTTTGGGAAGACAGTATAAAGGTCGTTAATGAAGATGGAGAAGAGCAAGGGCCCTAGTATAGAGCCTTCTGGTACTCGAGAGTGTTGGGTAGAAGGTTAGAGAGTTTGTTCTGCCAGAGGACAGCCTGCTGTCGACCATTCAGGTAGGATTGAAACCACTGAAGGGCTCTAGTATGTAGACAGAATGTTTGCAGGGTGTGGATTAAAAGTTGGTGATCAACCATATCGAATGCCTTGGAAAGATGCAAGAAGAGGGCTGAGAATATATAATTATTGTTGCGATTATGGTTTATGGTGTTGGTAAAGGCTAGGAGGGCTGAAGCAGTGCTGTGATGAGGACGGAAACCATGCAGAGTGTCTGCCATAAGGTGATTCTGGATTAGGTGGTGCATGAGTTGTCTATGAATACATTTTTCCATAATCTTTGCAAGTGGAGAGAGTATAGCTATTGGCCTATAACTGGAGAATTCAGTAGAGCTGCCTCCTTTGTGAAGTGGAATTACATAGGATATTTTCCAAATGGTGGGAATTTTAGCTTCTACTATGGTTCGATTGATTAGCACGGAGACGGGGTAAGCAACAACATCAGCTGATTTTTGTAGGTACTCGGCAGGGAGTTGATCAGCAGAAAGTGTCGTGGGTTTTAATTTTTTGATCAGGGTACGGATAAGTGAAGTTGCGACTGGTTGGAAGCTGAATGCGAATATGTTTCTAGGGGTGCTACTTTCAGGACCAGGGGAGCTAGGAGGTTGTTGGCTAGCTAGGGCTTGAATTGTCTCAGTAAAGAATCGATTAAAACTGTCAGAAACATTTTCAGGGGTTTTATCAATAGTAGCAGCAGGGATTGGGGTTGACATTTGTCCAGGATGTAATGGATTATTTAAACCTGGATTGCCTGTATTTAATGTGATCTTTGGGGTCTTTAGAAGAACGCCATAAAGCCCATGCTTTGTTTCTAAGGGTAATTTTGAGTTTAGACTCTTTAGAAAGCCATGGCACAGTTTTTGCCTTTATTCTCTTTGAATGAACAGGTGCATGCAAATCAAGGATCTCAAGGAATTTGTTGTTAAAGTATGCTACTGCTTCCTCTAAGGGGAGGTGTTTTAGAATAGACCAATTACATGAGTTTAGTTCTTGTTGGAATTTGGCAGGGTCAAAGTTTATATTGTTTCTAACCTTTCTGAGTAAGGGTTGTTGGGGAATTAATGGCTTTGTGCTTAATTATATACGTGAGAAGGTGATCACTTAGGCCATCAGGGAGGGTACCAGAGGTGTACAGTTGGGGGTGACTATTTAGGAGTACCCAGTCAAGTATGCTTTCTTTTTGGTTGGGTTTACCTATCCTGGTAGGGTTGGGTTGGATACGATTTGTGTAAATGTATGCAGGTTAATATGGGTGGTTGGGGATTCTGAGGAACAGGTGCCCCAGTCTATGTTAAAGTCTCAAAGTAGTAGGGTTTCTTGGGGATAGTGACATGATAGCCAGTGCAGGATATCTCCAAGTGTAGATATATTGTTATCTGGGGGTATGTACATATTTTTATTAAGTTGCAATTTGGCGGCAAGAATCTCAGAGTTATTAATCTGAGTTGGTGGCAAGAATCTCAGAGTTATTAATCTGAGGTGGTTGTATTACATCTATGGTGACATTCAACTCAGATTTATAGGGTACAGCTACCCCACCCCTCTTCCTCGAAGCACAATCCAGCCTGTGTATGCTGTACCCAGGTGGTAACACTTCATTGTCTGTAGTGTTAGGTTTTAACCAGGTTTCAGATAAACAGAGAATATCAGGGGAGTGGACATCCAGAAGTGCATGCAATTCATGTACCTTGTTATTAATGCTTCTAATATTGAGATGTCAGGTTAGGAGAGAGTTAGTTGGCCTATTAATTGTAGGTTTGTAGCTCAGATTGCAAGTAGAGGGGGTATGTGTATCTGAAGTGGGTGGGCCAGTGTTGGGGTGAATATCACCACCAAGTATTACGTTAAGTTTATACTTGGTGATGAACTTCAGGAATTTGTTTATTAGTTTGTGGTAGTGTTTGGATCTAGAGCTAATGTGCCTGGGGTTGAGATGTTGATAGACTGAACAAGATGATGGATAGGACCTGGTAATGTAAGTATGGTTGAAGGTGGGAGGATTTACAGCTGGGGTGATAGTATGGCCTTTCGGGACCTGAAATCCCATGAGAAACTGGTTTTCATACAAGGTAAGGTGCGAACAAGAGGGGTAGTAGAGAGGAGTATATCATTATCTGTGATTCAGCTAGTGAGTTAAGGAACTGTTTTACCTGGTGATGCAATACCAGAAGATAGAGTGGTGAGGTAAAAGGTACTGGAAGGGGGGTGGGAGAATGCCAGATGAAAGCTAACAGGTGCCATTAAAATGTTGGTAGAAGAATGGGGGTGGGAGTAATTATCCCAGATGAAAGCAGATAGGATCTAGAAAGTGGGGGAGTGGCTATAGTACTATATATTTAGAGGTACTGGGGGTGGGAGGGAATTGGGGGCAGGGAGGGGGAGCGAAGAGAGCCCGAGGACGAACGTAGCAGGGCTATTGCAGTTTACAAGGTTTCCTAAGGTGTCCTAAAGCTATAAGGTAAGTATTATAGTTCTTAATGTAAGAGTCAGTTTACTTAAGTTACAGGGGAAGGAGGCAAACACTAGAAAAAAGAGCCCTATGGCTGACCAAAATGGGACCTGCTTAATTACACAGCACTGTAAGTGAAAGCTTAACAAATGCTTTTTGTGTGCAACCTACTCTGCTGCTAAGAGAAACTGATTGCAATTATGAAGATAGTTCCGTCTTCTCTAATAACACTCAAATAATTCTCGCAACCCATTTCTTAAATTCCTCATTTTTTAACAGGTAGGTGGGAAAATGCCAGTGTCTCATTTTTACTACACTACCCTAGATTTATAGCTGGACTTATTTGTTTTAGACCACGCACTGATAAGTGGAGGTGTGTTATTTTACCTATGAGAATAATATGTAAACTTTGTCCGAGTTCCTACTACTGAATTCACATCTTCCATACTAAATTTCATAAATTTCTTAAAAAATCTACCTTCTTTTATTACATTTTCCCTTTTTGCTCCCCAACACATCCTCACTATTGCAAATCAAGTTTCAATCCCCACCTAGAAGCAAAATTCCCTTTTTAAACACATGCCAGCATAATCCTCCTCCCTTGAAGTAGCCGCTTATTACCACAAATCTTTCATTACTGTCTTTTACCTCTTTAAATCACTACTGGAGTCCTCTCTAGCAATTAGTATAATTACTCTCCCTTCCTTTGTCCCAGTTTGTTGCTGAATATCCATCCTGAAATTCTCTCTCTCTCAAATTCCTATGCTCATCTCTTTCCAAATGTGTCCCTGTAGAAGTTTCATCTTCTTAACTGCCTTAACAGACAAAGCACTAATTTGACTGTAATAATAATGACAGTTGTGTATCTTTGGGGAAACTAAGAAATTGCAGCATGTTGCACATTAAAGCCCTTTTCCCTCTACTCAGTCTCCTACAGACTGTCGAGCGGTAATCTATGCCTGGCTTGCAAGGCATCCACAAACAACCTCCTACATATTCATAAGTCAAAGAGTACCAGAAATACAAAGTCTGAGGTACGACTTAAACAGAACACACTGGAGAGACAGATGAGTGTCCCAGAGAGTGCACCTCCTGTGTAACAGGCTTCCCACCCATGTGAACATGAGTTCATCTACTACCCAACTTAAGCACAACCTACTAGACGAGTGGACGTGGAACAGGAAATTTACACTGGGCCTGGCATCCACGTCCCTTATGGAGAAAGGTAGCATATAAATGCCTGTCCCTCAGTGTCCTATTTGGACACAGGACATCATTATTCTTTTGGGAAAACTTGGCTAGGCTTAGAAAGGCGCCCTCGGTTTGTTAGCTTAGTAACAGTGTATGAATCTAAGCTATACCATTCCAAGTTATTTTTATTCCCAAAAGTCCCTCCGTCCCATCCAACTGCCCCTTCATTCCTCAATACTCAAATTGCCGAGATAGAAGCAAATGGATGTGCCATAATCCAGACAACCATGAATGATGGTTGCATTTTACCTACTCTGCATGTTGGCCGCTGCAACAGCCCAACATCTGCAAATTCTCACAATGCCACCCCACGGCACTAGCATGCTTCATATGTGGCTACTGTGCTTGCATAGCTCAATGGGCACTGAAAATCTTTACCAAACTGCTGCCATTACAGTTTCTTCTGGAAGCCAGTCATGCAAGGAGTTAAGCTACCTCCCTCCTTCAAGAATGGGGATGAGCTACCCCTAATCATTCATGCTCCTCCTCCCACTTTGGCTCCTGAGGTACCCATGCCATTAACAATCCTGGTCATCTCTGTTACAGTCAGCAACTCACTACTGCATTCCAACATTCTACAGAGCAGATTTTTCATAAAACATATTAGGAGTTTGTGTATTTCAATCCTAGAAATATTATTTTGTTTAGTACTACTTCTGCATGTTGAGGAAAACCAACTCTGTAATATCACATTTAACAAACGTGTTTACATTATCACAATGTTCTATTAAAACAGGAGTCCTAGGATTCCCATGATGAAACCATGATGTCAACATGAAAGGCATCTATGTATTCAGTTAACTTTATTAACTTTACATTTCATTACTATGGTCTAGTCTGAACAAAGCTAAAAAAAATTATAAATTTCCAGTACACAACATGCATGGAGCATAATCAAGGACAACACAAAAAACATTTGAAAGGCATCTGTTTCACTGATCAGATTTTATTTGCTGCTGCACTAGGAGATGGTGCAAAAATCTTTAGAAAAGCTTTTTGGTTTCTTCTGCTTGCTCTGGCAGCTTTACTACTATATGTTTACCAATCGTCTTTTCTTTTACCATTGGGAAATTAAGGATGTAATGTGGTCTTACCTCGCCACATTCTTAACTGACTGGTTCGGAGCCGAGAATCGACTCCGACTCGGCCGCTATTTACTAGCTCGAAGTCTCTGATTGGCTGGGCTAGCTCTAGTATCCCAAGATGCACCGCACCCAAACCCCCAGATCTCGTTTGCCACTCGTAGTGTACAGACGTGGTCTCGAGCTTGGCTGTGGCCAAGTACCTTATTTAAACAGTTTTTTTTAGCTTATTCTTCTAAACTTTCTGTCAAAAGCTGTTCTTACAGCTACGTTGAGTGTATCCTGTGTTTTTGCAACTAGTTCAGTTAATTTTTTTAGTTTTTGTGGATTCCATGTGTTTGGCGGGCTAGGCCCATTTAATTTAGAGGGCCTTAGCCCTCTCCTGTGTCTGTTAACTCTGTTAGAACTTTAGAGTCCCTTCCTCCAGCCTTCCTTATCTTGTGTGTGGTTTATTGTAAATTACCATGTCAGGCAAAGATCAGAAGGAGCATAAGCCCTCTGGTTTTAAAAAGTGCACCAAATGTTCTTATAAGATGTCTTTGACAGATGGCCATGCCATCTGTGTGTATTGTTTGGGCGCCATTCATTTGTAAGAATCTTGTAGTGTTTGTCACTCCTTTAGTTCTAGAGTCTTGCAAGAGAGGAAAAATAAATTGATTCTCAGGGGGGCTTGTCAAACCTGCCTTTGAAGAAGCTTTGGAGTCTGCCTCCCCTAGTGGGAAATCTAAACCAAAAAGAGAGATCTCCGGCTCCGTCTAGTTCCTCGGAGCCATCGGAGAAGATACTGAAGACAGCTCCACCTTCCTCGCCTCCATTGTTATCGGAGCCGCAGTAGGTTTCTGTGACACTGGAGCCAGCTTCGGCTCCGATTCTCTTGGAGCCGATTCGGAGCCCTTCTGCTAGTCTAAACCTGGATTCTCTGGTAAGATATCTCGACCTTCTGTGTCCTCCAAGTCTTCCAGGTTATCGGATTCGGATGTGGATAGAGTGGTGCAGAGGCTCCTTCAGGCGCCGGTGTTAGCCAGGTTATTTTCCGCTCCAGCCCAGTCAGCTCCGGAGCCTTCCCTCTTGTCGGTTCCGATTATTCCTCCTCCTCCGAGCACCTCTGTGTCGGAGCCGAGGTGTTCTGCGTCGAGTGAGGTCCTGGGGTCGGCGCACCAATACCCCCGTTAGGCCTTTCGGCTCAGACCTCGGCTCCAACCTTTTCGACTCCATCTTCTGGTTGTGGCACCCGGGTTTCCTCGGTCGGACCCAAGGGGGATACATCAGGGCTTCATCCCTCGTCTCCAAGTCTCCCTCTTGGTGCCTCAGCTAAGGGAACCCCGACTCAGATTGTGGTTTCGGAGACGGGTCGGTCCTCGGATTACGGTGGACCCGCATTAGAGGCCATGAGGAGCGCACTGGCCAGGTCTTCAGTGACTTCACTCAAATCAGTTGCTGCTTCCTTTGACACTGGGGCTGGAGCCTCTGACGCCAGCGGGGCTCAAAGGCCTTCACATTCACCTGAGGAGCCTCCCAAAAAGAAGTTGTGCAAGAGGAAGCACGTTGACTCCCCGAATGAGTCCATCACTTCTGATACCGACCTCGATGATGCAGAGGGGTCCCCCAAGTCGTCCTCAGATGATGTCTCATTCTCCGATACTCTGGAGATTTTAAGGCACAGAGGCGACTGGCCTTCCAAATCCCCATCTGAGGACGAGTCGGTCCTCCTCAAAGCCTTCGGAGCCCAACCTTCTGCCTCCTGGGTGTCTCCGCCCTTTGACGAATTGTTAGACCTTATTTGTCGAAGGGTTTGGGAACACCATGACTCCATGGAACTAGTGCCCAGCCGCCCAACCAAGTTTCTGTCTGCACCCCCGGAGAAAGAGTTCCTAACTAAAGGAGTTCCTGCAGATGCCATGGTGGTGGAGTCTGCCACTCAGCAAGAAGTTGCAGAAGCTTCTGCTTCCGTTCCTCCTCCTAACAAGGAGTCCAGGAGTATGGATCGGTATTGGAAGCGTACCCTATCTTCAGCGACCTTTACTTTGCGGTCGTTGAACTATCTTTGCCACTTTACTAGGCTCCAAAGAGATCTCCTTAAGGAATTGGGAGATACCCTGTCAGGTAACTTGCCTGAGGCGGTGAATCAGACTGTCAACTCCCAGTTGTCTACCCTTTCCTCTATTGTCAATTCGTCCACGAGGCTCATATCCTATGCAGCCGAAGGAGCGGGTAGGGCAGCTAGCTCAGGCATAGCCCTCAGGAGGCAAGCCTGGATGCGCCTGTGTCACTTCGCGGAAGCCTTAAAGTCTTCCTTCACTGACGCCCCCTTCGATGGGTCCTCCCTATTTGGACCCTTCGATGGGTCCTCCCTATTTGGACCCAAAGTGAAAGACACTCTCACCAGATGTGAGCAGGAGAGTAAGACTTTGTCTGCCGTAGGGGCCCGTTTCTTGCCTCCCTCTAGGCCTTATCCCAAGGCACGGAGGGGAGGCAAGATGTGGTTCAGGAAGTCTCAAAAGTCTTTCCCCATCGAGCATGGTGACCCCCCCCCTCCAGGGGCAGAGGAGGGGGGAATTACTCTGGAAGGCGCCGCCCTAGAGGCGGAGGAGGCCCCCGCAACTCAGGAGACTGAATCGTTTCGTGGATCCTCCTGCCAATGTCCCTGAGGGACTGCCCGACTGTGCTACTACGGAGCCAGTCGGGGGCCATTTTTCGAGGCATCCTCTAGCCTGGGAAAGTATCACTCAGGATCAATGGGTGCTCCGAATAATTACTGGAGGTTACACCATTCCCTTTCTTACACCCCCTCCCCTATCCAGAAAAATCCCAGACGTTCCACCCAGTCAAAGAGATCAAGCAGTGCTAGAGGTTTCAAAGCTGCTGGAAAAAGGAGTCATCCAACCAGTCTCCTCAGACCAGATCAAATCAGGAACTTACTCAAGATTATTTTTGGTGCCAAAAAGGGCAGGGGACCCGAGGCCCACTCTGGACCTCAGCCGTTTAAACCAATTTGTACTGAAGTCCAAGTTCCGAATGGTCACTCTTCAGTCCATTTTCCCTTTATTGGAAAAAGGAGTATGGATGTGCTCCATAGATCTCAAGGATGCTTATTACCACATCAAGATAAACAAGGCATCCAGGAGTCACCTACGCTTCCGACTGGGAGCCAGTCACTACCAGTTTCGTGTTCTGCCTTTTGGTCTCACCACAGCCCCCAGGGTGCTTACCAAATGCTTAGCAGTGGGTGACAGCCCACTTGAGACGTCAAGGATTCCAGGTTTTTCCTTATCTGGACGATTGGCTTCTCACCACCCCCTCCAGGCATCTACTCATTCGAGCCACGAAGGCTAACATCACATTGGGCCAATACCTAGGGATTACCTTTAACTGGGAAAAATCTGTGTTGCGGCCATCACAGCGTGTTGCATTTATCGGCGCAGAGCTAGACTCTGTCCAAATGAGAGCCTTTCTTCCAACAGAAAGAATCAAAGTGCTACAGGCTCAGGTGTTAGCCTTACTACCCCTCAAGAAAGTCCAAGTCAGACTTGCTCTTCAACTACCAGGGTCCATGCCGGCTACCATCATGCTAGTACTGCTAGCCAGGCTACATATGCGGATCCTCCAGTGGCTGGTCTTGGTCCAGTGGTCCTTTCAGGAGTTTCCTCTGTCTTATCTCATTCTCATCACGGAACAATGCCGACAAGACCTATGTTGGTGGCTTCAATCATCCAATCTAGACATAGGGAGACCACTGACCCCCCTGTCTCCTACCGCCACGGTGAGCACGGACGCTTCCCAGATAGGTTGGGGTGGCCATTATCTGGGCAGAACGGTGCAGGGCACATGGCAAGATCACGAGGTACACTTGCACATCAATGTTCTGGAAATGAGAGCAGTGCTTCTAGCGTTGCAAGCTCTCTTCCCAAGGGGACGACTGCCATTCTTTCCGACAGCATGTCAGTCGTCTGGTACCTAAACAAGCAGGGTGGAACCAGGTCCTATCCCCTTTGCAGAGAGGCCATGAGAGTGTGGAACTGGGCGGTGTCTTCCCAACGCTTTCTAGTGGCAACGCATATTCCGGGGAAGTCCAATGTGATAGCAGACAGGCTAAGCAGAGCTATTCTGATGCCTCACGAGTGGTCCTTGAACAACCGAGTTGCAACTCGGATCTTCTCCAGGTGGGGTCAACCTTGCTGCAATCTGTTTGCCAGCCCCCTCAATGCCAAGTGCAGCAGGTACTTCACTCTGATTCCCCCCCCCCGGGGGAGTCACCCAGGGACGACCTAGCCCACGTTGGCCCCCAGGTCTGCTCTATGCCTTCCCTCCATTCCCTCTATTATCAAGAGTGATTCAGAAGGCAGCTTCCTTGGGAAGCAAGATGATTCTTATCGCACCATACTGGCCTCGTCAAGTTTGGTTCCCCTTTCTTCAGAAGTATACAGTGGACGGCCCTTGAACTCTGGAACCAGTACCAGACCTATTGACTCAGTTGGGTCAGTTCCATCCATCCCTACGAACCCTCAGGTTGACAGCGTGGCTGCTCCACTTCCATCCTTAGACTACATTCCTTTTCACCTGAGGTGTTGCATATTCTGTCATCCTCCCACAAGTCGTCTACCAGAAAACTATATTCTAGCAAATGGAAAAGATTTGCTATCTGGGCTGAAGCACACAATCTAGATCCCTTCACAGCCCCCTTGTCGGCGTTATTAGATTTTTTGGCTATGCTCTTCAAACATGGTTCCGCTACTTCCACTATTAAGGTACAGCTGGCGGCCATTTCTAACTTTCACGTCTCACATGAGCCTTCCCTTATGGGCCATAAACTTTGTAAAGCCTTTCTGAAAGGAGCCTGGTTACTCCATCCGCCATTGTCACAACCAGTTTCACCATGGGATTTAAGCTTGGTGCTTCAAACCTTAACTTCTACCCCCCTTTGAACCGGCTGACACTTGTGGATTAAAATATTTGTCTTGGAAGACAGCCTTTCTGGTCGCCATTACTTCAGCTAAGAGGGTATCGGTGCTTCAGGCCCTTTCCATAAAGCCCCCGTATTTGGTCTTCCATAAGGATTTCCTTGAGACTCAACCCCTCCTTCCTTCCTAAGGTATCTTCTACCTTTTGTCTTCACCAATCCATTGAGTTACCAGTTTTCTTTCCAAACTTTTCAAATGAAGCGGAATTCAAATTCCACCAGTTGGATGTTCATAGACAACAAACGTTTTATTTGCACAGGACACAACCCCACAGGAAATCGGATCAATTGTTTGTGTCCTTCTCAGAGAACAAGAATGGTAGCCCTGTGACTAAAGGTACTATTGCTAAATGGATCAAGGACTGTATATCTACGCATCAGCAGGCAGAGATTTACCTTTCCCAGTTAAGGCTCATTCTACCAGGGCCATGGCTGCATTAGTAGCTTATCATGCTAGGCTCTCCTTGGATGACATCTGTGATGTGGCCACCTGGTCCTCTCCGCACACCTTTGTTTCTCATTACAAGCTTGATTTGGTGTCTAGAGACCGGGCTTCCTTTGGTTCCATGGTGCTCAGGAGTATTGTCAGTGAGACTCCCAGAATGTAGGTGCTAGGGACGCTGTCCTGTCAGTTAAGAATGTGGCGAGATAGGACCACATTACATCAATTAGTTATGTACTCACCATAACGTCAGATGTGGTCCATCTCGCCTACATTCTTACGTATCCGCCCACAGTCCCCCGACCTGTTGGATTTGGAGGAGATTATGTTCTTAGACCCTTCTGAGAATGTTATTTTTTTCTCTCTTCCTCCTTGTGTTATTTCTAGGAGGTTGTGTATGTCACTCTGTTATATTGTTGGCAAACAAGATCTGGGGGGTTGGGCGTGGTGCATCTTGGGATACTAGGGCTAGCCCAGCCAGCGGCCGAATCGGAGCAGATTCTCAGCTCCGAACCAGTCAGTTAAGAATGTAGACGAGATGGACCACATACATCTGACGTTATGGTGAGTACATAACTAATTGTTTCTTCATTCTCTGAAGAGTAGAAAAAAGCAGCATGAAGTATACAGTGAGGCAGATTCTCATCTGGCCAATAAATGCCACACTGAAATTTTCAACATTTTAGCACGACCAAATATATAATACACTCCATCCTTTTGCACATACTCAAAAGTGAGGGCTCCCAGCTTGAGGTCATCTGTAGAAAGCTCACAAAACTCTTACCAGGACTCTGTTATTATGGTACATGGAAAGGTTAATGACACCTGATCATTACACAACAGACTGGAGACATATTAATCTTCACTTTCAAAGAAGCATCATGAAATTACAAACACAAACAGCAAAAGCCAATTCAAATTTAAAATTACAAATAGCAAAGCATGAACAAGGGGCAGATTTGTTTAATTTCAAAATCCTATAATCCTCTCTTCCCATTTGTGTGGGCTTTCTTCAAACAGATCCTAGTATCACAGCTTCACCTCCCAGACGTGGCTTTCTGAATTGGGCACAACAAAGTACTACTTAAATCATGACTTTGCAAAAGCAGTAGGAACTCTGTATATCTGAATTATACCCCCCCTAAATACAGAATGGCATTTTGGTAATTCTACCCTTTTAAAACCCTTGAAGGCATTAATTCAAAACGTACGAGTTAAAACAGAAACTCAGCTCCTTGCTACTCTCCTAAATCAAGCCAAATTTCCATATCTTCCAGTGGGTTTTATTCTAAATATATTACCTGGTGATTACTGGCACTGAATTGCCACTACTTTGTACCCTCCCATTATCATTTGACAGTCTTCCTTGTGGGCATCCCTCCAACTTTCATATCCTTTATGAAATTATTATTTATGCTTTGTACACCTGCAAGATTTTATCAGATGCAAAGCAACCTCAAACAGCAGTTCCAGTGATAAAGAGCCCATCTTCCCTAGCAAGCATCCAGTGTACTCTACTGCTCAACCAACTACCAATCCAGTTGATCATTTTCTCCTCCATCCTAATGGCCCCCACTTATTCCACCAGTTTTTCCCATTAAGCATAGTGTCAAAAATGGCTACCCAATATTCAAACATATTGGTCATGCTTGGAAGTATCTTTGTTTTACAATTAAATCCTTTTTCAGTTTCCAGTCATATTTCTAAAGATAAAGTTGCAAGTGATTTTGCAAAAAATGAAGAGTACAATGTGCTGTTTGGCTTTTTAGTTTCATTGTTTATAACCACACCAAACAATGATGTCATGGTAGGCAATGGGCAAAGATTTACATACAACTGCAAAACACTGTAGATAATTAAAATAAGTCATCTACACTATGGTTTCACAACTGCATCACTACATGCTGATTTTTAATGTGAGGTGTTACATCTGCAACAACTAATTGAGAAATTGCCTTTCTAGGCAGAAAAACTACTTTTGCTGCATTTAACATGGAAATACAGGAGTTTCTACCTTAATTTGGGCAGTGAGACATTGTATGTTCAATCTTTCACAATTGTCATGGCAGGGATTTTCAACTCTGAAAAAAATTTTAGGGGGCCACCCTTGCCAACAAAATAAAATGCAAAAAAAGCACACTTCTTGCTTCAAAAATGACATCCTTTGGCATTGTCTAGATTATATCCAACTACAAAAAAAGTTTGCTGCTTAATACTCTCTTTAGAACATTGCTGATACACTTTAACAACAAAGTGCCTCTTTCGTAAGGTATTCTGGTTATTAAGCCTTACCCTAAAACTAAAAATCGCCCACCCTCCCTTAAAGCCATAATCCTCCTCCTCCTCCAAGCCCTAATCCATGGTCCTAGAATGCCACTAACTTCCCCCCAAATTTATGTATAATGGTCCTTGATACAGACAGATGTCACCTACCAGCTTCAGTCAACATCTCTCCCTTACATACCAGCAGCAGAGTGGCTATCCTTCAGTCTAAATGGTTAAACATTCAAAGTATCAATACAACTTGCCCTACTTCTTCAACTATATCCTTCTGAGCCTATTCCTCCAAGAATCAACCTGTCCAAAACCTCTACTTTTACTCCTTCAGACACCAGTACAAAGCAGTTTTTTTTTTTTTTTTTTTTTTGGAGGACCCTTTCCCTTGCTTCATTCTATGGCACTCCTATCCCCGGTGTCCAACTTCCATCATCGCGTCTACCAACCTCATTCAGCACCTTCAGACTTGTCCCAAACCACCTTTCAGATCCACCATTACAAAGAAAGAGGCTATCTACTTATTTTCTAAATGGCTTGGTATAAGGTCACTATGAAAACAAGGTAGATGAAACTTCCTAATCACTAGCAATGGTCTCCAACTCATCCCAGCTCACTCATCATGGAAAATTCTGGTGATCTGAGGCATATAATCTCTTCAATGTGTATCCTGAATAGCCCAAAGACCTCCTGCCAGTGGGCTGTGCCTGGTACACTTTCTGAAACAGCTGCCTAGAGGCATCCTCAAAGGTAAAACAAACCATTCAGTCCAACACAGAGGTATCAAAGAAAGATTGCCAATTTCGTCAGTCAAGGACAGTAAGACTCACATTTTGTGAAATAATCTCATTTCTGCTACATGTATTCATGGAGCTCAGTCACCACTCAAAGCTCACTACCACAGCTGAGGACAGGGACACAGACTGATCAGTACACTGAAAGCTTCATTCAGTGAGCCAGTCCTCCCACCACAGTCTGGTACAATGCATGAGGTGCTGCTGTCTTTGCATCAAATCGATCGATCTACTGGTCAATCTCCCGACTAACTCATTTACTTATTTTCACTGGAACCAAAAACTTCCTTACTTCTCTTTGCTCATTCTGAAAAGTTATTTTCATTATGCCAAATAAACTGTGCATCATCCTCCTCCAGCTACTCGCCCCCCTTCAAATAATTTCACTTCAAGACAAGCCACGCTCTTTTCTTTATAATTCTTTTACTGCGGTATTTCATGTAACCTATTTATTGCACACTCAAATCACCTCCATTCAACATTAAAGAAAAGCTAAATGTTTGGTAATAATGTTATAACCCCTCTTCTAAACTCCAGCACTTTAATATCACACTCACTTCTCCCATGTATATAAATCTTCTGTCTACTTTCTTGTATTGTCAGCAGAATGGTCATGATTCCCAGTTAGTCCCCTCAATTCAAATTCATTTTTATGTTACCTAGGATCTCTCTCTCACCAGTTCTTCAACCCTGTGTTGCAGCCTCATCTCAACAATAACTTTCTATCACTACTTTCTCCCTCTCCACATCAAAATACTAAATCGGACTTGCCCTTGCACAGTGACTGAAAGAGACTGCTGCTGATGTCAAAAGGCAGAAGTAACTTCTTCAGTGTATGACAAAACCACTGTGAAAGAACCATTTCCGCCCCACCAGGACCACAGGACACTTCCCCATTTAAAAGGTTTACTAGTCAAATAGCTACCTTTGACCAATATGTATTTGTCCCAGCAGCATTCATTCAACTAACCACCTCCCACAAACTTGTCTGACCCAAACAAATCACTCTCACTCTTTTAGTAAATTAATCTCCTATAATGAATCTCCTTACTATAAGCCATGTAGAGTCCTTAAGAAAAGCACGGCCTTCGTCTGTCCCCACTGGGCTTTCGACTACTGGAAAAGGCTCTTTCCTCCTCCATAGTGCCTTTTTTAGGCAAAGTTATGAGAAGAAAAAAAATTACCCAACGTAAAGAACACATCAAAATACAACATAAAGGTCATGCCGCTTACTGCTAGGAGCCTCACCAAGAAACTGCACTCGCTGGAGGCATATCTAACCCAGGAAGATGCAGATGTGTGTGTGCTGTCACAGAAACCTGGTTTAAATCAGCTGAGAGCACCCCAGCCATACCTGGTTACTCATCCTTCCACACTTTCAGACCCCAAACAGAGGGCCAAAAATCTAGAGGTGGTGGAGTATCTATATATATTAAGAACAAACACCCCTCCAGGCTGATCAAACAGTATGATGCACAGGAGACACTCCAGGTGCAGGTAACTGTAGACAAAGACACTCATCCATGTCATAGTCAGCTACAGACCCCCCCATCCATGAATCAAGATACCCACTCCATCTACCTGGACCTACTTGAATCTATAAAGATTCAACCTTGCAGTCTGATCCTGGGTGACTTCAATTATCCATCCATAGACTGGAGAAATTACTCTAGCCAAGAATCATTTGCTCACAGATTTTTGGACATTCTGATGCTCTGGACCAGCTAGCAAATCACCCCATGAGAGGTGAGAATATCTTAGATATGGTATTGACAAACTTGGGTAAACACTGTAGTACCCCTACAGTGTCACCTTCCCTAGCGAAATCCGACCACCGAGCAGTCACCCTCTGTCAGTGTCATCACCACCTCCAGCTGCAATCAGACAAAAACATTTTTCTAAAAACTGACTATGACCGCCTATGGGCAGGCGTAAGAAGCTTCGTACCTCTGACACAGACACTTGCACACCAGGGTGCTTTACAAAGCACCTATACAGCTGCATAGATACGGTTATACCGGACAGAACCAAAACTGCCTTCTCAAGAAGAAGCAAACCTGTCTGGTGTACTTCTGCTATTAACAGACTTTATAATAAAAGGAAAAAGCTGCCATCCAACAGCAGGAAGGGAAAAGACCAATTTGGAAGCCCACCCTCCCCTCCTAAACCTTAAGACAAATAAGGGCACTCGTGAGATCCTCCAAAGCTGACTAGGAGTCCAAGCTGGCCTCCTCAACAAAGGACAATCATAAAGCCTTCTTTAGCTATGTCTTCAACCTTAAGAGCAAGCAACAGCTCTGTACTGAACTTGTTGTCAATGGCATTACATACACTAAAGCCGAGGAAATAGCTAACCTATTTGCAGAACTTCACCCTGCTGTCACCCCCCCCCCCCCCCCACGATGGTAAATCTTCTTCGAGATGGTCACCATGGCCCTAGAGGAGGGAAAGGAAGTGCACTCGGCATACCCTGACCTGGCCAAGTCTTTCGACAATATTCTCCACTCGGGTATAGTTGACAAGCTCACCCAACTATGAGTCAACCCATGTGTCATTAGATGGGTTGCCAACTGGCTCACTGACAGAACCCACACAGTTAAAATAGGGGATGCCACCTCAAATAGCAGACCTGTAACTTGTGGCCTCTGCTCTTTGGAATATATTGTTCTGATGTCCAGGCAAAAGCCAAAGTTTATGGCTGACCAAATTTTGAGATGACTGCAAGCTGGGAGCGCTCAAACACAAATGATGTTAATATTCTCCAGGAGGGCTGCACCAAAACAAACAAGGGGGGCCAGAAACATGGCCCCAAATTCAATGCCAAAAAAAGTATTGTAATCCCCTTCGGCAAGAATTAAGTGTACCACATCAACAACAACATCCTAAACACAGAAATCAGTAGCAAGACATCTGGGCACCATGACAGATAGTAATGTAATCTAGCATTTGATCAACATGTAGCCTCAGTGGTTCGCAAGGCATACTACATTGCTCATCTCATAAATAAAAGCATAGCATCTAGGAAAAAAAGAAGAGGTCATTACCTCACTGTACTCTTCCCTGATCAGGCCAATTACTGAGTACAATGCCCCCTTTGGTATGTACCTCACTATTCGTGCGGCAGTTGGAAGGACCGTAAGACTCCTGACCAGAAGAATCCAGGGATTCCAGCATCTATCCTATGTGGACAGGTTGAAGTCCCTCTCACTCTACTCAGTCTCATATAGACTACTCAGAGGAGACCTCTGTCTGGCTTTTAGCGCCATCTCAGACCCTGCCCTATTGGAAATGCTGCATAGCCGCAAATCCAGCACCACATGTGTAACACGTACTAGAGACTTAAACCTAGCCTGCAACATTAATAGGACCTCCTGGCGGGACAGATTTGTGTCCCAGAGACTCCTCCATCTGTGGAACAGACTCACTCTTCATGTGAAGCAGAGCACCTCTCTGTCCTCGTTTAAGCATAACCTGGACGACAAATAGAAAATTTACCCCTGGGATCCCACCTGCATCCCTGCCAGACAGGTGCTGACTTTGGGATTATGACTTTTAGAGTTGATATACTGGATTATAAATGTCTGAACTTAATTCAGTGCAGTATGTAACAGGGTGTAAAGGGAAAACCGAATTAGCCTGGCCACAGCTTATGGAAAAAGTGGGAGGTCAAAGTGTTGGGACACTATCCCTTCATAACAAATTTTCTAACTAAAGGAGTTTGAAGGTGAAAGAGGAAAGAAAGAAGGTAGACTGGTGCTGGCCAAGAAAAAGATACGACTTTGGAAAGGGTACAGTGGTGTTTTTTGTGAGGGAGGTGAATCAAAGCAGAACAGTTCCAGTCCTCTGAATCTCAGCAATATTAAAAGCAAACAGAGTAAGATGTGTGATCTCCCACTCATTACCTGTTGAAATTTTCCATGGAACTAATAATTATAAATGGGAGAAGGTCAAAGATGGGTTTGGACCAAGCTTCAGGTACTTGTAGCTTTTGACATAGGAAAGTACAAATCGGGGAACGGAAGATTTCTACTAGCAGTTCTAAGTGATCCCTGTATCAGAGAGACAAAAACTTATGTTTTCCATGATAGAAAAGTACTGCTGCAGTAGACAAAATTTGTTTTGCAGCAGGGCAAGTCCCACAGTACCCCCCCCTTACTTATATAGAGAGCATTAATTTCACAGTCACTTAACAGTGGGGAAAAGCAGGAAAATCGGCCAATATAGTGCATGGTGGTCTTACACCACCTTCAAAGTGACACTTTATGGAAATATGATCAGGAAAGATCACCCTAAAGCATTGGAAGGGAAGTTCTTCCTAATAGAACAGCTTTGGCCCTTGATGTATTGTTAGTGAGCTGCCGGTTATAAAACATTTTGGCTAGAAAACAGATCAATTTGGGAATTTAGAGCTAATGGAGGAGTTGAATGGGTGAGTATCATAGACGGAGAAAAAGTAAATGGTCTAAACTGGATCTCTGGGAAATTCCAGTAAGGACATTAAAATGCTATTCACCAATAAGGGACTACAGCAAGTGGTTAGAAAACCATTTCACTACCAGTGGATTTACTCCATATAAATCAGGAGTTCACCAAGATGGGAATAAGGCAGCGAATCAAAGGTTTTGCTCAGACTGATGAAAACTGTTGGTTGAGGGGGGCGAATCACCATGCTACTAAGGATGCGACTGGTACACAAATGTAGTGTGGTCCTTCTTAAATTTACTTTGTTTATCTGTTCCACATCTCCCAGTGCAATTTTAATATTGCCTGTTAGATGCCAGAAAGCAACTTTTTCCAAAAATGTTTTAAGTGGTGGCAATAAGGAAATGGGACAAAGATTAGCTACAGTGAGTTGACAGTGACTTAGGCATAGCAACAAAGCAAATCTAGAGTCACAAACAGGAAGGCATCACAGGCTTTCAAGAATTGAAGACAGAGGCCATAGGAACCAAACATGAGACAGAGTAGACCAGATTAGTTTGTGGTTTGTAAATTAAATGGAGAAGGAAAAAAACAAGAGATGACTGTGGGGAGTTATGAAAGCAGTGTTACATGCACATACAGAGAGGATGAGAGAGGGAGAGAAGGTTCATAGGTTCATACTAGGCTATCTGCCCTAGGGCATTTATAAGCCTAGCCAGAGTATGTTTGGCTTTCGCCACCCATTTTAAATTAAATTTTGCTATGCCCTTTTCGAGGATAGTATACTGTGCCTCTGTCCAACAGTGACACAGAAGTGATACCCAGGGTAAACATACGATCTCACATCCACTCATCAAGATTCCTCTTGAAGAGTCAATGAGGGACTCTGCCTAACCTGGACTGGGATTTTATTCCAGAGTGAAGGGAGCCTCTGGGTTATGAATCTGTCCCTCCAGCATGTCCTATTTATTTCACTGCTGAGATTCAAGTAATCAAATAAAAAGTCTTTTGCCACTGTATCATGTTCCACTGACATGTAGGCTTATTGATTGGGGTTTGTTAAAGCTAGCAGTAAAAGCAGGCACATTTCCCACCAGAAGTTTCAATGGCTTTTGAAGGCCACTACCATGTCACAGCTCGAGAACCAGCCTTGGCCTGAGTGCTGTGTTAAGCAAATGTAAATCTCCCAGCCCTCCTTGGATCCACACATTTTACATAACTTCCATGCTGTGCATCCTATTTCAGTACAAAGTGAATACAAGTGTCCACGAATTAAATACCCTAGGGAAGCCAAGAACAAATGGATGACCAGGTAGGCTGCCTTAATAAAGATACGGTGGGATGTTGGTGAAGAAGCTGGGCTACCGGTGAAGCCTAGAGAAAGGCTGTGCGTACCCAAACGCTTGTGGTTGAAGGCTGAGTAAAGCCTTTAGAAAGGCTTCGTATACAGGTCATAGTTCCGGCTGGTCAGGTCGCCTGGTGAGAGAAACCGCTAGTGTGGCAGCTAGAAATCAAAGATGAAACACACAGAAAAAACAGGCAAAACAACGTAAATGTGGCTCGGCTAAGGCGCTCTGCTCGCCGTAGTCGAAGTTCAGATTCTAGAAGGTCGTACTTTATTGAAGTAAAAAGTACCAGAAGTACAATCATCATCGAAGCGTAGTTCCTTAATGGAAACAGTGATCCAGAGGATTTACTTTTATAAGAATATCTGGGGATGCGTCAGTGGGAGCCAATCAAGTGTGAGTGAAAAAACCTTTACTGTGACTGGGCACGACAACTTGACATCACACCTTACAATCTGATAGGTTAGATACCCTGAGCCAGCTCATACGTGGTTAGTAGAATCACTCTAAACCTACAATAGTGAAGTTCGGAGATTAGCTAAAATTAGCTAAAAAAATGTAGTTAACTAAAAATAGTCTTGCTGGAAAAAAATCAACCCTTGCTGGTAAAATACATTGTTAGGCTACACTTTTCGAAATCTTCGTCAGGATGGTGGACGACCTAAAAGAGCATAATAAGCAAAGCCGAGCTTACTAGAGAAATAGCAACATGTATGTAAAATAAGAAACAGGCTAGAAAAACAAAAAAATAAGAACCAGGCTAGACATCCAAAAAATAAGATACAAAAACTAAAACGAGAAACAAAATGGTGAAAAATTCTTAAATAATGGAAACTAATGTATTAAGATATGGAACTGAATGAGGGCTGTTAATTAAAAAAAAACAATCTTAAAAAGTCACCGATGTGTAACCTGAAAAGCTAGAAAGACACGAAAAAAAGTAATACTGAACCATTGTAGACAACATGAAAGACAAAAAAATATATATAGATGAACCATTGACCAAAAACAAATGAGTCCAAATTTGCCAGAGGAAGTATCAGACCATGGGCTGGAGGTAGACTGGTGAGATCAAAACTGGCTGTCGCACAAAAGGTAACATTTTGTTGGTAAATCTGTTAGAGACAGAGGTTGTGGTATACGGTGTTGTATCTCTCTGAGATACAAGACTGGGGTCAAAGATTCCACATACTTAAGGCCTGGTCTTTTCCTTGCCTGCAAACGTATTTGCCACTCGAGTTCCCTCTTCTCAAGTAGCGAGTTGTGGTCCCCACCTAGTGGGGATTTAGGGATGTGTTCAAGAAAATGAAATTTGAACGTATCGTGTCCTAGGTTCCTGAGAGCATGCACTGCCAGCTTGTTTGTCACTTTCAAGTATTTTAAGTCATGCAGGTGTTTTGCTATCCTTGTTTTAAGGGAGTTGACCGTCTTGCCCACATAGAAAGCGTTGCATTTAGTGCAGGCTGCCCTGTAAACCACTCCTGTGACATTGCAGTCGCCTCTGACATTAGGTGTGCAGTGTCTCCTGCCATTGGGGCAGTAAAAGCCTGCAGCACCGCTCAAGTGTCTAGGGAGGCTCACTGCAGGCAAAGGTACCAGGGTTGTCAAGTTTAACTTGGCAGGGGTGTTCCAGAAAGTCCCTAATGCTTCTCCCTTTTCTAGCTGTGAAGAAGGGTTTCTCTGGAAAAATGTGGCCAAAAGACCTGTTATTTGTGATGATGGGCCAATTGTCCATTACGATCTGGATGATGTCTTTGTAGTCCATAGAGAAGTCCAGGATGCAGTTGAACTGGAATCTAGTTTCTGGGGTGGTCTGGATCCTGGTGACTGTTAGAGCCCTAGAGGCACCAAGTTGGCGCTGGCTGATGATGGGGTCGAGGATCCTGTTGACCCTTGTTGATTAGCCCTTCTGAACAGCCTCAGGCTAAAAAGTCCATTTGTAGCTTTCGAATGTTGGTCAAGGAATCAGTGGAGACTCGTGTTATACGGATCCCTTGAGATTTAATCACGCTCCCCTTCTGTTTGAAGGGGTGCATACTAGTGGCATGCAGAAAAAAAGTTTACCCTAGTGGGTTTTTGAAAGAGGTTGTGTATCAATGTGGTGGAGCCTTGTTTCTTCCTCAGGTAAAGATCCAGAAATTCGATCTCCTCTGTACTTTGTTTGCTGGTAAAATGCAGGAATGCGGTGGTGTTGTTGATATAAATGAAGAATTCCTCCAGTTCAACCTGGTTACCCTTCCAAACCAGGAAAATGTCATCCATAAACCTGTAGTAGCACGCTATGTTGTTAAAAAAGGTGGAACCGTATATGTGGTACTGCTCCCACTTCCTTAGTGCAGTGTTTGCCAAACTCGGTGCCATAGCCGCTCCCATAGCGATCCCAATGTTCTGGCGATAGTAGTGCCCATTGAAGTGGAAAGAATTGTTCTTGAGGAGCAGGGAGAGGAGCCTACCCAGGTGGCCCACTTCCCCTGGTATGGCTGTGTGATCCTTAATGTAGGCTTCAGCCATGGCTGCAATGCAGAAGTCATGTGGGAGTACCGTGTAAAGGGACTCCACATCGATGGTGACCAGGATCTAGTCTCTGTCTATGGCCATGTCCTTGATTTTGTTGAGGAAGTCCATAGAGTCTAAAATAAAGGACCTGTTGTTTTCTGCGAGAGGTTTTAGGTGGAAGTCCAGGTAGAGAGCTATGGTTTCCATGATGGAACCTCCGCTGGCTACTACAGGTCTATATGGAGGGTCTGCCAGGTTTTAGTTTGGCTTTGGTATCCCAAAGAACTGTGGAATCCTCAGGTGGTGGATGGAGAAGAATTCTGTGAGCCCTTCGTCAATTAGGTCCATATCCTCTAGCCTCGAGATTTCTGTTATGATGTCCTCGTATGCTGTCAGCACTTGGTTGTGATCTACGCTGTCATAATACCGGTGGTCGTTGAGCATACTGTGGAGCTTATCATTGTAGGAGGTGGTGTCTGTCACTAGTATCCCCCCACCCTTGTCAGCCTTCATGACCCTTCTTGAAGGGTCTGAGGGCTGCAAATTCTTCCTTGTTGGTGTTAAAAATCCTTTTCTTCCTCCGTTTGCATAAGAGAGACATGATCTCAAGTTCACACTTGTCCTGAAAAGCTTGTATGACCGGGTTGGGAGGGGGGCAGAAGTTGCTTGTTTTTTTTAATTTAATAGTCGGAACAGTCTGGTGGTCCAGAGGCTGGTCTTTTTTACCATGTTGGTAGAAATATAGCTTTAGCTGAAGTTTCCTAGTGAAGAGTCGTAGGTTTATCATAGTTTTTGGGAGACTGGACCGACCCTGAGGGACGAAAGTGAGGCCTTTTTGCAGAACCTGTACCTCTAATTGGGAGAGCAGTGTTCTGGAGTGGTTCCATCCATACCATGGAGGTTTTGGGACCTGGCCTCTGTCTCTTCTCTTTTCTTTCGGGGTGGCTGGTTGCCCGAGAAATTTCAAGTCCCTCTTGCCTTGCCAGTTGTGGTTCCTCCTCCCCGGTTGATACTGTAGAGAGTGTAGGGGTGGTGGGGTGCAGACCTCTATCGAATGGGTCCCTTGAGGTGGGGTCTCTGGGTCCTTGTGGGTTGTCTTGATGCTCATCCCGAGGGAGGGCCTGGCTGTCTTGGTAAGGCCCGAAGCTTGTATCTGTGGAGTCACCGGCATTCCCGGGGAAGTGGTCTGGTCCCGGTGGAGCAGGGGTCCAGGGTCCTCCAAAAATCCCATTGGTGTAGGTCCTCAGAAGGACCTGGGTTGGCCGGCAGGCCCTGAGAAGGGCCAGGGCCTAACGGTGGGGTGCTGGTACTTAGCGTGACCCCTATGGAGCTCTGGCTTTCCGATGGACCGACACTGTCTAATGTAAGAGAGCATACCTTGTTGGAGAGGGCCATGTCCCTTCTCAGTTTTTTGAGCCTCCTTTCCTTGATTTTGCCCTCAAAGTTGGTGAGCCTGTCTTTAAATCATAAGAAAGTGCTCGAAGGAGGGGGACTGTTTGCAGGTGGCCTCAATGGTCTCCAGGGCGGAGGCAAGTCTCTCTCGGTGCCTCTGGTTGTGCTCAAGGAGAAGGTGTGTGCTAGTATCCTCTAGGGTTTTGTACCAGTCCTGAATAAATTGT
This sequence comes from Protopterus annectens, assembly GCF_019279795.1. Taxonomy (NCBI): domain Eukaryota; kingdom Metazoa; phylum Chordata; order Ceratodontiformes; family Protopteridae; genus Protopterus; species Protopterus annectens. The sequence continues at coordinate 393,248,506 of NC_056731.1, read as the reverse complement.
GCGTCAGAACCTCTGAAAAAAAGGCTTCTCGTAGATGGTGAGGTCTTTTGGCGTGAGGTTAAACTGTATGCATGATGCGAGATAAAAATGTTCCCATTTAACGCAGATAAGGCTTTTTAGGGTGTCCTCTAGTTGCCACATGTGGTCTGATGAAGAGTCAGTCTCTGGGTTGTTCTGCTTTGGGTGTTCTAGTTCAATTTTGATGGCTGGGGGTGTCAATAGGTCTTGTAACCACCTGGTGTCCATGGCTGTGCAAGTCCTCAGACAAAAATTAGACCAGGGTATGGGTGCCCTTGGTGAAAAATGTCCAGCAGGAAAATGATTGTCTGTGGGACCTGGGTATTTAAGCTCCTATGCAGAGGAGGAAGCTTAAATACCCAGGTCCCACAGACAATCATTTTCCTGCTGGACATTTTGTCATTTGAACCTTGCCTAAAATGGCACTATAGGGACGGCAAGAACCTTAGCCAGCATCCGGAATCCCAGGGGCGACAGGTGCAGGCCTTCTCTGGCAAAGCATCGTGGTCTGTCGACCATGTCATCCCAGGCAGAAAGATACTGGATCCCTTTAGAATGGCACCAGAAGCTTAGCCAATTGTTGAAGTCAATCATTTTGTCCTTGTACTGCAGCATCACTCTGGGTGATGGCAGAATGCTACTCAGGGCTAGGGTCATACCTGCCTGGGCTACAAAGATCAGAGAGCTCTTCCATGTCTCTTTTCATGTAGTCCAGGGAGGTACATCTCAGGTCATTCACACCAACATGGACAATGACAGAATCATATTTGTACTTGTTGTGGAGTGACCTGAGTGTGTGGGTTATGTGGCGGATCCTGGCACCCAACAGGCAGCTGACAGTAACCTTCTCCTTGTTTAGCCTGGTGAGTGGGACATCAGTGTGCCTGACTATAGAGTCACGTATGACTAGTGCGTTGGGTACATTGTTTTGCCTTATTGGCTGTGGTTGAGTGGCACACTGAGTCTGCGGGCTATGTGTCATTTGGGTTATGTTGGGGGGTGGAGGTTGCTCGCATTTCTGCTTTGGAGGTCTCTGTTGCTTGAGCAGATTATTATTGAGAGCCTCCACGAATGTTTTTGTGTTTCCATGTGTGGATTTTGGTGGTGTAGATTTAGTGAGACTATGTGAGGAGTGTGGTGTGGTGCAAGTGTTTACCTTCTCTTCACTGTCAAGTTCAGTCTTGATTGGAGAGGGCTTTACCTCCAGTTTGGCTAGATAAGTGCCTCTCTCACAGGTTGTAGTGTTTGGTGGTAGGAGGAGAGGGTTGTCTGTGTACATGAGGCAATTTCTACATTGCCCCTAGATGCCCAGATTCATCAGATAGACAGGAGAGAACACTGGGAGCTGACCCTTGGACATGCCTGAATAAAAAAATATTTTCCTCTAGATAAGTGAGGAAAGTGAGTACAAAAGCTGTTTTTCTCTAAGCAAGTGAGGAAGTAAGTACCAAAACTGTTTTCCTCTAGGTAATGAGGAAGGTTGAGTGCTGTAGTAATTAGTAGGGTATTTAGTGCTTACAAGTTCTTAACAAGTGCTGATCACGAATAAGCAAATTCAAGTGCTAAAACTAAGAATCTGTATCTGGACTAAACTAGTTACAGGAAAGGGGGGAAAAGTACAAATGCGGGCTTTTAAATCAAAGTTGAGAGAGATGGAAAAACTGCCCAAACGGCCAATAACTACAATTTCTGGGCCAGAACCACTCCTTATGTAGAAGATAGGTTACTTAGTGCTTATCACTCCCACTGATAAGGTAGAAGGCTTCCCTCCAACACAGAAAGCTGGGGGGGGGGGGGGGGCTCAGAAGCTTACATATATTCAAAACATGATCTCTAACCTTAATTTTCTTACACATATACCTTAATGCCATACCTCGCCTCCTCTCCCTTAAAAGAATAAATAAAATAAATCCTTGAACAATCCTACAACAGACCAGATTTGTAGCCTCATTATTCTTTTTTTTTTCAATAATCATTTTTATTGTTTTACCAAACCATTATACATTTCACACACTATTTACATTATGTACAATATTGCTTCCAATGTTTTAGTTCCATTTTGAATTTCCCTATAATACATTAAGAATAAATATCATTTTAACCAAGTACAGGAAATTAAAATCACAAAAAATTAAAACATAAAAGCATCTACAATAGACAATTGTAAACCAACTCAAGCCAATAATTTGTATTATTTCTACATTTTCTATCTAATCCAAGAATGTGTTGGTACACATACAGAATGTCCTGACGGAAAGTGGATAGGACCCTCATAAAATAATATTAAAGATTTGTTCCCAAATTTTTATGCTGTTTATACTTTTCTTATTATTTCTAATTAACAATTTGTGCTAATATATGCTTAATCGCTAACAGCCTGAAATTTTGCCACGACACCTGTGCTGGGTTCAACCAATTTGTGGCTATATATAATTTCATTAGTAAACTAATATTCATAATTACAATCTTTTTGTTTTGTCCAAATTCTCCGTGGAATATGTAAAATCAGAAATTCCCAGGAGAGTGTTGAGTTTTGGTAACCCATTTTTGCAGTTGTAACTTTAAAGAATTCCATAATTTATAAATGCACTTGCAACTCCAGAACATGTGTAACAGGTCTGCTGTCTGATCTATACACTGTGGACATGTAGGTGACTTTTTTGAATCAAATTTATGAAGTGTAAGATGGGTATAATATGCATTGTTAAATATCATCAATTGAGTAAAGACCAGTTTTTGAAGTGATAATGGATTTTAATGTTAAGTTAAACGCCTCTACTATTTTACTGTCGTCTAGGGATGGCAATTTCTCTCTCCAGTATTTGGATAACAGAATATGATTGTTATATTTTCTCTCTTTTGCCATTTTATACGCTGAGGATATATATTTTCTATCTTGTTGCAATGCTTCCCACAGCTGACCTGAAATAACTAGTTCCTCTTTTTTCATTTCAAAACTGGTAAAATAATTTATGGCCAAATCTTTTAACTGCCTCATTATAATTAAATAAGAGATGGGAAGATTCATCTCTTTTAAGATATCATGTACCGCTACTCCTAGGAAGGGGTATAAATCCCTTACAGTTAATTCCTTAATAAATGGATATTTCTTTAAGTCTATCAGTTGATTACCAATAGTTATATTAGGATTTCCATCAAACGGTTGAAACATCATCATATATTTTAAAAGGTTCAAGGAGGCAAACAGAGTTTGAGTCGCCACTGCCCATACCTTGATGTGTTCCATTAACTCATATTTACTCAATGTTTTTATATTCAAAAATGGTACAGCTTTAACATTAATTCTCTTCCCTTTTATATGTTTATAATTTAGCAGTACCCATTTGGGTAATAGCCTCATTATTCTGAAACCTCCACAAATTCCACCTACTATTCCACAAGGGTGAGTTTCCATTAAATAATCAGCTCTGCCTTATAAATGGCTTGTCTAGATCATCCTCCAACCTTTGTTTGCATTTTCTTTTTTCTTCTGGCTGAATTTTGCTAACCCTCCCTTGTTCAACTTCTCCCTTTTACCACAAAGTAGTCCTAAATTAAAGCAAGTTTTTTGCAATACAACAGTTTAGCCTTCGGTAAAGTGAAACTTTCCTTCAACACAATGCAGAACTACCTAAAGCCTCTCTTCAATTCACTCTTCTCTGCAACACTCTTTTAGAAATGAAATAAGAAGATAAACCATCTCCTCATAAACCCTATTTGCACTCAGACTCGGCCCACACCCTTACAATCAGATGTCATATGTTGGAGGTAGCTGCCACTCATTTATTTTCTACTCAGGAAACTCCAGTACAGCACTGAGAGGCAACAACATACTTAAGTTAAAGAAAATCTGACATTTTTCCCTTAAATTTATCCAAATTACATACACAGACTTAATACAACTGTGACTTGCTCCTACTTTTTTTTTCAGTATAAAAGAAAACAGTAACAGTATTTTAGAGGCATTCTTTTTCAGACTGTCTGTTCCCAAAATAATGGCTGTATATGCTTACAACTGACAATAAAAAATGTTTGGTACCTTTCTAATCAACAAGGCACAGCTAAGAAATACCCAAACCACTGCTGAATGACTACAATTACCTCCGCATAATTTCCATGTCATGAATATAGTGTGAGCAAAAAACCAGATGTTCAAGAAGCACCCATTTGGAAGTACTTGCTTCAAGGTAGGTGCTTCCCAGAAACTGAAAATAATATTATCTTTTCCATCATATATTAATCTTCTGTGCAATTCCTCCGCCCCACTCTAAATGTCTAGCATTATTCTGCAAAATGATCTGCTTCAAAATGGGCTTGAAGGGGGGGGGGGTTCATTTACCTCTGCTTTCTTTTACAATAGCTCTTAAAAGGGATTGATGCCTTTTTTCACCACCTCCGAAACCAGTGTCACAGTTTCTGGGAAGCAATTTTAATGTAGCAGCTAAGCTACATTAAGGAAATTACAAAAAAAAAATTTGGAAAAGCTAGGAGTTAAAGCCATCATTTCCCTTCCTTCACAACAAGTCTGCAATGCAATTTTATCACAATTCTCTAATTTAATTAAACCCCTCATAAGTCCGCTTACAGATATAACAACAAATATTTATAAATCAAAATGACATAAAACCTTTAACATCTCGTCAACAATCTTACAAAGTAAAATGTTAAAGTTTTTGGTGTACACGAGCTCTTGCATCAGAGGAAAGCATTATCAACATGAAGCAGTTCAGATCACATGGGAACACCCAGTACCAACAGTTCAAACAACAGAGGTTACAAAATGAGATCAAGAACAGACAGTAGTAGTATTAAAACAATGAAATTGCTACATCACCTGGATTATAAGGGTCCTGCAAAAAGAGTTTTACAAGAAGTCATGAAGTACTACGATTTACACTGCATGCCGGATAAGGACATTTCTTCAGCTATTCCAGAGCATTTCAGTTAAAGTCAAGGAACTTTTGCACTAGTGAGTTAGGGCTAGAGTAGGCTTCCAAGTTGATGTTGGGATAATTAAAAACCCCTACGACCAGAGTGTTTGGCAATATTTGGATTGACTCCAATTTGGTCAAGTAGGCCTCATGCACATAATGATCCATAGAGGAGGATCTAAAACTAGCTATGACTTGAATAGGGGTCTCCACAGTAATTTGAACTTGGAGTAACTTCATAGAGTTGTCCAGTCTAACTTTTCAGGATCCGAATTTCTCGAATATAGACAGAAACGCCGCCTATTTTGGTTCTCACAAGTTCGTTTTGCGGTCTGAAGGCACTGTAGCCTTGCAAGGCTGGGGTACTCCCAAAGGCCTTGAACCAGGTTTCTGTGACTGCACAGACATCTACATCCTCCAGTGATAAAAATGTGGTTCCAGGGTGTGCAGTTTGTGTTTTAAACTCCTAGCGTTTAGCAGCATAACCCTTATTTTGTTATGGTTAGCAATTTTCACATTGGCAATTTTGCTTTTGAGACCTTGCCTTAAAAAAGCACTATGTGGGAGGCAAGAGCCTTTGCCAGCAGCCGAAAGCTTAGTGGTGCCAGGTGCAAACCGTCTCTGGCAAAGTAGCGAGGTTTGTCGACATGTCACCGCAGGCTGACAGAGACTGGATCCCCTTTAAATGACACCAAAAACTAAGCCAAGTATTAAAATCAATCATTTTTCTGTCGATACTGTAGCATGCTGCTAAACACTAGGAGTCTAAACATGAAACTGCTCTCATTACAAGCATTCCTAACCCTGGAAAATGATGACATCTGTGCAGTCACAGAAACCTGGTTCAAAGCTGCGGAGAGCATCCCAGCCTAACCTGGTTACTCATCCTATCATACATTCAGACTCCAAACTGTGGGCAGTAAAGCCAAAGGAAGTGGAGTTTCAATATACATTAAAGACATACACACCCCCAGGCTGGTCAAACAGAATGACGCACAGAAGACACTCCAGGTGCAGTTAACCACTGACAAGACCCCTATTCAAATCACAGTTAGCTACATGCCCCAAATCTGACTCAAGATGCCCAATCTGCTTATTTGGACCTGTTTGAATCCATCAAGATTCAACCCTTTACCTTGACCCTGGGTGACTTAACTTCCCAAACATAGACTGGAAGAACTACTCATGTCCGAACACAAATGCCCAAAGATTCCTTGATTTGGTCAATGCAAATGCCTTGGAACAGCTCGACCCACACAAGGGGTGATAATATCTTGGACTTAGTATTAACCAACATGAGTAACCACTGCAGCATCCCTATAGTATCATCCTCCTTGGTAAGATCCCACCACAAAGTGGCCACTTTCGAAGTCACCATCTCCCCCAACCCCCCTCTAGCTAGGATCAGACAAAAACTTCTCCAAAGCTGATTACAGCCTCCTGAGGGATGGTATAGCCCCCTCCCCCTCTATAAGAACTGGCACCAATATCCAAAACTACACCACAGCACTATACGAGCATTTATACAGATGCATGGAATCAGGAATACCAGACAGGACTAATTCATCCTCCGCAAGGAAGAGTAAACCTGTCTAGTGGACATCTGCAATAAATAAAAACTCTATAACAAAAGGAAAAAAAATTGCTGTCCAAGACCAAGAAGGAGCAGGTGCTCAATTGGAAGCAGTATCTCCTTAGCCTGAACAAGCAAATAAGAGCACTAGTGAAATCCTCCAAACCAAACTTAGAGTCCAAATTGGCCACATCTACTAGAGACAATCATAAGGTCTTCTTCACATATATCCACACCCTCAAAGGAAGCACCCAGATCCGTTCAGAACTGGTGGTCAAGGACACCACATATACAAATGTTGTAGATATAGCAAACATGCTGGCCAACAGATTCAGCAAAAACTTTACCCATCTATCTCCCCCATCAGTAAATCAGGACATTCCCAGTACCTGCCCCCTTCCTCTTATATCTAGGGAACAGGTCATCACTGCTCTCTTAAAGGCAAAATGATACAGCCTTCATGGGACCCGATAACATCCCAAGCTGCATCCTATGTGAACTCAGGCAGGAACTTGCAGCACCATTAGGCACCCTATTCAACCAAAAGCCTAAGTACTGGCTTCATCCCAGCTGAGTGGAGGACAGCCACAGTCATCCCTTTACACAAAATGGTGGAACATCCATCGATCCAGGAAATTATAGACCCATCAGCCTAACTAGCCTGATCTGCAAGGCCATGGAACAGAATATCATGGACCTCATTAACAAGGACATTGGCAACTTGATCCCACAAGTTTGGCTTCGTCAAGGGGAGGTCATGTCTGCTAAATTCGGTCAACTTCTTTGAGACAGTCACCAAAGCCATGGACAACAGGAAGACTGTGCACACTGTCTACCTTGACCTGGCCAAAGCCTTTGACACCATTCCCCACTAGGGCATAATAGACAAACTCTCTCAACTAGGCATAAATCCGTATGTTACCAGACGAGCAACAAACTGGCTCACTGACAGAACTGACGTAGTCAAAATAGAGGAAGCCACCTCAAGCAGTAGACCTGTAACAAGCGGCGTACCTCAGGGTTCGGTCTTGGGGCCTTTCTTCTTATTTGGGATAGACTTTTCTAAGGTGCAGGCCAAAACCAGTGGCCTACGGCTGCCCAAGTTTGCAGAGGACTGCAAGCTTGGTGTTATCATCAATTCCCCTAGTGATGTGATGTGATGTGATGTGGACATCTTCCAAAAGGGTCTCACTCAGAAAAAATGACTGGTGCCAGAAACATGGCCTCAAGCTGAATGCCAAAAAATGCATCATCCCCTTTGGGGAGAGTGACGTCCCCACAAATTATCACATTAATAACAACAACGTCCTAAGCACTTAAATCAGTCGTGAGGGACTTGGGCTCCCAGGTTGACAGCAACCTGACTTTTGACCACCATTTTGCTTCAGTGGTACAGAAAGCCTTCTACATGGCCCACCTCGTAAGTAAGGGCATCTCATCCAGGAACAAGGAAGTCATAACATCCATGTATTCTTCCCTTATAAGGCCCACAACGCACCTTTCAGCATGTACCCCGCAAAGCACATGCAGCAGCTGGAGAGACCACAGAGGTTCCTCACTAGGAGAATCCAAGGCCTCAAACATCTACCATACACAGATGGGCTTCATCCCTCTACTGTTTCATACAGACTCCTCAGAGGTGACCTCTGTCTGGCATACAAGGTGATCATGGACCCCACCTTGATGGGACTGCTGCATATCCACAAGTCAAGCTCCACTCGAGTAACCTGCACGTGTGGCCTCAACCTTATCTGGGACATCAACAGGACTTGTTGGCAGGACAGATGTGTGTCCCAGAGACTTCCTCATCTATGGAATAGACCCCCTCTCCACATCAAGCAGAGTATCTCTTTACCCCTTTTCAAGCACAACCTGGATAACTGGATGGGAAACAGAAAATATATCCCTGGGATTCCACCCATGTCCCTGCTTGACAGGGGGCACTGGGTGCTGATGGGCTAAACTCTTAGCTAGGCTTATAAGAGTCTCAGGGCCAATATCCTAGTAACTGCCTATGATCATTCTAGGGGACGATAATATGCTGCTCAAGGCTAGTGACATACCTACCTGGGACACACAAACAGAGCTCAATCATGTCTCTCTCTTCATATAGTCCAGTGAGGTACGTATCAGGTCATTCACTCCAACATGAGCTATGACAAAATCATAATGGCACTTGTTGCAGAGAGACCTCAGTGTATGCAAGATCTGACGAATCCTGCCACCAGACAGACAGATGACCGTGACTTTCTCCTTATCTAACCTGGTGAGTGGGACATCCGTGTGCCTCAGTATGGAGTCTCCAATGACTTGGTTTTTGAGTATTATGCCTTAAGGGCTTGGCAGGTGAGACACTTGTTGCTATGCATCTTGGGTACTGTGTTCATTGTAGCAGTCTTTTTTTTTGGAGAACTCTGGTGTTTCGGTAAGTTTTTTTGAGAGAACCTCCATGTATGCCAACTTATGTCTTGGATGCGTACTACAGGATTATAACCTGCCGGAGGGGATAACAGCCAGGCAGTCTTTCAAAAGCCTTTACCCCTCCTCCCCAAACAGAATCATGTGCACACAGAGATGCACACACTTACTCAGTACTGGGGAGATTACAAAATAGGTTTTTATAGTGAAAGTTTCAGTTCGAAGTGCCTATGTCTATACAGGGCACAGCCAAGCCCTACTGTGCGATAAGCAACATCATGTAAATATGCCAATTTTATTCAGAGACTGACTAAGCAATCAAAAACAGCCCCTGGCCAATCCCTAAATTACACTTAAAAGCAAAATAGAATGCTGCCAAAGCTCAGGATGAGATCAACTCCCTAATGTCACTACAGTGCAGACCTAACACTTAAAGAAAACCATCAATAAAAACTGAAAAAAATACATATTTTTAGCACATCTTGAACTTTCTGCAATAATACACTTTCTGTATCAAAGTAAGTGGTTACTATTATTTTCCAATTTGTTATACCCCAAAATGCCCTGAAAGGGGGCTGTCATGGGTAGCATGATTTTGTGTTACAATCAATGCCTTTGCCGTCCAGATGTCATTTCAGAGGGGTGCACACGTGAGAATCATTTACTATGGTTCTCTCCCAACAGCTAATAACAGTACTGTGACTGCCTGCTTTTGAATGTCAGCATCAATTTTCATTTTTACTTACTTTGCTTCCTTTGATTTTCATTAGAGGCCAGAATGATAAACATGAAAATGTAGCTGATAATATTTCTTTTAAAGGTAAGAACTGTAGTTCATAGGATCACAGGATGTTACTAGGCTAATAACCCTTGGACCCTTTCAAGCCTAGTCAAGTTTTACCCTTATTTCCATGATCAGCACCTATCTCCCCTGTCCAAGAGGGACACAGGTGGAACCCCCAGAGTGGATTTACGGTTACCCATCCAATCGTCCAGATTGCACTTGAAGAGGACGAATGAGGTGCTCTGCTTGACATGAAGCGGGAGTCTGTTCCAAAGGTATGATAATCTCTGGGAGACAAATCTGTCCCTCCAGCGGGTTCTAGTAATGTCACATACATGATGCTAATCTTCCTTCCCCATCTCACTGAACTGACTCAGTCATAGTCCATGTCGGCATACATGACCTGAGATGTACCTTCTTGGATTATTTTGTTTGTGTTTTTTCCCAGTTAGGGGTCGCCACAGCAGAACTCCGGTCCGCTAATGATTGGTAGTTGATTTTTATGTGCCGAGTTACCAGCTCTGACACACAACCTTCAACGAAGGTACACCCATTCATGCATGTCTCCACGCAGAAGACGCTCTAGCTGAGAATCGAACCGGACAGCGTCTTACTGTGAGACGACACTGCTACCGCAGCACCACATGTACCTCCTTGGATTATATGAAGAGATAATGACTAACCTCTCAGAGTATGTCACAGACATGTATGAGCAGCAATCTACAGTCTCCAAAGATAATGCCACAATACCAGCAGAAAATGATTGACTTTTAACAATTGGCTTAGCTACTGGTGTCAGTCTAAAGGGGTCCAATACTTGTCAGCCTGAAAGGACATGGTTGACAAGACCATTCTGGTCTTTACCTGTCACCTCAAAGCTTTTGGATATTGGCCAAAACATTATCCACCCCCCACAGTGCCTTTCTAAGGCACTGCCAAAGAGACAATTCCAACATAACAAAAGCTACTCAGGACAAGCTAAAGGTGTTACTGTTCAATGCTGGGAGCCTCAACAAGGAACTGCACTCCCTGGAAACTCTCCTCACCTTGGAGAATGCTGAGGTCTGTGTAGTTACTGAAACATGGTTCAAAGCTACAGAAAGCAACCTGGCAGTGCATGGCTATAAACATCTTTCGCACATTCCGACCACCCACTACACATGAAAAAGCAAAAATCAGAGGTGTATTTATCTACGTACATAAAGGATAAGCACACCTCAACACTGGTCAAATAATATGACATGTTTGAACTACGCCATGTCCAACTAACCATGGGAAAAATCCATTAATATATAGTCTTGCTAGCTACAGCTCCCCCACCATGAACAATGAAATCCATACATTATCCCAGATTGCAGTACACTCACTTACCATCCAGGTCAACACCATACTTATGGGTGATTTTAACTATCCCTCATTAAATGAGAGGAATACGTACATGACCACTAACAAGCAGACCCAATAACTTCTTCACTCTGTAAATCCAAATGCCTAGAGCTGCTAGTCTGCACTCCCACTAGCGGAACACATATCCTAGATCTGGTACTCTCAAATATGGGAAAGTGCTGCACTCCCCTAGTGTAATGTTCTCACAGGTAAGATCTGATCAAAAAGCGGTCTACCTTGAAATAAAAGGTAAAACTAGTCCACACACCTAACCCCAAAAACTTCAAGAACTTCTCAAAGGTGAATTGCCCCCTTTTACGGGACAGGAGAGCAAGTTCCCAAGCTCTCCCCAAATCCAGAAAACACAGAACCCTATGCAGTGGTGTACACAAAAACTCTGTATGACCACATAAACAAATGCATAGAAATGGCAGTACCTGACCGAACTAAACCCAGGTCAAACCTGCAAAAACAAGCCAACCTGGTGGACCCCTGATATTAATAGGCTGTACAAAAAAAAAAAAAAAAAAAAGAAATCCTGTCAAAAAATATGACGGAATATGCACAACAGAGCAAAAGGTTCTTAGTCTAAACAAGTGAATCAGGGAACTAGTCAAGTCTCTGAAAACAAGCTTTGAGGTAAAAACAGCCTCCAAAGCTAAGGATAACTATAAAGCATTTTTCAATTATGCCCGCAATCTTCAGGGCAACACCAAACAAAGTGCAGAATTTGTTGTACATGGCATTACCTGTCCTCAGGTCGGAAAATATAGTAAATCTACTGGCTGACAATTTCAGCTCAAATTTCACCTCCCCATCGCCTGGAGTTCTCCCCCAAGAAATACCCTCCACCATTCCACTGCCAAAAATCAAAGAAGAGGTTGCCACTGTGCTCTCTAAAGTCTCTGGACTGACTTTGCAACAGTCATCCCTTTGCTACTGACCCTGGTAATTACAGACCCATAAGTCTGACTAATCTTATATGTAAAGCCATGGAGAGAATAATCATGGACCTGAACAATAAATAATGACATAGGAAACCTCCAAACAATGGACCAGATCCAATTTGATTTTGTCAAGGGCAGTTCATGCCTACTGAATCTGATGGATTTCAGTGAGAAAGTCACCAAGGCCATGGGTGACAGTACAACAGTACATACCACCTACCTCGACCTGGCCAAGGCAGTTGACAATTCTCCACTCGAGTATTATAAATAAACTCACAACTAAGCATAAATCCATACCTTCCCAGATGACAGTCAACTGGCTCATGGACAGGACACATGGTTAAAGTGGGTGAATCCAGATCCAGCAAGAGGCAAGTTACTAGTGGTGTGCACCGAGCTCAGTGCTGGGACCACTCCTGTTCAGAATATACTTCTCTGAAGTTAAGGCTAATGTGGAAGGCCTCTGGATGACAAAGTCTGCGGACAACTGCAAGCTGGGGAAAAATCACTGAATGCCCCAATGATGAAACACAACCCCCCCCTCCCCTCCAACCCACACCTTCAACTAGTAATCTCCCCACTGCCTTCTCTTTTTCTCCTGTACCTACCTCCAACATAAAAAAACTCTTAACTAAACTTAAACCCACCAAATTAGCAGCAGACAGCCTCCCAAGTGAATACCTACAAATCGCAGCTGATGCTCTGGCCTACCCAGTATCCATCTTGATTAACCGATCTCTGTCAGAAAGTTACGTTCCCACACTGTGGATGGTATCACATACAATTCCCCTCCACAAAGGCGGACCCTCCGCAGAACTAACCAATTACCGCCCCATAGCTATTCTCTCTCCACTCTCCAAAATACTAGAGAGATGCATACACTCTCAGGTCTACCTCCTTACTAACAACAACCTTTCCAGTACTCAGCATGGTTTCCGACCAAACCATAGCACCACCACTGCCTTACTCTCCTTTACTAACACTATCCTTCAGCATAAAAACAATGGCTCTCTCTCCTCTGCTACTTTCCTACACCTATCTAAAGCATTTGACATAGTCCCACACAAACAACTTATCTCTGTCCTCAATAACCTATCCTTCTCACAATCGGTCACAAACTGGTTTCAGAGTTACCTGTCTGACCGCCAACAATCCGTTGTATGGCAGAATGACATATCTCCCCAACTACCTGTCTCCATAGGAGTTCCCCAAGGATCCATCCTCGGAACCCTACTCTTCTCTGTTTACACCAATAATCTAGCCTCTGCCACCAAACATGGCACACTCATACAATACGCAGATGACTCGACCATCATCTGCTCAGCCCAGTCCCTACCAAAACTGCAAAAAGTCACACAGGAAGCCTTTTCCTCTGTTGAAACATGGTTATCCGATGCCCGATTAATACTCAACCCAAACAAAACTAAACTACTCATCTTCCAACCCACCAAACATAATCAAAACAACTCTCACTTTAACATCACGGCAAAAGACAACACCACTATATACCCAACTGAACACACCAAATTGATAGGAGTGGAAACAGACAAACTAAAATTTGACATTCACATATCCATGACTGTAAAAAAAGTCCACAAAAAACTAGGAGCGTTATACAGAAATGAGCAGTTTCTCACCAAAGCAGCAAAGATTTCAATAGCAAATTCCCACCTTATCTCCACCCTACTTTATGCCTCTCCAATATATACCAACCTAAGGCAATGTGATCTAAACAAGCTAGAGACCTGCTACAACAAAATCGCCAAATTCGCCACAGGGGCATCCTACCGTAGTCACCACTGTCTCTCACTTGCTGAACTGGGCTGGCTTGAAATCCCTCACCTCCTTCAGTGGTATAAACTCTCACTCGCCCACAAACTAGTAAACCATCCACTAAATGTCCCATCCCTCCAGAATCTACTCCAACCCTATCGCACCACCAGACCACTAAGATCCAGCAGCAAAAATCACTTGCAGATCACCAAGGCCAATAACTCTGCTGGTGAAGCACTATTCTCTTGCGCCATAGCCAAATTATGGAACTCACTCCCACCCACAATTACCTCCATAACATCATGCACCTACTTCAAAACTTTACTAAAAGCACAACTAAAAACATGTTGGCAATGCCCTTGCAACTCCCACTCTAATATCATCCACCCCATCCAACCACTACCTTTCTTTCCACTCCACTAACTACCTTGATTATAGCAAGCTCAGATGCTCATAAGCCACTACTTATTATACAGCACGAACTTCTTCTTCTTGTAACATTTATTAATGTCTGGTATGCACTTCACAGATAAAGATTCTAGTTGTCTACTGATGTACTATGTTCTTCATCTGTAAATATGTTGTAAGTAATTGCTATGTAAATTGTTATTCACTATGTAATCCAATGTATATACTGTCTGTTTATTTTAACTGTGGAGCTTTTCTCCCCGGGCCTCCGCTGAAAATGGACCTACGTCCAGTCGGACACTCCCGGTCAACAAATTTAAATACATACATACATGTAGATATCCTGCACAAAGGTGCAGATCAGACAAATGATTGGTGCCAGGACCACAGCTTCAAACTAAATGAGAGAAAAAAAAAATGCATTATCATAGTCTTTGGGAAGTCAAATATCATCACCAATAGCACACCCCTAAGAGTAGATTCAGAGGTGAGGGTTCTAAGTACCTAGATTTATAGTAGCCTGAAATTTGACTGCGGTGTGTCCACAATGTTGAGGAAGTCCTGTGTGGCACAACTTATAAGTAAAGGTATGATATCCAGATCCAAGGACATTATAGTCAAGCTGCAGTCAGCCTTCCTTAATCTGTGACAGAGTACAAGCTGCAGTCAGCCTTCCTTAATCTGTGACAGAGTACAATGCGCCATTTGACATGTGCTTGACTAGGCACGGACAGCAGCTGGAGCAACCGCAGAGGTTTTTCACAAAGAAAACAGGATGTAAACAAAATGTCCTATGCAGACAGACCAAAAGCCTTATCCCTTTACTCTGTATCTTATCAACTATTAAGGGCTGACCTAGAAGGCACTCACAAATCCAGTCCTGATGGAGCTGCTACACATCTGCAAGTCAAAGAGCACAAGGGTCACCCAAGGTAGGTATTTAAACTTAGTAGGCGACTCAAACAAAACATGCTGAAGAGACAGAGATGCGTTTCACAGAGTGTCTCTTCTTTGAAACAGGCTTCCTATTCACATTAAGCAGAGCCCTTCCCTGGCCTTTTCAAATGCAACTTAGATCAATGGATGGGGAACTGCAAATTCACACCTGAGGTAGTGCCTTTGTCCCATATGAGATGTCTCTGTAAGATACGCAGTGCAATCTGTAAGATACTTAATGTTTAGGCACAACTCCACACCATCCTCTTGCCCTAGGGTCCACAGATTGGGTAAAATCGGGTTGTATTGGCTAGGCTTATAAGGGCTCGTAAACAAAAAGTCAGCCTAGTAATCTCCACGAACCTATGAACTGTCTCAACAACACACTGTACACAATGCAAAAATGCTGTAACAAATCACAGAAGAAACATGCACTTCTTAATATACAGAGGAGAAATAATGCAAAATTGAATACCAATAAAAATAAGAGTAAGAGGAGAATACTGACTCTGTCACCCACAGAGTTTGATTAAAGGGAAAGACAACTAATCTGTAAATAGGAGTTAAACAAACTTGAAAGCTAGACTCCAGACTGCACTTCATCTGATGTTTGATGCTGGCAATCTGATAAACCAATTATTTTCTGCCACTTTTAGTACCCTTTGTGATGTAAGAGATGACGGGACAAATGCAGGAAAAAAGGCAAACATAAAACAAATGGAATAATTATTAAAAACTGTTTATATGTGAAGTGTGTAGCGCTTAAGTATAGGGAAGAAAAAAAGTCACTTTTTAGAAAGATAAACTTGACATTTGGGTAGAGTTCTCCTTCAATGTAAAATAAACTCTGCTGTAGCAAAAAGTGTGGGAATTCGGTAACCAAGTACAATGAAGTAAAAGTGCAGAAATCAGCAACAAACAGTAAATTTCATGAATACTTTAAAATGACTTGATGTGCAAGGGAGGACCAGCAAATGGCAGTTAAGGTTTAATGCCAAAAAATGTATTTTTACTACAGAAGTAAAAACAAGGGGAGCATGAATATTTCCAGGGAAATATAGTTTCAAGATATGTATCATAATGTTTCCGTTTCATTCTGTCCATCAACGACAACTTATAAAAGTGGTAGCAAGACCTTTTAGAATGTCCCGATGTACAGCAAAGGGAAATTTATCACAATACAAGCAAGCAACTGCATACCTCAATTTTTTTTTGTTTTGCAAACTTCAACTTTAACAATTTGCCACTATGAAATGGCAGGATTGCCTACACTCAATCTTTGTATCACTGCCCTACTTCAGCTAACATTCTACTGCTCCCTTCACTCCTTACTTACTTTCACTGCTTCTTTTCTTCACACCCACCTACAGTTTCTCACAGACCATAGCAATCTTGATGAAGTCCTTGCCCACATAAATAATAAAAATAAATTCTACCAGCAATTTAAAGCTTCTATATGAGCTCACCTTCTAACCACAAACAAGCAGATATTTCCAAACAGTAACATACCTATCAATGGGAAGATCTACCACCATGCATACCTCTCAACAGTCCAGATTTTTTTTTTGCAGAATGTCCAAATTTTTGTCAAACAGTTTTGGTCTGCTCCACATAAAATTTCTGGTTTTAAGGCAAATCACTGAAGATCGAAGTCACTAAATAAATGACAAACCTTTCGGTTTTAGACTTCACAACCTGATGTTCAAGTTTGTAAGAGCAATACTTAAAATATGCCCCTATTATGGGGCCTTTGTGTCCCCCCCACTTTTTTTTAGGCTTTGTCCGGATGTCTTCCTCCAAGAGATTGACAGGTAGGATTCCAAAACTTTAAGGAGAGGCGTGGCAAGGCATTGCCAATCCCTGCATTGTGTAATAACTCTTTCATAAATCTCAATCCTGTAAAATGTTTCAGTGGTACTTGCTCATCAATAACTGTTCAAACACCTGCCCCAGGACTCCCCTGAAAACAAGTCTTGGGCTCAATAAAAGTACCAAGAATAAAACAAAAGGGCTGAAATTAAATAAAACAGACAACCCCACACAACGCTACAGCTAAGAAGTCAACTGTACTTGCTGTTCATTTGACACAGAGCTACAATTCTAAGAAAGACTTCTAGAAAAGGCGGTTTCAACTACATGTGTGTGCATTGCCTGTCAAACAAAACTTGCATGGACACCACACTGCTTAAAACAAACTTTCAGATTCACGACAAGTCACTGGTACTGTGATTTACAAAACTAGTTAATCACTCTGTATAGCACTGAAAATTAAATCTAGCACAAGAAAACCAAAAGTAAGGTGTGTTGACTGCTAAAATAAGCAGCACTTTCACAACAGTCACTAACTTACATGTACTAGTCATCCATTCTAAGGTAAAAAGTATGGAACTCCCTGCCCTGGACAGTCTGGGACTATTCGCTATACATTCACTACCTAGGCAGTCACAAACACTATTGTAGCATTGATAAATTACAAATAAAATGGGCCACACAGCTACAAGGTCTGTGACTCAAACCTAAAAGTCCACTGCTGTCCATGTGAATCCCTCTTGCTCTCTCCACATGTCTGCATGGGTTTCCTCCTAAAAAACACACATACTACTTACAAATGTGGCCTAGGCTGCTGCTGAACAGGGTCCACAGACCACAGTCCACTAACCAGTTTAATTAACGACAGAATAAATATGCAAATGAATGTACATACAACAGTGAAAAAATATGTCATTTTATGTGTAACAACACTGAACATGTGTATATTTCCACTGTAGATACAACTCAACGATACATGCATTACAGCTTAGATTTTAAATCATTCTTGTAATGAAGCTGTGACTGAAAAAAAAAAGACTCAAGTAGCCCAGTTCAATAAAATGCAAAACATATCTTAACTAAGTAATCACCAAATGCATAGATCAGAACCACGATCATCTGTAACCAAGGTTGAGGGCGTCAGAAACATTTTGAAGATTTTTTTAGTACAGCAAAGCATACAACAACACCATTTTCGAGATACAGTTGCTCTCTTCACAATCAGCTACAAATGCCTGATTCAGTATGTGTGTGTGTGTGTGTGTGTGTGTGTGTGTGTGTGTGTGTGTGTGTGTGCACACATACACACATATCGTTACCACATGAAACAAAAGGTTCACATTTTGTAAATTTGTATTATTCTTAGTCAAAGAAGCTACAGTACCAATGACTGTTTACCGATCTAATCCTTAAGCTATTTATGTTAATCATCTATCTGACTCATTCTGCTGTCGGAACCCAAGGAATGCAGATCAGAGGAGCACATAAAAAAAAAACCCACAAAAAGCAAGGATGGCAACAACCATAATGTAAACACTAACACAGTTGAAAAGTGGAAACAACTCATAACACGTACGCTTTTGCTACAAACATGAATTCACACCAGAACTGACATAATATATCCAAGACCCCATTTCAAACATCCACAGAAAAGATACAAAAACAGTACAAGTTCGTTCATTCTGATGTGGCAGTGCAGCGATTCTTACAGTAATAACATTCTATGCCCTCCACAGAACTAGAACCATGATAAATAAAGTAGATCAGACATTAGCATCAAGCAAAAACCGTATAACAAAGCACTTTGGACCCAGAGCAAAATTTAATCACAAAAGTGCACTAGGCCTTTAATCTAAAACATGAGAAAATAACTCCATAGATGCATTTTGTCTTTTTCTGCAACCTTGCAGAAACAAACTTATTCAGACAGTATTAATTACCTCCTGTAACAGCAACCATAGTTTCCAAAATGCTCAGATACTACAAAACACGAAAAATGAACAGCAATGACATCCGATATTAAGCATATCCCGATAGTAGCTCTTAAAGCAAGACAACCCTGTTAACATGGCCGACCACAGTTACAGCATAGCATTTTGGGATGGTGACATGCGCGGTTCAAAGTCCTGCTAGAAAACCTTGTGTGTCCAATATTGTGTTTAGTGGGTTCCCAGATAGCATTTACTAGTTTGCGGACGTCAAATCGTGACTTACTGTCATAAATTTAGCTGCTGCTTAATTTTACTTTGCTGTAAAGGTAGTGTAAACTGATAAAATACGTGTAAATGCTGATTTGATAACGTTTGATATGAACACATATAACTCTGAACTGAGGAACGTCTAATATGATTACAAATCAATAGACGCTTGCTTCTCACTGCTGTTATTTTCTTCTGCTAGAATACTTGACCCTTAGAAATATTTATGTACCTTTTAATCTTTATATGGTTATATACTGTCTGTCTGTCCTTATTTGCTCTCGAGCTGTGGTAGACTACGATGGGTGCCTTGGAATTAGTCTAGTATCCCAGTAAACAAACAAGAAAATAAACTACCATATCCCATGTTTCTCCTTTGGTAGTTACATGATGCAGAAACATGGCACATTTCTTGACTTAAGTATGGTTACCACCTGTCCCTCTTTGCGAGGGGTAGTCCCACTTTGAGCAGTTGTGTCCTGCAAAAAAAAAAAAAAATTTGAGCAGTTGTGTCCTGCAAAAAAAAAAAAAACTAAAAAAATGGCAAATGTGTGATTTTAGGACAAAATATATATTTTTTCTTTAATAGTTGCATAAAGCAGATATTTTATGTCTGAAACACATAAATGTTATATGAAACAGCATAATCAATGCAAATGTTACAAAAATAAGCATCTGATGTAAATCTTTAGTTCATACTTTACAGATAGGACCTCAGTTTCGTCCTCGTTTTGTAGCTCGCGCAAGCCAAAAACTCTCGGCTAAGAAGCTACCCAAAATGCCCCTCTCCTAGATACTCCAGATCTCGTTTGCCGCTTTCTTAGTCAGACCTGTTGGCCATCTCTCTCAAAGCTAAGTAGTAAATTGTTGATTTTATGACAGTTTTTTCTTCTAAAAATTACAACATTTTTAGTCAAGTTAGCCTTTTTTCACTGTCGCCTATAACCTAGGCCTATTTCCTACCCTTTTCCTTAGTAATTTAATTTTTTACTCTTTTTGTTACTGTCCCTCTCTCCTGTCTTTGACAGGCCTTCCCTTTTTACTAGTGGTATTCCTTAACTAACATCACTGGTATTTTATTATTTTATCTTTATATTTTAAAGATTTTTATTATTATTATTATTATTATTATTATATATTATTTTATCGTATTCTTTCTATAGGATAGCATTGCTTTCCTTACCATGTCAGACAAAGCTAAGTTGGGTTTTAAACAGTGTGACAAGTGTGGACGTAAGATGTCTAACTCAGATACACATGTCCGTTATGTCTACTGTTTGGGCGTGGATCATATTAAAGCTGATTGTGACATTTGTGCTAGTTTTAGTAATCGGACACTAGCAGAACGTAAGAATAAACTAGTTTTAAAAGGGTTATTCAAGACACCCTTCTCGGAGGCACTGTCTGGGTCAGAGGTCTCACCCCCTCCTAAGACCAAAAAATATAAGGAAAAATGGAGTCACTCGATTCCTGCATCCCCGTCAGTTACAGAACCGAGTTGGCTCCGTGCTTCACCAGCGCCCTCGGCGCAGACCTCCTCGGCACCAGGATCTGTGTCCTCCCCTTGGTGCCAACCATGGTATTCATTCCTATTTCGGTTCCAACTACGGCACCACTGAAGTCGGTGCCGTCCTTGGTTCCCACATTGGCTCCGATGACTGTACATGCCTCGGCACCATCCCCATCCACAGTGCCGACAGTTTCCTCAGCTCCTTGGGCTCCAATGACTGTACATGCCTCGGCACCATCCTCGTTCACGGTGCCGACAGCTTCTTCGGCTCCATGGACTCCGATTACTGTACATTCCTTGACACCATCCCCGGCCATGGTACCGACAGTTTCTTCGGCTCCATCGGCTCCAAAATTTGAATACCTTCCAAGGACAAGATATTCTCTAACTTACGACCCTTTCTTGGGGCAGAGGTTTATTCCCTTTGTAGAAAGACCTGAATCCCCTTCAGCAGCCTCCTTTAAATCCACTAGGAATTTTTCTGAACTAGACCTAGTGCGGGTTGTGGATCAGCTTCTGGCACCTAAGGGATTGCCCATTCCAGCTAGGCCTCTGTCCCTCCTGACTCGGAATCCTTTACCTCATCTTCCCCTGCTTATCCTCCTCCAGCATCCTCCCTGTTACTGGTACCAATGTCTGCTTTGGTACATACTGTCTCTGCTCCGACAACAGTGTCTCCCCTGTCGGCACCGTCCACCCTTGCTGCATCGGCTACAATGGAGCCGATGCTTTCTCGGAGCGGTGCTTGGACCGTCCGTACCTTGGTACCTAATCCAGCACCTATTTTCTCGCTGGCACCATCTATGTCCATGGCTCCAATGGCTTCCAGTTCTCTCGGAACCCCTCAACTGGAGGTGGACACGAGTGGGCCTGCTGTACAGGTGATGGAAAGGGCCCTTCATTCTGAAGGCTCGCAGCCAGCACCTAGGACACCAGTATCAGAAACCTCCGCTAGCATGCTCCTTCTCCCAACCCGTTATGTCGGGTCCCTGGGCACGGGAGTCACAAGAACCTCCTGTGAAGAGAACCCCTTCTCTGGAGTCCTCCTCAGAAGATCCCACTGGAGAGCCAGCCCGGAAGAAATGGTGCAAGAAGAAGCACCTTGACTCCCTGGAGGAATCTATCACAGAAGACACTGATTGTGATGAGGGAGAAGGGTTCCCACGCTCCCCCCCAAACGACATTTCATTCGGTGACATTCTCGAAATCCTCAAACAGTGGGGGAATGGAAGTCCTCTAACCCTTCTTCTGAGGAATCTGTGTTTCTGCAGGCCTTCCGTGCCCGGCCATCTACTTCCTGGGTCACCCCACCAGCAGATGACTTTGTTAAACTAATTGTGCAGTGTGCCTGGAAGGCCCCGGACAATGTAGAACCTGTCCCCCGGAGGCCGGACAAAATTTTCTCTACACCTGAAGACCAGCCCCATTGGTCCAAGCAGCTGACAGTTGATTCTATGGTCGTGGCGGCAGCCACCAAGAGGGAACTGGCAGAAGATAGTTCCACTGTCCATCCTCCAAACAGGGAGTCTCAGACCATGGACAGATTAGGGAAGCAGACCTATGCATCAGCGACCTTTGCCATTCATTCGCTGAATTATCTGGCGCACTTTACTCGACTCCAAAGAGACCTCATTTCTGAAATGTCTTTACTGCCTGATGAGGTACGTGACATTATAGCCTCGGAGCTAGCTACCCTTGAATCCATCTCAAACTCCTCGATGCGTTTGATATCTCACACCACCGAGGGGGCAGCTTGAGCTGCCGCATCTGGTGTTGTCATGAGATGTAATGCTTGGATGCAATTGTGTGACTTCGCAGACCCCTTTAAATCTTCCTTCTTCAATGCACCTGTCGATGAATCTACACTTTTCGGACCCAAGGTACGAGACACACTTGCATGTAGTGAGAAAGATGGAAAGACCTTGTCTGCTGTGGGCATACGCTTTTCCAACCCCCAAAGGTCCTACTCCAGGAACCAGAAGGGACGAAAGATATGGTTGAAGAAATCCCAAGGATCCTTTCGTGACACTCGTGGTGAACAATCCCCTCAGGGCAGGAGAGGCAACTCATATGGAATTTAACCCTTTCGGGGTAGAGTGGGTCCGCGTAACCAGGGAGCCAGAGATTCTTTCTCCGGTAGACCCTACCAGTGCTCCTGAGCAGTGGCCTGATTGCTTTCCTCTGAAAGCAGTCAGGGGTCATTTTTCTCTGCATCTACCAGCCTGGCATCTTATTACTACTGATGTTTGGGCCCAGAGAATAATATCCAGAGGCTACCAAATACCATTCGACTTAACTCCCAGACCTGTCAAAGGAATCCCAGATGTACCACCCAATCAGAGGGGAATTAGCAGCCTTAGAATTAGAAAAACTGCTAAGAAAAAGAGTCATCCAACCAGTCCTACCAGAACAGACAGGATCCAGGTTTTACTCTAGGTTCTTCTTAGTGCCAAAAAAGACAGGGGACTGGAGACCAATCCTGGATCTCAGCCTACTGAACAAATTTATCAAACCTCAAAAATTCCGGATGGTCACAGTACAGTCCATTCTTCCCTCCCTAGGGAGGGACAATTGGATGTGCTCTATAGACTTACAGGATGCGTACTACCACATAAAGATGGATCACCGTTCCCAGTGGTTTCTCCACTTCTGGCTGGGAGCCAATCACTACCAGTTCAGGGCACTGCCATTCGGTCTCAAGACACCCCCCCCCGTGTGTTCACCAAATGTATGGCAGTTGTGGTAGCCCATCTTCGACTACAAGGATTCCAGGTGTTTCCCTATCTAGACGACTGGCTCCTTACCGCCCCTACCAGGCATCTCCTAGTCTGCAGCCTCTCTTACACTCAAGGTCTCACTCTCCACTTGGGGATTACAATCAACAAAGCCAAATCTCAGATGTCCCCAATGAAGACACTGGAATTTATTGGAGTGGTCTTTGACACAACATCCTGTCAAGCTTCTCTCCCCCCTCACAGACTTTTGAAAATAAGACACCGAATTCAAGATCTTCTTCCTCACAAGTTTGTACCAGCATATCTTGTACTGCAACTCTTGGGCTCCATGGCAGCTGCCATTACTTTAGTACCACTGGAGAGACTGCACATGAGAATCCTGCAGTGGCTCCTTTCCGCACAATGGTCATTGTTAACCACCCACTCAACCACATGATATGCCTTACAAACCATTGCAAGGAAGAAATGCTATTGTGGATGGAGCCACAAAAGAATCTTTGATGTCGACCGTTCTGTCTTCCCCAACCCACGGCCATGGTGACCACGGATGCTTCACTGTTAGGGTGGGGGGGGGCATTTTCAGGGAAAGACTGTCCAAGGCACCTGGACCCCCATTGAGGTCAACTTGCACATAAATGTCCTGGAACTGAGGGCAGTTCTCTTAGTGTTGCAAGCATTCCATGCATCCCTACCCTCGGGGACCATTGCAATTTGGTCAGACAACATGTCAGTCATCTGGTATTTCAACAAACAAGACGGAACCAGATCTTACCCCGCTGTGTCGGGAAGCCATGAGGATTTGGCACTGGGCAATAGTTTCCAGTCGCTTTCTTATAGCAACGCACATTCCCGGGAGTTCAAACCTTATTGCGGACAATCTGAGCAGGAACATCCTGATGCCTCACGAGTGGTCCCTCAACCCTGTAATAGCAGATCAGATCTTCCAACTGTGGGGCAAGCCTTGCTGCGACCTGTTCCCTTCCCCCCTGAACTACAAATGCAGTAGCAATTTTGCCTTGACCCCCCCAGAGGGAACCACCAAGGGACTCTCTAATGCACGATTGGCCCCTGGGTCTTCTGTATGCCTTTCCCCATTTCCCCTTATTCCAAAATTTATCCAGAAAGCTCAGAGGTTGAAAAGCAAAGTGATCCTCATTGCTCCCTACTGGCCATGTCACGTCTGGTTCCTGTTTCTATGGCCTCATCTGATTCACAGCCCGTGGATCCTGGATCATTCCTAGGACCTATTATCTCATCCTCAGGGATTGATTCATCTGAACCTGCACAGTTTCAAGCTCACAGCTTGTTTCCTCCACTTCCAGTGATTGCCAGGCTTCCTGACATCCCATCTCCTGTTCGTGAAATTCTTCTAGCCTCACACAAACCTTCCACTAGAAAGGTTTATTCTAGTAAATGGACTAGGTTCTGTATTTGGGCCAAAGACCAGAACTTATACCCTTTCTCTATGCCTATTCAGAACATTCTACAATACCTGACTACTCTTCTACATGCAGGAGCCTCAGCTTCAACGATCACTGTACATTTAGCAGCTATTGCCAATTTTCATAATGGTCTTGATAATTCTTCAATTATGTCACACCGCCTATTTTGAAGGGAGTATTACATGTTAAACCTCCGGTCAAGCCTCCCTTAGAGCCCTGGGACTTGACTCTGGTGCTTCAGTCTCTCACAAGCTCTCCCTTCGAGCCCTTTAATTCATGTGAATTGAAATTTTTGTCATGGAAAACCAGACTTCTAGTAGTACTCACCTCAGCGAGAAGAGTATCTGAGCTGCAGGCCTTGAGTGTCAAGAGTCCTTATTGATCTTCCACACGGATAGGGTGTCCCTTCGTACTGACCCTTCTTTCTTGCCCAAGGTCATTTCTGGCTTTTCCATTAACCAATCTATTGACCTGCCAGTTTTCTTCCCAAGGCATTCTAATAGAGGGGAGTACATTTTGTAAACCCTTGATGTGCACCGGCAGCTTTGTTGTTATTTGGACAGGACTAAATCTTTCAGGAAAACAAAGCAATTGTTTGTGGCCTTTGCAGGACCCAGATTGAGTAAACCTGTTTCCAAAGTGACTTTATCCTCTTGGCTTAGAAACGTCATAACCTTTATCTACAAACAGAATAAGCTACACTTACCTTCCAAAATAAAGATACAAACTGGTAAAGCACGGATGAACCAAGAACGCCAAAAAGCACAAATCCTTGATGCTCCACACTAGAACAGAACACTGAGACCATAAAGTGCTCAAATTTTAAATGCTTTAATCTACTTAAGTGTACAGAAATATAATCCACTTTTCGTCAAGACAGATAGCTTAACTTCTTCAGAGACCATTCAATAAAATGTTAAAAACAGGTGACTAATATATACCATTATACCCATCACATGATCATCAAATCAAGAGAGGGTACCCATCTCAGTTCACCTCTGAGATTATAAAAAGAGGTGAAATATAAGAGAATGTCAGGGATATACACTCCAATTTTGAACAACAAAGGTATCAATAGAATGGAGAGTATTGAGAAACACCCTTGTAACCCATACAGTTTTGTTTGCACTTTTAACATGGATTCCTATAAAATTGTTAACATTTTATTGAAAAATTGGGATATCTTAATGAGAGATAGTAAATTTAGGGGTATTTTTCCTCCAATCCCTAAAGTAGTGTTTAGGCGAGGGAATAATTTGAAATCCATTTTAGAATCTAATAGGAAAGTGCAAACTAGTAGAGAAGGCATGTATAAGTGTTCTATGTGCCAGTATTGTAAATACATCGACACGGGTAGTAAATTCACAATAGGTGATACCAAATTTGCTACTAATGGGAGATACAATTGTGGTAGTAGGCAAGTAGTCTATCTGGCCAAATGTACACTATGCCCAGCCTTCTATATAGGTAAGACCGATAGGAAGCTGAGCGAACGGATCTATGAACACCTATATAGTATCAGGAAGAATAAACTAGATAATTCATTGGCTAAACACATTAGTGAAAATGCGGGTCACCAATTCAAATTCAGGGTTATAGACCAGTTAAGGTGTGATGGAAGAGGTGGACCTGAGTCACTGAAGTTAGAAAGAAATGAACTTCTCTGGCAACTAAGAGTAAATGCATGTCAATATCCAGGGATTAATGAAATGAGCTCTATAATGTGCATTTTAAGACTAAAAAATTTAATTAGATAGATTTGAGCATCATTTCATTAACAGAATGTTTTAATGTGTTAATGGCTTAATGAATTTAATAGTTGCCTTACCTATATTTTTATACATTCTTCTATATTCTCATTTATATTTATTTTATCTCCAATACCTTGCATACATATATCTTAGTTGTATAAGAATTTTACTAATTTTAGTTATGTTATATATATGGTTATATTATCAAATTTTATTGTATAATATTATGCATTTATATGTAGAAAGAAAGTTTTTTTCATATTTATTTTTATTTTTACATTTTTACACCACCACGACCGACAGCGGGGTGGTCATTAATTATAAATATTCACTACTAACTACCATTATAATACATATTTTTAATGCATTGTTGATTGGTAAATATTCACCTTTGCATTCTGCAAGTGTATAACTGTGTTTGAAACTACTTTTCACAGTCTATTTATTCAATCTTTCCACCTACTTTTATTGTTATAGATACATCTTACATGTCTGAAAATGAACATATATATTCATCATTTGTAAACATTTTTAGGTACGTTTATTTACCTACCTTTTATATATATATATATATATATATATATATATATATATTTTTTTTTTTTTTCATATATTTTTTACATATAGCCTTTTGAAATAAACCATTTATTTAGAGTTTTGCTCAGAGTGTTGGAAAGACAGTGTCTTCCTTTAAATCTTGATTTGATGACCATGTGATAGGTATAATGATATATATTAGTCACCTGTTTTTAACATTTTATTGAATGGTCTCTGAAGAAGTTAAGCTATCTGTCTTGACGAAAAGTGGATTATATTTCTGTACACTTAAGTAGATTAAAGCATTTAAAATTTGAGCACTTTATGGTCTCAGTGTTCCGTTCTAGTGTGGAGCATCAAGGATTCGTGCTTTTTGGCTTCCAAAATAAAGGCTCATGCTACCAGATCTATGGCCTCTTCTATAGCTTTTCATTCCAGAGCCTATATGGATGATATATGCACAGCAGCCACTTGGACAAGACCTCATACCTTCATATCTGATTACAATCTGGATTTGGCCTCCAGGGGACGAGCATCTTTTGGTTCTATGGTGCTCAGGAATATCCTTCCTTAGGGCCACCCAGGACTCAAGTAGCTGGGGACTCGGTCCTATCTGTAATGTATGAATAAAAGATTTACAACATCAGATAAAGAAGTTATGACTTACCATAACGTTCCATCTGTGTTGTAGATCTTTTGTTCATTCATTACTTCCCGCCTTTCTTCCCCCTGCCTGGATTCCTGGTGGACTTTAAGAACTCCTGGTTAGGATATTTGCTCAGACAGAGCCTCCTACTTTTTTTTCCTATTACTACATCTTCTATCTAGGGTGGGCAAACTCGATCTGGAGTATCTAGGAGAGGGGTATTGTGGGTAGGTTCTTAGTTGAACATTTTTGGCTTGCGTGAGCTGGAAAACAGCCATATTGATTCCGAGGATGGAACCAAGGTCCTGTCTGTAATGGATGAACAAAAGATCTACAACACAGATGGAACGTTATGGTAAGACATAACTTATTTTTTTATTTTGACAAAAAGTGCAGTTTTGTCCTTTGCACTGGCCTTGGGTATGTTTTGTCCTGCAAAATCTAACATTTCTACAAAAAATGTCCCACTTTGGGCATTTGAAAAGGTGGCAACCCTAGTTTTAAGAAGAAAAGTATTTTCTAGCTTTTATGTAAGCGTACTTCTCAATTTTCCAGATTTGTGCATGATGTCCAGATTTTTGCATCATATTTGTAATGTTTCCATTAAAATGTGTGGTTTTCTGGCAAATCATTGAGGAATTAAATCTTTAAATAATGATACGGATTTGAGTTTCAGACTTTATATCCTTCGGAAAATGCATGCTATCACAAAACCTACTATTGTATCAATGTTCAAGTTTATAAGAGGAATACAGAAAATTTGTCCATATTTTTTGGGCCTTTGTTTCTGATGCCCCCCACCACCACCACACACACACACACACACACACACACATTATTTTAGGATTTGTCCAAATTTCTTGTGCTAAGTTGTAGAGAGGCACGATCGTAAGCACTGTGGAAACATAAGATATGGCATGTGCAATCCTTGAATATGATAAGAAATGGTTCAAACAACTTATATTTGTCAGTAAGTTTGATTCTTAAGTGACTTTAAGCATCTGAAAACATTTACAACCTTAAGCTGCTCCTGGTGTTCACTCTATATGTATTACATCACACTGCAGATACAAAAGTTTAAACTTAAACCATAAGATGAAAGGTTAATATTGGCTGCCCAAGTGCCCATGATAGTGGACTATGCACATGTTGCTTTACAAAGTCCATTGAACATGTGGGAGAAACAGACAAATGGAGGTTCTGTAAAACAGAACTGGAAACATTGTACATCTTGATGCTGGGTGTGATACACTAATGGCCAGGAGCCTAAATACTCAAACATTACAATACTGAAGTAGCTGAAAAGCATTGGAAACATGAGCCACAAAGCATAATAGAGAATGATGAAGATTATATCACATGGGATCAGACATTACCAACGGTTCAAAAACTAGATGCAAGAAAACCAGTAGTACATGAAAAGTAGACAAAAATAACATTGATCATTGAAATTTCTACACCCAGTGAATACAGTGTCTTTTTTACAGAGAGAGGCGCACTGTTATAAAATACCAGGATTTGCAGGCAGAAACAGGGGTAATGTGGAAGAAGGATACTCAGACAGTTTCAATAGCAGTAGGAGCAATCGGGTCTCATAAAAAAGAATGTACAGTTGTATTTAGATATGCTACGGATACATGTAACTCTGTATGATTTGCAGAAGGAGTCAGTTCTGGGGATATTATGTATGCTGTGAAGAGAACTTTTGGCTAACAATAAATATTGAAACAGTACTAATTTCATGAACTTTAATAATACTTTGACTTAGAAACCAGGTCATTTCCCTTCATGGTATTAGAAACCCAAAAGACCTGGAGAAATTAAACAGATACTACAGGTCTGAATGGAAAGATGATAAAATGAACAAGAAAAGGATAGTACTATTGTTGCAACTGAATTCATCTTCTAGTCTTGGAGAGGACCTTCATGTGGCAGTCACTATTTTCACAAAATCTCACCAAGATGACATTTATGTATAGACTGTATTTTATATAGCATAAATCATGGAGAGAGATAGATTAAAAAATAAAAAAAGACAGCTGGGTGCGCAAGTCTCAGGATAAAAAAGTTCCCAATCCTGCTACGTGCACTGGTACCAGGACTGGAAAAATATGACAGTGTAGAATCCTCAAGACATGGAAACATTCCTACAAAGGGGTTAAGCCAGGCTCAAGGGGATGATTACCCCCCTGTTGTAGAACAGGAAAAAGATTTAATATGGTGCAATATTTCTGCAGAGGAGAAAGCAAAACTAATCAGTATAAAAAAGTAGCATGAAAGATATTTGAAGAGAAATTCAGACAAAGGCATCTGGATATGGAAAATTTCACAATACAAAAAAAAACCTGGGACAGTAGAAAAGAGGATTACCTGCAAAGTGAAGGATTAAGTGGAGAAAATCCAACTCTGGTAATGTCACAGCATGATGGAACAGCCATCTGCTTGTTAATGTAGTGCTCTTCATTTGTTTTAACAGTATTCTAATATTTCCTAACTTCCTCTGGTACTACAAAAGCTGTTCCGAGTTTGCCAAAGTTCTCCTGAGTCTACCAAAATATTTCTAAGTTTTGCAAAGTTTTTCTTTGTTATTGTAATTCTCTTTAAGTTGTGCACTTTTTTTCTATATTTTGTTGAACATTTCTCAGGGTTAGTGAACTTATTTCCAAGGATTCCTGATACTGCAGAAATTCTGACTTATGTTGTATAGCGTTTTTACTGCATTTGAGCTCAAAACCCGTTTATTTTACATTAATATAGATTTTTTGCATTCTGATGGGAGCAGAGCTGAATTTAACCCATCCAAGTTGGAAACTGCTGGTGGAAAGTTTATTGTGTTTTTTTTCTGATTGGCCTGAGGGATTAACTGTGTAAAAGTCTTTGATTCTGCTGGTATAAGCAATTGCAGTTCCCCATTCCTTGTATATAAACAAACCTCTCCAGTTTAAAATCCTCTATAGGAAGCATTCTCCATAGTCCCCCACTCTTAACACCTACTTGAAGAGCCGACAGTTTGTGCAGAAGGCACAGTACTACTGCAGGTCATCTGACTTGTGCTGCTCAACCTTTGGTGACTTTTGCCAGTGGTCTGGAGAAATTCTGCTGAAATCCAAAGCATCCACTGCTAAAATGTAATAAATAAGTACGTTTTTGAGTTTTCTTTGCACTTTGGTGACTGTATTTTATCATTTTGCTGATTTTTACTGTATTTTTCTGCACTTTAAAAAAGCTGTTCTCTTGCCTTACTTAGCTAGTACATAGCATAGACTAGATTCAGATCTGCTGAATCTAGACTGCATTGTTACACTTGAGCACTCTTTCAGCCATCTTACATTAGGAGGTCCCTGCTTGCACCCTTGTGGCAGAAGTGTATGTAGTCTGAGCTTCATATGAATTGGAGATTTCTGGAGCAAAGATCATTGTGTGCTTTTCCATTGGTAGTTTAGCTTAAAAGTTTTTAATGTCACCTATGTTTAAGCCTCGAGTTTGTTTGTAGCTGTGTACCACGCATTGGGGTTCAGTGGTGCCCTGTATAGAAACAAACTCGCTGAAAGGCAATTTTCTCCTAGATGTCTGTTAGTGAACCCTCCCAAGCTTCCCTGCTGCATTGTGGGAAACTCAGTTGTGCACTGAGAAGAGTTGCCATATTTTTTACCCCAAGCCTTCAACAGAGTAAAGCCCCTTTGCTAATCCTAGAGCAAAATCTTGTCAAACTAGTCCACTTTCCAATAGACGTTATGGTAAAACCTGGCATAATGGACAGTCAATTTCCAACCATTTATCTTGGCCAGCCTGGTTCACATGGGCATCCTGAGGCAATGCAATAATTTCCTAATGTATACTGATAACCACTTCCTTCTAAAACAAACAAATACAATATGTGAGAGATGTAATTACACTATGAATTTGGAATCAGTTCTCTCACATAACAAGTTTCCTATCAAGGATTAATATCAGAGTATAGGCAATGAGAAATAAATGGGGGGGGGGGTCCTAAACAAAAGACCAGCACTGGTAGAGTTTTTAGTAGAATCTAGAAAAGTAGCTGCTGTTAAGAAATGAATAATTAGTAGAGCATATAAAATATTGCATGATAACTATAAAATGAATCAGAGGTGGTTATAAAAAATTGGGAAAAGAGATTGGATAAGCAATTCACAAAGAAACAATGGGGGATATATGTATGTTTCACAAATATGCAACAAAGTCTAGAAGATTTAGGATCTTTGCTTGGAAGTGTTTATGTAGGTATTTTTATACCCCAAGTAGATTCCAAAGAATTTTTCCTCAGGTAGAAAGCAAATGTTGGAGGTGTGATGGGGAAGAAAGAGGTAACAGGGAACATATTTTCTGGGAGTGTAATGAGTTTGCAGACTTCAAAGATGCCCTGCAGACTGCTGTGTCAGAGATACTGGGTGAGCAAATTGGTGGAACTAAGGAAATTATTTTTTGAGCTATGATACAGAATTCGATTGCTCAGATATAGTAAGGTCTTACTGAGTCTAATTATGGTGGCTGACAAAAAAGCAATTACTAGAAAATGGAAACCAAAGTCTAAACAGACTTTACTAGAAGTCGCAAATATAGTAACTGAGATAAAACAACTGGAATTGGATCTTTATAAAAGGGTATGAACAAATTACATAGGAAGAAATGGGAACTCTGGGAACAAACAGTACATGCAGAGGAGGAAAGATGTTTAAAATAAGGCATGATATGAATGGGCTATGTAATATTTGACTGACAGTGGCTGGATAGATTTATTTATTATTTATTTATTTATAGTTTGATAACTGGGGAGGTCCACTGGGCTCAGGGAGCCCATTTTCAGTGGAGGCCCGGGGAGAAAAGCTCCGCATTACATAGTTTAGTTACATATACAATCATAGTAAAGAAGACACAATTGCAATTTCATTTCATGCTAGAGAACAGGAATAAATTCTTTGGTTACATAGTATCTAAATATTTAGGATGGCAGTGGTAACTTAATTGCAAGGGAGAATAAAGACTTAGAAGGAAAAGAGAGGAAAAAAAGGTGGGATGGGTTATTTATAATACGTACAATTATGTTATTTACAATATGTACATTTATGTTAGGTTAGTTTGTACTCAGAGTTAGTCAGGAGTTTAAGGGGTGAATTGATTAGTAGGCTAGGTGGGGAGAGTGTAGTTGCATTTCCTGTTAGAAGAAAGGTAGGAATGTAGCTGAGTTTTAAGGTTTTCACAAGTCCTTAGAGAGGAAGGAAGAGAATTCCATTTTTTAGCTAAGGAAAAGGCTAGAAAAAGCTGATTATAAGTGATGTATAATGTTTGCAACTGCAATTGTGTCAACATGCTTTGTAATGTTTAATGTTTGCAACTGAAATTATGTCAGTATGGTTTGTTTTCATTTATATAATTGTAAGATATCCTGTGTCATGAGTGATAATTTAATAAAGATGTTTCTTATTTGAAAAAAAAAAGTAACAAAAAACAGGACATCAAACAGGTTGTCAGCATACACACATCACCTCTCACACAAAACAAGGTCACAACACATAAATCCACATATATGCAGGTACTCAGTAGAAGCCTATCAAAAGATCAGAGACCTCCAAAGCATAAACCATTTGCACACACTGCAAAGCAAATAGAATCCACTACACATATCAGCACACAAACCAGTGTCTCAGCAAATAAGCCCGTAAGGCAAAACATCTCAAAACCAAATGTTCCGGTCATAGGTGACTCCATAGTGAGACACACAGATTTCCCTCTCACCAGGCTGGACAAGGAAAAGGCCCCAATCAGCTGCTTGTCAGTTGCCATGATCCATCAAATCATGCAGGCAACTCAAGTCACTCAACAACAATTACTGTTATGAGTCTGTCACAGTACATGTTAGGGTGAATGACGTGAGACATACCTCTATGGTCTATATGAAAAGATACATGACTGAACTCTCAGATTATGTGTCTCACACAAGTATGCCCCTAGCCCTAAGCAGCATTCTGCCTTCACCCAGGATGATGTCACAATATAGACAAAAATGATTGACTTCAACAATTGATTTGGCTACTGGTGTCAATCCAGGGGGATCCAGTATCTGTCAGCCTGGGAAGATGTGGTTGACAGACCACTCTGCTTTGCAAGAGATTGTCTTCACCTGTCTCTTCTAGGCTTTTGGATACTGGCAAAGGTGCTTGTCTCCCCATACTGCTTTTTTTAGGCAATGGCAAAAGAACAAAACTTTCAATGTAAAAAAAAATCCACTTGAAACAAACTCTAGGTTATGCTGCTTAATGCTAGGAGCCTAAACAGGAAACTGCACTCCCTGGAAGCACTCCTCACCTTGGAAGATGCTGACATCTGTACAGTCACTGAGACATGGTTTAAGGCTACAAGACCTTCCATACATTCAGTCCCCAAAACGAGCTTGAAAGAACCAAAGGTGGAGGTGTATCCATCTTCATTGAAGCCAAGTACACCTTGAGACTAGTTAAACAGTATGACTCTCTTGAGCTACTCCAGGTGCAACTAACTATAGGTAAAATACCATGTCATGAAAGGAGACATTGCCAGCCAAGCTATCTGAAATGTAAATAATTATGTCATTTGTGAATATCAACATGATTCATATGCTTGTGTTACAAATGTATTAGACCTGTACGTTATGCATATATCAAACTACTGGTACAGAAGTGTGAGTTGAAAAGAGTTGTAAAGTAGTGAGCTTTAAAAATGTATCCACAGTGTACCCTACCGGAACAGAACCAAAATATAAGTACACTATTGTAACTGTTTAGATGTATATATTTTAACAATGGAAACTGGAACACAGGAGGTTAATTTCAGAAAAATAGCTGAAAATGTAAATTACTTTATGACCACATAATAAAAATGTGTTAGCTTTCAGTTTCAGTGCAGTAACAGACACACTGTCTAGAACTAGAGGTTCACTGCATTCTCTTACAAGTGTTTGATTGTTTTATGACTTCCAGGATCTGTCTTAGATTTAAGAACAGCCTGGTTTATGTATTTCACTGGTAGATACTAAATGCTACCAGCTGCATCAGTGGTTGTTTTTCACCTGGGATAGAGTCAGATTACAAGAAGTGATGTCATCCTGCAAGCTATCCCAGCAGTAATATTTGGGATATTAATTTAAGAACTCTGGGAGAGACTGAGTATTCTGTATTTTTCTTTGACCTGACAACATCAACTGGAAGACTTACTCACCACATCTGTCTTGCTTGCTCTGTAAGTAAGTTAACTAGGGTGTAGTAATTATCCTAGATTCAGTCAGGAATATAGTGAAGTATAGTTTAGATGTTTTTTTCTTTATTTATTTGAGACTCTCTCGCAATGTTGTTTTAAATATTTCCTGTGATTTTGAGCTCTGATGTTACTGTGATCATATACTGAGTATTTTCTTGCTCTTTTATTATTAAATATATTTAAACCTTTCATTGTGGTTGATATTTGTGAGACATATTTAAGTTTTGGGAATACTTGCATATTTATTTGATGACACTATGGGCCACTCCTAATAGCCTTGCTCTTGGTCAAACTACCATTTGTATTGATAGTAACATTACACAGTAAAATTGGACATCCTTTGTTAAGGGCCTTAAAGTAGCTGATAAGGACATGTCTTGTGGCAGTGATAACTACCTTATTGTCTGGGCGGAAGGTGGCATAACTAGTAAACTTGTGTCAGCCTTTCCCAGGTGTGTGTGTGTGTGTGTGTATAAATCAAACCTCAAAGTGTGTGTGTGTGTGTGTGTGTGTGTGTGTGTGTGTGTGTGTGTGTGTGTGTGTGTGTGTGTGTGTGTGCAAGCTACTTGGGAAGGGAAACGAAGCACTGGTTGGACAGAGAGGGTGCTGGAGGTCTTCCATTCAGCTGAGATCTCAACCCTATAGCCAGTGGGGAGTCTTATTGGGGATCTGGAGAAAGAGGGAGAAACCAGCCCCAGACTGACTGTAGTCTCTTTGTGCTCTTAAGGGAAATTGCACTTGATGCAGAGAGCTGCGTCTGGAAATACTGTGTGTGTACCTGTCATCCTCCCAATGTACGTCACCCACTGTTGCCACTGGTGAGGATTGAGGCTCCTTGATTACTGGATCAGTGGTGGGGTATCACACACCATACCACATTATTGCTACCTACAGGTCCCCCACCATGAACCAAGAGAAGTACACCACCTACCTGGACTTACAGGAGTTACTCACTATACAGCCAAACACTTTCGTCTTGGGAGATTTCAACTATGCTTCCATTGATTGGGTGACATGAACGACCACAAACATGCTTGCCCTGAGGTTCCTGGACTTTGTCAATACAAATACCCTTGGAACAGATAGTCTGCATCCCCACAGGGAACTCAAATATCCTAGACTTAGTACCGACATGGGGGGGGGGTCACTGCAGCACCCCCTGTATGTTTCCCTCCCTAGTAAGGTCAGACCATAAATCTGTCTCATTCGAAGTAACAGTCAGACCTGACATCCCCACAGTAGCAAAAAACTGAAAAATGTTTCCAAAGCAAACTACGGCCTACTAGGCAATGGTATAAAAAGTTTCATACTCCCTGCTAACACAGCCAACAACTAAACAACTGCATAGACTCAGTTGTACCTGACTGGATCAAAACCAGGTTCTCCTGAAATAACAGGCCATGCTGGTGGATCTCAAGTATAAATAGGTTATATAACAAAAGGAAGAAACTGATATATAAGAACAAGAGAGAACTTACTCAGTAGAAAAAGAATACCCTACACAGTTTGAACAAGCAAACCAGATATCTTGTAAAGTCCTCTAAAGCTAGTTATGAAGCTAAATTAGCATTCCTTGCTAAGGATAATCAGAAGACATTCTTTAGCTATGTCTGAAATCTAAAAGGGAACACCCAACTATGTACCAAACTTATCTTATAGTGGATGGTACCTTTCATACTGAACTTGAGGAAATTGCCAACCTGCTAGCTGACAGATTTGGTGCAAACTTCACACCCTTGTCCACACTAGCCGTACCCCAAACTATACCTTACACCAGTCCTCTACCTAGTATCTCCAAAGAGCAGGTCATATCCACACTCTACAAGGCCAGAAACCCGGCCTATATGGGACCAGATAACATCACAGGTTCCTTACTAAACAATCTAAAAGCAAGACCTAGTGGAACCACTTGGCACTCTCTATAACCTCAGCCTGAGCACTGGCTTTGTTCCAGCAGTGTGGAGAACAGCAACAGTAATCCTCTTACACAAAGGGGGTCCATCACCTGACCCTGGGAACTATCGACCCATAAGCCTAACCATCCTTATCTGCAAGGCCATGGAAAGAATCATCATGGACCTTATTAACAAGACATAGGAGACCTTCAAACTCTTGACCTGACCCAATTTGCCTTTGTTAAGGGTAGATCAGGTTTTGTGAACATGGTAGACTTCGAGAATGTCACCAAAGCCCTGAATGAAGGCGAAACACTACATACTGCCTATCTTGATTTAGCCAAGGCTTTTAACACAATCCCTCACTCAGATATCACTGAAAAACTCTCCCAGTTGGGGATTAACCCATATGTCACTAGATGGGTAGCCAACTGGCTCACTGACAGAATGCAAACTGTCAAAGTTGGGGATTCCACCTCTACCAGTAGACCAGTTACCAGTCACGTACCACAAGGATCTATGCTGGGTCTTTTCCTATTTGGAATCTATTTCTCGGAAGTCCAGGAGAAAGTAGATGGTCTGTGGCTTACCAAGTTCACTGATGACTGTAAACTGGGCACAATCATTGAGTCCCTACATGATGTTAACATATTACAGAAGGGACTAACACAGACAAATGATTGGTGCCAAAGCCACTGACTAAAACTAAATGCAAAAATGTGCATTATTATTCCCTTTGGTAAAGAGGATGACCCTGCAAATTACAATATTGACAGAAACCCCCTAACTCAAACTCAGTGCTGAGAGATTTGGGAACACAGGCTGATGGCAATCTAAACTTCGATTGCCATGTGTGTGCATCTCATAAATAAGGGAATTGCATCCAAGATTAAGGATGTTATAACTCCTCTGTACTCGACCCTCATCAGACCAATAATAGAGTGCAATGCTCCCTTTTGCATGTACCTCACCAGACACCTGCAGCAGCTGGAGAGACCACAAAGGTTTCTCAGCAAGAAAATTCAGGGCCTCCAAAAACATGACCTACATGGAGAGACTGAAAGCCCTGTCACTATATTCTGTATCCTACAGGCTGCTGAGAGGCAACTTGTGCCTGGCATGTAGAACAGTCTCTGACCCTGCCCTAATGGAAATGCTGCACATCTGCAAATCAAATGGGACAAGAGTCTTGCGCTCCAGACATCTCAACTTAGCCTGTGACATTAACAGAACATGCTGGAGAGAGAAATATATCTTCAAGAGATTGCAGATCCTCTGGAATAAACTCCAAATTCACATGGAGCAGAGCTCTTCAATGATCCTTTTAAGGCACAGCCTAGACAATTGGATGGGAGACCATACATTCACCCTGGGGTGGCATCTATGTCCCTCATGGACAGGGGCAGTCTGTGCTGATCATAGACTCAGTCTGCGAATAATGACCATCTAACCAAGGTCAATTACGGGATACTGGTATAACATGGCTAGGCATGTAAAGGCCCTAGGGCCATTAGCCTAGTAACCTCTTATGAATCTATGAACAAGAAGTGTCACTGTCAGAATTGTATAGAAGAGGGAACAGATCAACAAAAATGCTTAGACAGATGTGATAAAAGCAACGTGCAGTATCAGAACAGACCAGAACGTATTGTACACTACTACAAATAATAAACTAAAGATAGCACAGGCAGTAATAAAAGCAACGTGCAGTATCAGAACAGACCAGAACGTATTGTACACTACTACAAATAATAAACTAAAGATAGCACAGGCAGTAAAACTTAGAAGTTATGCAGGTAAATATAAAGGAAAAGTACAAAATAAGCAATTCACTGATGACCCCAAAAAGTTTTATAGAGAATTCAGAAACAAAGCAAAAGGAATAGAAACACCACCAAAAAAAAAAAAAAGAAATAGACACAATTTGGAGAAATGTTCCTGTGGAACATAAAAAAAAGACACTGACTGGATAGAAAAAGTAAAAGAAACAGTAAGAAGTTCAAATGTACAGGATATGAAATGGGATGAAGTAACGGTCAGAGAAGTTTAAAAAAAAATGAAAAGCTTCTACATAGAAAACTCCCAGCCCAGATGCAGTACCTAACTTCTGGCTAAAAGTATTAACATCTTTACACAAAGATTTATCCCTGAGTAAGAACTACTTAGATGGCATCCCAAACAGACAGCAACCTGATTAACAGCAAGAAAAATGATACTCCTCCTTAAGGGCGGACCTGCAAGCTATCCTAAAAACTATAGACCAATAACTTGACTTCCGACACTGTATAAACCATATACTGGAATTGATGCCAACACAGTTTATAGTCATTTAGAAGAAAATTCAGTCATAGCAATAGAACATAAGGGAAATAAAACAATAGCCATATGGAACAAAGGCAGATTTGTTTTAAATAAGTCATAATGGTGAGTTGTAAAAGGGGGAAGAATCTTACGTATGGCATGGATAGACTACTAAAAAGCACTTGAAAACATCCCACATTCATGGATAAAGGAGTGCTAACAGATGTACGAGATATATTCTATATTGATCAGTTCATTAGAGTGACTATAAATCAGTAGCAAACCACTTTGCTGCTAAGCCATTATAAAGCACAAATTATTATTCCAGGGATAAAAATTCAAAAGGGGATATTCCAGGGTGATTTTTGTTGCTGTTGCTCTTTTGTCTTGCACATAACAAATTAAGCTGTCTACTTAACAGATTAAGTTCCCAGAAAACAACAAAGTGTAAAGTTTATCTTCTTTTTGTGGATGATTTAAAACCGTATAGTTCATCAGCTGAAAGCACGACTGCAAATGGTCAAAAGTTTCTCAAATGATAAAAGAATGTCATTTGGTTTTAATAAATGTGCAAAAGTAACATTTAAAGCAGGAAAGCTGCAGCATCAAGAAAATATCAGTCTGGGACAGGAATGTGATATAAAGGTACTTAAGAAGGAGGGAATGTATAAGTATTTGGGAATCGATGAAGGATACAAAATAAAACATGAACAAATGCAAACAAAACTCAGTAAATAATATTTTAGATGACAAAAATTAATACTGAAAACAACCTGGACATCTATTAACAAAGTCCAAGCTATAAATCAATTTGGTCTTCCTGATCTAACTTACAGTTTTTGGGTAATTAACTGGCCCACAAAAAGTATTGGATCAGTTGGACAGGAAAACAAGAAAAATGTTTCACACTTATCAAATGATATATCAGAATCAGTGTATACTAAGATTATATATGCCTCATTTAAAATTGGTTACCTGTACATATCTGCAGTTGTAGGACTGCTTACAATCTGCTGACTTCACCAGATTCAAACATAATGAAAGATCTGATGTTGTCAATCTTCATCTATTCTTGACTTCTATGTTACAGTTCCGATCCTCTGAACCAGTCCAGCCGTTAGATAGCTCGCGTCAGCTAAAAAAACTCTTGAGCTAATAGTCTACCTACAATGCCCCTCTCTACATTACCTCAGATCTCGTTTGCCGCTCTTACAGCAAAATGTGTCTGCTGACTCTTCTCTCGTAGCTAAGCAAAAAAAAAAATATTTTTTCTTGTAATTTGTCTGATTAGCCTTTTCTACCTTATAGTTTTATAGATTTTTCATACTTTAGTCTACTCTTTCCTTTTTACTGTTGGTATTGCTAACTACAGTCATTGGTAGTTCCCTTCACCCCTCTCCCTCTTACCGTTAGATAATCCTTCTACCAATGCTGGTAGTTTTTTCCCTTGTGGTATGAGTGGTTTTTGCTTCTTTCTTGTCTTCTTTCCCTTTCTGCCTCTGCTACTAGTGTATTTTACGGTGATGGCAGATAAATCTAAAGTTACTACAACTGGTTTTAAGTAGTGTAAAGAGTGCAGCAGGAAAATGCTAAACTCTAATGGACATAAATGCTGCATGTACTGTTTGAGTCCATCCCATTTGAATATTGAGTGCTCTATCTGCCAGGGTTTCAGTAACAGATCCCTGATAGAGTGTAGAAACAAGCTCATCCTCAAAGGGTTTCTTAAAGCTCCTTTCAAAGAAGCCTTGTCCAACGCCGACCAGTTTCCTCTGGCCTCTGGTACTAAAACTTCTCATTCAATGCCGACATCTCTTTCTGCACCGACACAAAAGAACCATAAGCACTCTTCTGCAGGTTCCTGTTTGGAACCTAAATCTAAATTCTGAAGCTTTCAGAATAGAGTGACTCTTCGGCACCGATCCCCTTACCGGTACCATCGACACAGTCCATGACTTCCACACAGGCTACGACACCAAGTACTATTAATTTAGCTATGGTTCTGACAGCAGCACCAATTCTCACTGCTGCCTTGATGGCACCGATATCTACTATGGCACCACAGATGGTGCCAAAGACAGATGTTCCAATTCAACACAGGACTACTTATACCCCATCTATTGACCCTTGTTTGTGGCAACTCCCCAGTCCCTTTTTAGAGAGACCTGAATCCCCATCTAGCTTGTCCAGTCGCTCCACCAGGAGTCTTTCAGAAGTTGATATAGTGAGGTTGGTGGATCAGATTCTGACAGCTAGGGGTCTTCCCTCATCTTCTTAGCCCCCTCTCCCTCCTGGTGCAGGGGGTTTCTCTCCTATGACCCCTTCTTATACTCCTCCTCTGACCTCTTCTCAGGCTTTAGAGCAGTCGACTTCCAATCACACAGATTCCAATGACCTTGGCACTGACAACCTTTTTGTCTTTGGTACCAGGTACAGCTCTGACTCCTTTGGTGCCATTGAGATAGATGGATCCCCAGGACTGGGTCTTCGCCATTGGGCCCGAGGGGTTTGAGTTGGCTCCTTTTTTTCTTTGGAGCCGACCTTACCTTTTCGGGCTGTGCCGACAGAGGACC
The DNA here is from genome assembly GCF_019279795.1 of Protopterus annectens. Lineage (NCBI taxonomy): Eukaryota > Metazoa > Chordata > Ceratodontiformes > Protopteridae > Protopterus > Protopterus annectens. The sequence goes on along the minus strand of NC_056731.1, from coordinate 393,206,681 downwards.
TGTCCTCAGTTCCAGCTTTTCAGGTGGGTCTCCCAGGGTTGGGTGTGACCCCGGTTCCGAGTTTGTCTCAGTTCCAGGTTCCCATTCCTCCTCAGGGGGACCTGCCTTTCAAGCTATGGAAAGAGCTTTGGCCACTGCCTCATCTCAGGTGGCTCCTGTGTTTACCAGAGTCTCACCCCTTGACCCTTGCTTTATCTTAGCTACCATGTACCTCCACCCCCAGACAGCGAGCTCCAAGGTTGCAAGAGTTACCTACCAAAGGTCTACCATCTTTCAAATCCTCTTCAGATACTCCCACTAAAGAGCCTCCTCAGAAGAAATTGTGTAGGAGGAAACACCTTGATTCTCCTGAAGAATCATTCATGGAGGACATGGATTTCGATGAGGGGGAGGGATTACCTTCGGTCACCCCCAGAGAATGTCTCATTTGGAGATATTCTGGAGATCCTAAAACAGAGGGGTGAATGGAAGCCCAAAGACCCTTCTTCTGAGGAATTTGTGTACTTGCAGGCCTTTGAAGCTCGCCCATCTACCTGCTGGGTGACCCCGCCCACTGACAATCTAATTAAATTGATCATTCACCAGGCCTGGACAGCTCCTGACTCTATAAAACCTATCCTCCAGAGACCTGATAAAATTCTTTCTGCTCCTGAGGATTATCCACACTGGGAAAAGGTTTAGTAATTGATGCCATGGTAGTTGCGGCTGCCACCAAAAAAAAAATATGCTGAGGAATTTTGTACTTTACAACCCCTAACTGGGAGTCCAGGGCAATGGACAGGTTTGGGAAGCAGGTCTATGCATCATCGACCTTCTCCATCAGGTCTTTGAATTTCTTGGCACACTTCAGGCTTCAGAGGGATCTGGTCAAGGAGTTGTCAGATACCATGATGGGAGCAATAGCTGAGGGGGTCCAGGAAAAAGTGGCCTCCCAGTTATCTACCATGGAGTCTATCTCAACCTCATTCACGAGGCTCATTGCACATGCAGCCAAAGGGGTGACCAGGTCAGCAGGTCGAGATGTTGCGATTCGACGACACATTTGGATGCACCTGTGTGTGTTTGCAGAACTATTCAAGTCTTCTTTTGTCAATGCTTCCTTTGATGGATCCTCATTGTTTGGTCCCCAAAGTTAAGGAAACTCTATCCAGGTGTGAGAAAGATGGAAAGACACTGTCTGCAATGTTTTTCCGCTCCTCAGTGATCCTACTCCAGAAATCAAAGGAGTGGCAAAATGTGTTTCAAGAAGTCCCAGAAGCCTTTCCGGGACACATGTAGTACAGACTCCCCTTGGGGCAGAGGGGGGTTTACAATGGAAAACGCCGTCCCAGAGGCAGGGGTGGTCTGCAGAACCAGGGTTCCAGGAAGTCTTTCTCTGGCCAACCCTACCAGCGCTCCTGAAAAGAGTCCCAGTTGCTTGCCTCTGGAGGCAGTTGGGGAAGATTCTCCTTGCATCCAACACCTTGGCAATGCATAACTACCAATGCCTGAGTGCTAAGGATTATTTCCAGAGGTTATTTAATCCCTTTCACCCTTTATCCAAGGACTCATACAAAACTCCCTGATTTTCCACCCAGTCAGAGGGACCAAGCAGCATTAGAAATACAAAAGCTGCTAGAAAAAAAGAGTAATCCAAGAAGTCCCACCAAACCAATTAGGATCTGGATTTTCCTCAAGGTTCTTTTTAGTGCCAAAGAAGACATGGGACTGGAGACCAATTTTGGATCTCAGCATTCTAAACAAATTTGTCCAGCACTCAAAATTCTGGATAGTCACGGTTCAGTCAATACTTCCCTTTCTAGAGGAAAATGATTGGATGTGCTCTGTCGACTTTTAAGACAGGTATTACCACATAAAAATGGACAAATGCTCAAGAAATTTCTCCATTCCAGCTAGGAGCCAGCCACTATCAATTCAGGGTGTTGCCCTTTGGTCTCGCCAGAGCCCCCAGGGTGTTCACCAAATGTATGGCAGCAGTAACAGCACACTTGAGGCTGCATGGATTTTAAGTGTCTTCATACCTAGACGACTGGCTCCTCACTGCTTCCACCAGGCATCTACTTCTTCAAATGATGGATTTCATTTTGAAACTATCTCAACAGTTGGGCATCATGGTCAATCTTGTGAAGTCTCAAGTGATCCCTTCTCAGGATATGGAGTTTATCAGAGCTCATCTCAACACTCGGTCTTGTGTGGCCTCTCTACCCCACCAAGGGTTACAGAATATACAGTCTCAGGTTCAGCCTATTCGTTGCTCAAGCAAGTACTTCAAGCATTGGGCTCCATGGCAGCACTGATCACTCTAGTTCCAACTACCAAGATTTTGCATGAGGCTCCTTCAATGGCTTCTTGCGAACCAATGGTCAATTCTAATCCATCCTATAAATCACCCAGTTTTTATAACCAGCCAGTGCAAAGATGACCTATCCTGGTGGATGCAGTCCAGACAGATTCTTCTGGGCTGACCCGTTGTCCCTCCTCAGCCCAAGGCCATAGTGACCACAGATGCTTCCCAGATGGGGTTGGGGGGGCATTATTTGGGGAAGACAGTCCAAGGAACTTGGTCCCCTTTAGAGGCCAATCTGCATGTCATTGTTCTGGAATTGAGGGTGGTACTTCTAGCGTTGCAGGTATTTCATTCTGCCTTACCTCAAGGGACGACAGCTATTCAATCAGATAATATGGCCATAGTCTGGTGCATCAACAAACAAGGGGGAAACAAGTCCTATCCACTGTGTCGAGAATCCCTTTGAGTGTGACAATGGGCCATAACTTCCAACTGCTTTCTGATAGCAATGCACATCCCAGGGAGTTCAAACATAATAGCAAACAAACTGAGCAGATGCATTCTCATGCCTCATGAGTGCTGTCTAAATCCCAGAGTGGCAAAGAAGACCTTTCTTCGCTGGGGCCAGCCTTGCTAGGACCTGTTTGTTTCACTCCTGAACAACAAGTGCAGAAGCTATTTTGCTCTAGTTCCGCCTCAGGGGCAGCCCCCAAGAAATGCTCTTCTCCTCGATTGGCCCCCGGGTCTCCTTTATGCCTTTCCTCCTTTTCCTCTGATTCCCCTTTTCCTCAAGAAAGCAGCTCGGTTGAGAAGCAAAGTAATCCTCATTGCACCTTACTGGCCTCTGCAAATTTGGTTTGCCTTCCTATGGCCTTATCTACTTCGATGCATGTGGATTCTGGACCCAGTTCCAGACCCTTCTGTCTCATCCTCAGGGACTGGTGCATCCCAATCTACAAACTCTCAAGTTGACTGCTTGGTTTCTCCAATTGTGTTGCTCCTAGACAGTACACTGCCTTTACACAAGCTACAGCAACTGTATTTGTATACCTCTCAGGTCTGTGAGAAAAGTAAAAGAAAAAATGACTACACTGTCCCCAACCCAAACACAAGCTATAATAACCACCTGTGCACACATCTAAGGTTTGACCGTGATGAAAACTAAAGACATAATCACAATACAACCCACCCCACCCCCCACATATCACATACAGCAGCTTTCTGTATACACACATCTGGGCAGGGCTGATTTTAGACTGGGTGCAGTTAAATGCAGGTGTCATTATCAGCTTTATCATTACAGGGTCATATCACAGACCTGTTCAAGTTAAAGAGTATAATCACAAAACTAACACATTTTTTCTCTCCCCTTTATCCATTTATACAGTCTGAGGATTGAGGGCCACCAAACACCTAGATGATCTCTGTGTCTGAATGTTCCATGATGTATTTTATGCCTTACTTTTGAAATATAATTACTTGTTAGCTGCATTTTTATGGATACCCAGAGGAATAATGTATGTATTCTGGCATCATTGCGTGTGTGAACAGAAGAAAATCAGCAATATTTTACACACACACACACACACACACACACACACACACACACACACACACACACACACACACAAGCATAAGCGATAGCAATGCTAATTTTCTACTCATTTCAGCAAATAGCAATGTATTGTGCAACACTGATGCTGCCACACTAGATAGGTGGCTGCTGTTTAACAGTCCTCAAGCCACTTTTAGTTACCTCATTAAGGAGTAATGCATACCTGTCACTATCTCTGATTTCACATACTTTCCCTGATTTTGTTCATAATTTTGATCTGTCATTCACAGAAAGTTTGATTTGCTGGTAAATTGTTCAGGATTACAGACAGCCAATAAATCCAGACATCAGAGTTTTATACTTCTTATTGTCCAAAAAAAATGCATGTTGATGCAAAAGACATTTCATCACTTGTTTTTCGTATCTCCTCATCAATTTTAGGCATTTCAATATCCTGTGTGAAGCTTCATAATTTCTTCAACAAATTTCTTCTTTCATCATGTTTTGTATATAGCTTCTTGTAAAACTTGAATATTTCTTACTTTTCTTTCTCAGTTTCAATATCTCTGATTTCCCTACCTTTCTTCCCAGTTTCTGCTGTCTTAATCATTAATCTATATACTTCAATAATTTAGGCATGTTCTCAAAATATAATTGCTTTATTGCTACCAGTTTTATTTCTACCGTGTCTTGCAAGTGTTCAAGAAATGTATTTCTAATTCTTTTACCTCATTACTTTCTTCCTTGCTGCCACTCTCTCTGTTTATTTCTTGAAGTTCTTTTTTAAACACCTTTATTGAATTATCACTTGTGACATAGGCAAATTTACATTCATATAAAAGCAATCAAACTGTATTAAGTTCACATTAATAACCATTATACTTCACATTGTAGGTCCTTAGTTACTATCAAAAATGTTATTTAAAGTGAGTGTTATGTCTAGCAATTTCTCTTGAGTTACTCTGTACATTTCACCAGCAGATCTCAAACTTTCCGAAAGTCCAGCCATTTTCACAATCTGAACCTGAAGTAAGAAAAGTGCAGTAAGGGGTCAGTCTTTGGTCTACTGTTTTTCAATATATCATTATTTTAACTGGTATATTTCTTAAGAAAATACAAAGCGAACTGGACGACCAGGAAAAAGTAAAATTTTATTTGAGTGCTTTTGTCAGTTTTTAACTATGACTTCTTCAGAATAAAAACAAGTTACACACTGAGTCTTATATAACCAGTGCAATAAATCAATGAAAAATCTGTAAAATGTACATCCATTTTTAAAGATACAGGCTCCCTTAATGCATTTTGCTAGCAAGTCATGTAAATTTTGACCATAAGTGTTATATCTCTTTATAACTATATTTTCAAAACCAAGAACAAATAAAATAAATAACATTATTGTCATGGTTGTAAAAGACATGGAATATTTAAATGCAGAAGTCTGCTTTTAATTTAAAAAAACTGCTAAGTGAAACCATATCATTAAGCCCTGGTCTAGTGGTGGCATTGACCCTCAATTGCCATAATAGTTCTTTATACTCCAGTAAATGGTCAATAGGGCCACCCCTTTTGTCTATGATGATCTGTTCAAGAACTTTAAACTTGAAATAGTGACCTGGGTGAAGGTTGATATGTTTGGCTAATGCATTTGTAATGTTACATTTATCTATATCATAAATATGTTGATAAATGCGGGTTCTAAAAGCATTTTTGGGTTTTCCGATATAGAAGCACATACAAGTCTGAAAAATGCTGGCATAAATGACTTTTTTACTACCACAATTGTATTTCTGAAATAATCTAACCCATCCATAACCTTTGAGTAAAACCCTGTCTCCCTCTAATATGTGCTTACACTGCATGCACTGCCCACATTTAGTCATTTTTCCCAGTCTACCGGTGGTACTACTAAATGGATTTCTTTCAAGGATGTTCTTGATGCCGGTGTCCTTTCTGTAAACCACTACAGGGGCTTCACCAACCTTCTGACCTATGCTTTCATCACTGTTGAGGATGAACCAGTTTTTGAAAACAATGTCTCGAATCAGTGGAAATTGTGGAGTGTATGTGAGAATGAGCCCATTGTAAAAACGACCAGTATGGTTGTTACTGTTCTCCAACGGGGCACACAGTCTGGTAATATCAATTCCTAATAAGGGATAAAAATGTTCCTCTAATCTCTTTTTGGTAATTTCTTCCAACAAAAGCGTAACAAATTCTTTCGGATATCGTCTTCTTAAAAGCATACTCAATAAAATATCCCTTTCCTTCTGGAAATCTTCCATCCTGCTAACCATGCGGGCTAGTCTCACCCCCTGACCTTTGACTAAGGATCTTTTTTGATGCACAGGGTGCCCACTCTCATAATGAAGAAGGGAGTTTGAGTATGTAGGTTTGCGATAGATGGTGGAGAAGAATATGCTATTGATGTAGTCTTTGCTAATTCTGATGTCTAAATGACTAATGGAGTCAGAATTCATTTCCATGAAGAATTTGAGGAATGTAGTGCTCGAATTGAGAAACAGTAGAAATTCTTGCAACTGGTCATGGTCTTCATCCCAAAAAATGAGGATGTCATCCAGGTAATGACCGTAAAACTTACAATGGGACATCCCTGAAGATGAAAAAACTTGGCACAGTTCCCACTGAGTCAGAACAATGTTGGTAAAAACTGGTGCACACGCTGCCCCCATAGCTACCCCTGTGGTTTGTTTAAATAAATGACCTTTGAAAGTCAAAAAACTGTTCTCCAACACAAGTTCCATTAATGTCCTTAATGTAAGTATTTTGGTGTGTGAAAACTTGGTCTGTTGACATAAGAAGTCATAAAACATTTCAATGCCTTCTTTGTGGGGAATGATACTAAATAAGTCCTTGACATCAATTGTAGTGAAAATGATGTCATCACTGAAATATTCCTGTTTGATTTTTTTCAAACAATCCCATGAGTCCCTGATGATATGAGAAAAAGACCCCAGACAGTTCTTTAACTGGAGGTCTATATATTTGGCTATAGTTAAAGTCTTGGACCCTTTTGCATCCAATCTAATGTCATTCATACAAATCTTTTGGTACAATTGTATAGTGGGATGTAAAGGAGGGTTACTTACACTTGCCTTTTTACAAGAAGTAATGGTCGTATTTCTATTTGCTTCTCCACCCATAGTGGCACTAAAATTCAATTTTCTGGTGAAAATCATAATGTCAAGCAAAGTTTTTTCTATGTTAAAATGTTTGGAGGGTACAAAGTTAAGACCTCTCTCAAAGAGATTTGCCCAATCCTTGGTAACTGTGACACTACTTAAGTTGTAAATTTTGAAGTCATTTTGGTCATTGACAATAATAACTGCCTCTTCATTGTCAGGCAACATATTATAGTTTATTGCCAGTTCCCTCGTCTCCCCCTCCCCCGTCCTTGATTGTACTGCTGTGGGTTGTGTATTTCCCCCTGATATGCTGTATTCTGAGGCCTCCTGTACTGGTGATTCTGTTCTCGAATTCTCCCTGACCTCCGTAAGGGTTGTCCTAAAGGGATGGGACCTGGGGTGGTGTCACTTTGATATTCATTTTCATCATTAATTTCCTCACCATTGACTTCATTAATGTTATTAAAGTTGTTGTCAGCACTATTGTTATGTACTGTAACTAATGGATAAGCTCGACTTCCTTCATAATCCTGGGCATCCCTTATTAACTTTCTAGACCTTTTCTCCTTTATCTTATCTAAAATGTTATCAATGTTAACAAAAACAGTGTTGTATTCATTCAGTTTAACACAAAAATTAACATCATTTTTCACAAGTTTTGCTCCTTTTGGTTTACGATGGTATATTTGTTAACTAGATTAGTGTCTGGTACATAGGTTCATAGGTAAGTACTAGGCTAGCTTGTCTTGTGGGCCATTTTAAGCCTAGTCAGTTTCCCATACCCATCCCATTATTGATAATTATACATTAGCACTCATAAGAATAACTTGGATCATATCCTAGATATGGACCAATGCATGGAAAAAAGCATTTAGGAGCTGCAGCTGTCCATTAGTAGTACAGGGTCAGTCCCAGGGTGCTAAGTTTTCTTTTTCCCATCCATAGATCTAAGTTGTGCTTGAAAATGGATAGGGATGAACTTTGTTTTATGTGGATGGGGTGTCTGTTCCATAGAAGCAGTATCTTCTGTGAAATGTTCCTGTATAATGTGGGTCATCTGTGGTGTGGTTATGATTCCTTTGATTGCATAGGAAGTTGTCTTGTACAAAAGACATAAGTGGTACATTTTTGAGATTTTATAGTTACACTGTCATGTCTTGCCACAGCCCCTTATTTACCTGTAGTGCTGTTACCTGCAAGTGTCTTGGCTACTGTAAAAAATGTATTTACTTTAGTAAAGGGTCTCCTAATCTTTATTTAATGTTCCTAATTGTGCAAGTCCTATCTTATAGTGCTTTCCTACTTATTTTCAGAAGAAATACGTTAATATATAAATGCTGTCCAAGTTCCTGCTAGGAAATTCACATCTTTCCTTCCAAATATCCCCATGTATTTCTTAAGAAATATGCCCTCTTGTGTTGTCATTTCCCTTCTAGATCCCTGAATCATCCTCACTATTGCAAATCAGATTCCATTCTCCATCTATAAGTAGTAATCCCTGCTAAAAGCTAAGGATTTTTCCCTAAATTCTCTCAACCTCCATAATAGTAGCTTTAGGTGAAATATAAATACAAGCCAGTGTAATCATCCTTCCCTGAGATTAAATCCTTATTACCACAAATCTACCATTATTATGTTTCTTTTCTCTTCTATCACTTTTGGAGTCCCTCTCTCAATCAGTATTATTATTCTTTTTTCTTTTGTCCCTGATACTGTACAGAATATCCATTTTGTAACCCTTTCTTTTCCATATTCACATTTTCATTTGTATCAAATGTGTCTCCTGTGACATTATTTTCACCCTACAATTCTTAATATGTCAGTGCTGTTTGCTGTTTGTCTATACCTGTAGTGCTAGTTGCATTCCATGAAATAATTGATCAGACAGACATTCTGATAAGAAGCTATTCTTTCAGTTATTCTGCTGCTGCAGCCAATCTGGTCTCTTGCTTCACTGAAGTGGACCTGATTGAGTGCAGCTTACAGGCCAGTTTAAAAAAGAAAAAAGTTTGCTATTGAGCTGAGCCGTGACGTCACACAGCTGGGGCAAAGTCCACGAAGTGCCGAAAGAATGGAGGAGTTGGTGAATCCCACGGCTGCTGCATGGGGGCCCTCATTCTTAGGGAGATAATCAGGAACTCCCTGCAGCCGTGAGTTCGGCGGGTGTCTACCTCTGGCAATGGATAGATGTGATAAAAGAAATGTGCAGTATCTGAATATACCAGAATCTATTTACTCTGTTGCAAATAATAAACTGAAAATATAAGCACAGGCAGAAAAATATAGAAGATATGCAGATAAAATTAAAAAAAAAAAGAAAAGTACAAAATAAGCAATTCACAGATGACTCAAAAACGTTTTGTAGAGAAATTGATAAAAAGCAAAATGAACAGAAACACCACCAAAAAAAGAAAGTAGACACATTTTGGAGACATATTTATGAAAACCCTGTGGGACATAATAAAGATGCTGAATGGATAGAAGAAGAAAAAGAAACAGTAAGAAGTTCAAATGTACAGGATATGAAATTGTATTATGTAACTGCTGGAGAAATTGAAACTAAATTCAAAAAGCTCATAACTGGAAAAGCCCAGGCCCAGATACAACATATCTCTCAACTGTCCATATTTTCGCAGAATGTCCAGATTTTCACCTCATATTTTTAGTCTATTCCTCATAAAATTTGTGATTCTCTGACAAATCACTGAGGATTGAAGTCACTAAATAATGATATACATTTGAGTTTTAGACTTTATATCCTACAGAAACGTCATGATAACACAAGTACTATTGCAACTTTCTAAGCTTATAAGATCAATATTTAAATTTTGTCCCTATTTTTGGGCCTTCCCCCCTCATTATTTTAGGCCTTGTCCAGATTTATTGTGCTAAGAGGTTGTGAGGCTGAGATAGTACCTAGCTTCTGGCTAAATGTATTAACATCTTTAAATGAAGATTTAGTCTTGAGTAAGAACTACCTATATGCGCAGCACGAACAGACACCAACCTGGTTATCAACAGTAAAAACGATACTCCTACTTAAGAGTGAACCTACAAGCCATCCTAAAAACTATAGACCAATAACTTGCCTTCCAATGATATATAAACTGTATATTGGAATTTATGCCGATAGACTTTATATTACTTTGAGGAAAACTCAATCATGCCAATGGAACAAAAGGGCAACAAAAGAAAGTCATATGGAACAAAGGACTATTTGTTGCTAAATAAAATTGTAGTGGAGAATTGTGAAAAAAGGGAAGAATCTAGGTATAGTATGGATGGATTACAAAAAAGCATTTGACAGCATCCCACATTCATGGATAAAGAAGTGCTTACAGATGTATAACATACATCCTACACTGATCAATTATATTACAGTGAATATAAAACAGTGGCAAACTACTTTCCAATTAAACCATGACAAAGGGCAAATTATTATAGGTTCATAGGTTGGTAGTAGGCTATCTGCCCTAGGGTCTATACAAGCCTAGTCATAACAATTCCCTGACTATTTCTTCCCACACTATTTACTTCCCTGGACCCCGTCTAGCAAGGCGACTGACGTGATCCCCGGGGTGAATTTCCTTTCTCCCATCCAATTGTCAAGGTTCCTTTTGAAGAGGGCTAAAGAGGCGCTTTGCTTTATCTCAGGGATAACAATTCAAAGAGGGATATTCTAGGGTGTTTCTTTGTCACAACTATCGTTTTGTCTTCCCTTAACCCATTAAGCTGTTTAATTAACAGATTAGGTCTTAGTTATAATTTGGCTCTCAGAACACAAACTTGCTTATAGATTTCTCATCCACTTTTTGGGGATGACTTAAAATTATACAGCTTATCAGATGAGTTGAATTTGCAACTGAAAGAGGTTAAAAAATTTACACTGTTTCTGTTATTGCATTGTGCTAATATGTTAAACTGTTAAAAACTGTTCGGGCTGCGCATATAGGTAGTTCTTACTCGAGGCTAAATCTTCATTTAAAAATGTTAATACATTTAGCCAGAAGCTAGGTACTATCTCAGCCTCACAACCTCTTAGCACAATAAATCTGGACAAGGCCTAAAAATAGGGACAACATTTAAATATTGATCTTATAAACTTAGAAATATTACTCTTATTGCATTGTACTGATATGTGCACTCTACTAATATGTGTTTTTCCGTTTGTTTAATTTTGCTTCATTTGTGCACATTACATTTCTCTAATAACGTACTCTTATGTTAAATCTGTAATTTGTAATTTTCTGGAGCTTTTCTCCCCAGGACTCCATTAAAAACGGGCTCTTCATGGCCCAATGGACTATCCTGGGAAACAAACTATAAATAAATAATAAAGCTTTCTCAGATGATATAAGAATGACATTTGGTCTTTTTAAATATGTAAAAGCAATGTCTAAAGCAGGAAAGTTGCAGTACTAGGAAAATATTAATCTAGGACAGGAATGTGATATAGAGAGACTTGAGCTAGAAGGAGTGTGCAATTATTTGGAAAGTTATGAAGGACAGGCAATAACACATGACCAGATGGGTGGAAGGAATACTTCAGAAGACTAAAACTAATATTGAAAACAACCCCGACATCTAGGAATACAGTCCAAGCTATAAACTACATTGCTCTCCCTGTTTTAACTCACAGTTTTGGTGTGATTGAATGGTCTCAAAAGGTATTGGATGAGGAGGACAGAAAAATAAGAAAAATGCTATTTATCAAAGGATATATATGAGTGTATACCAAGATTATATATGCTTCAGTCTGAAGGAGGTATGGACTTCTGTGAAATTGATTACATGTTTAACTCTGCAGTTGTGGAACTGTATACATATTTGACAACCTCATCAGATCCAAACACAGGGAAAGTTTAAAAACATGATGCGAGGAATTCTAAGATAACTTCTCTATTTAGTTTATAAGAAGCATTCAAGTGGCAAGTGGGAATGGAAATCAAACCAGAAGTAGACAAAAATCAGACAGCAATTGAATGTTCCAAAAACAAAAAAAGACTATAAGGAGAAGAATCAGATGAGAAGGAAAAGACTATAGAAAAGCCATAAATATAGTGGAAAGTATAGAGATTACCTGGAACAACCTCATGTTGATCAGGATTGATGCAGGAATGGTTAAGGAAAGATGAGTTGAAACCAAAGGATGAAAGGTTGATAATGGCAGCCCAGGATAATGGACTATGCACAAATTGGCTTACAGCGTTCAGTGAACATGTGGGAGAAACAGACAAATGTAGGTTTGGTAAAAAAAAATTGGAAGCAGTTGCACACCTTGATGTTGGGTGTGGTACACTCACTGCAGAGGGCCTGTACACTGAAAGGCACAATAATGTGGCAAGATTGTTACACTGGGGATTGAGCAAACACTACAACATAGATGTAACTGAGAAGCATTGGAAACATGAACCACAAAGCATCGTACAGAATGATGAAGTGTACATCACCTAGGATCATACATTACCAACAATTAAAAAAAAGATGAGAGAAAACCAGTGATAGCAGTCTATGAAAAAAAGGCAAAAGTAGCATTGATCATTGAAATTGCTGCACCTGTCGATTATAGGATCTCACATACAGAAAGACACAAAATCATAAAATATCATGATTTGCAGGCAGAAATGAGAGCAAAGTGGAAGAAAGATATTCAGGCAGTTCCAATACTAGTAGGAGAAATTGGTTTAATAAAAAAATAATTTGCAGTCATGTTTAAATATGCTACTAATGCATATAACTCCATATAAGTTGCAGAAGGGGTCAATTCTGGGCACATTGTGTGTGCTGCAAAAAGCGCTTTTGGCTAACATCAAAGGTTGAAACAATACTAATTTCCTGAACTTTAGTTGTACCCTGACATAGAAATGGGGTCCATTCCCATTGTGATATTAGAAATTGAAAAGACTTGGAGAAATTAAACTGACAGATACTTCATAGATAAGCAGTATGATTGGAAAATGTGCTTAACTATATATAAGTACATGTGTGTTGCAGTGTTTATCAAAACACAGCTATTTGGTTTCATTTTTCAGTATTGATAGGTTTATAGGTACATACTTGGCTATTGATCCATGAAGATGTCCAGAAGCCAAGCCATGCATTCCCAATATGTTTATTAGTTCTGTTATAAAAATATGATTAACTCATAGTCATTAGTATTTTAACCCAGAGCCCTTGCCTTTTCTGTTAAGTATAAATGAGCAGAGCTGGGCAGACATTTACATGTTACCCCTATTCATAAAGGCCAGTGGTGAACTTGTGGTTTCCCATCTATTCATCCAGAATAAGAGCTGTATTTTCCTTTACATGGAGAGGAAGACAATTCCAGGAAACAGGTATTCTCAGTGAAACAGAGCTATCCCTCCAACATGTTGTATTTAAGTTGCAAACCATATTAAGATCTCTTGAGTAGGTGTTTCTGCCACTATTAGACTTGTGGATGTGCCAGAGTTCTGAAAGGATAGTGCCAGAAGGGGCTGTATGGTCGAGGCAGAGATCAACCCTCAGTAGTTTGTACAATGCCAGGAAGAGAGATTAGACCTTGAAATGGTCAGTTTAGCTTTTGTGATTTAAGCCCTTTATTTTCTTGTTGAGAAAGCATTGTGGTCATTCAAGTTGTATCAGGTGTTTGGACAGGTACATACTATGTGGGGCATTATACTCAATGATCAGTTTAATAAGTGCTGAATACAGTGGAATAATCACCTTCCTGGACCTGGATGTCATGTACTTACTAATAAGGTACATAATAAAAAAGGACTTTCTTACAATAGTGGAAGCATGATGATCAATCAAAAGACAGTTCATTGTCTACTTGGTTTACCCAGGTCCCTAATTACTGGATCAATTTTCAGGGGCATGCTATTAATGTGATATTTGCAGAGGATGTCATACTTACAGAAGGATACTGTTATACATTTTTTGGTGTTTAGTTTTAAAGGAAGGTTTTTGACACCAACTATTTGTTTGGTAAAGGCACTCCTGAAGGATTTTGGTGTTTTCTAGAGAGTTTATGATGGCACCAAGTTGACTGTCATCTGCAAAACTTGGTCAGCCATAAGCCCTTAATATTAGCTTTGACCTTTGAGAAGTAAATCCCAAAGAGGACTGGCACAAGGACTGAATATTGTGGTACAATGCTAGTGACAGATCTTTTGGAGGAACTAGAGCCTATGAAGGGAAAGGTGTAAAGAAGGAAAAATGTTTGTTGAACATTCTACTTTGAAATCCATTTTATGTCAAGATGGATTCTGATAGTTTTAGTCTGTTTTTGATTATCTATTTCCTGCCAACATGAATACTTCCAATAGAGATAGTGCCAGTGTAGAAATTTCCAACATGGAATTTGGAATGTGTGCCTGATATGGAAAAGTGCAGATAAAGGGTCATCAGATTAGCAAAGTAATGCAAATGTGGTCAGTTTTAAATAGTCAGTGGCTATAGTTTAATAGATACAATATGTTTTGCTTAGAGTAAAAAATAATATAAAATAATGAAGTTTTTTGTGTTCTGAGAGACAAGAACTTCATTGCCTGGTCTGCCACATATATGTCTTCTTTGTAATAAACAAGACTATTCGTCTCTGCTGAACTGTATTGTCTGAAGTTATTTTGCACCTTAACAGTTTGGTCCTGTGAAGTCTCAGATCTTTCATGCAATTTGTGAGTTGCTTGCAGTAAAAATCATCTCTGGGCCCATTCCTGACAGGTTTTCTTTCTGTTGAATTTCTGGTGTGATAGCGCTCAATTATAGTTATCACCTTCAGCAGAGTTTCAGGTCTCTACAGGCAAGCATTTGCTAATAATTTTTGCAGTGGATAACACTGTATGACAGAGGAGTAAAATTGTACAAGAGTAGGTTAAATTATGTGAGAGTGGTATCAGATTATAAAAATAAGAAGGACAAAGATTCCTTGAAATGTATGAAAATATTGTTTAATAAAAAAGACAATAATAAGGAAAAAGATTTCCTTAGCAGTATGAGAGTGGGGTTCTAATTATATTTGCACATATGTTTCTTTAGGTATCTGAGTGACTAATATCATTGTTATGAATACAATCCGTGTGAATTTGGGTGTTTTAAAGGAGCTGGGGTTTGGAACTAAAGCCAGACATATATTCAGTAAATATGGTCAAGTAATTATTTGGTAAAATACTCCTGAGGGAGGAATGTTTGACAAGGTCATTTTAGAAAATATTAAAAAAAAAACTGAAACAGAAAGGAAATAAAGTATGTGTATCTTGTTCAGCTTTTAATGACTTGCAAGAAGAACCTACAATTAAGGAAAAAGAATCTGTAGTTGAAAGTATAAAATATAATTCAGCTAGATTGAAAACACAGCTAAAGGCTGCTAACAGGACAGTAAATACATTACAAAAGTGTGTGGAAGAAAAATTCTGTAGTACCCGGAATCTCTATCCCTAGCAACAGTTAGAAAAATTAAAGGTTGATCAACCTGCGTCTTCTGATGATGACTGACCTCTGATTCCTTCAGTCTTTCCCTCCACCATAAAATCATTCTGCTTCTTGTGAGGTGGGCAGCCCTCCCTCTCTGAGAGGGCAGGAGGAGGAATGAATTGCTAATAGTCCACCTACTACTTCCCCTGATACATCCCATGTTACTTCCAGTACTTCTCCCTATCCACCTGGATTAGTTTACAATGCTGGATTTTGACAACTACAGCAATCTGCCATTTCAGCTTATGATGCAATATTAATGAGTATAGCCAGTAAGGGTAGACAGTTATGCCATAAACATAAGCATGCATCTAATGCAAAGCACATAGGTAAGTTAAAAAGATTCAGTAACCAGAAGCTCCCGTCTAAAGACTAAAAGTCTAAAAAGAATTAAAACATGAGTTATACAGTTTCTGATAATCATTGACAGAGAGGAATACTAGTAGAATCCATTTCCTAAACAGATTACAGAGTAAGCATCGGATTCTGATTCTTCCACTGATATAGATGCCCCCACTAATATACCACATAGAACTCATATGCAGAACCTGCCATAAGAATAGTATGCCCGTGGACTGTGATAGATTTTTAAACTATCGTAGATTCTCTCCCTCAAATTCAATTTAGAAGGGCATGTACAGTTACAAAACACTACCAAGGATTTAAGAGCAGTTTTGTAAGCTTCAACACCCCCTGACATTTTTAGGAAAATATGGGAAAATCAGCTGTAGGTGAAAAATTAGAAAACATACAGATGATGGTTTTCTGACCACCAGAGATAATTTATTGAAAGTGATTACTATAGCATGACCTCTCCCCCCATACCTAACTGGGCAAGAATTAAAGCAATTGTATGAAAAAAGAATGAACATATTAGTGCATATCTACAAAGCATGATAGATGCATTTAAAGCCTTTTTGGAACACCCAGAACCTACAGAAGGAGTGAGAGCCACTGGGTTGTTAGCAGCCTTTGTAAAAGGCTTATTTTCAACAATTCAAGAACAGATTCGGCCTATTTTAGGTATTCAAGAAATTGTTATCCAAGCACAATACATGGCAGGTAATATAGTCAGAAAGAAAAAGAACAAACGAAACTGGTATATTTTCAGCTCAAACAATTCAACACTGATTCAAAGGGATGAGTCAGGGAAGGAAGAATCTTGGAGGAAGAAGTATGTTTAAATTCCTATCACAAAGAGCCCTGGGACAATACCAACAAAATCTTTACCCTCCTACATCACCACAAGCCCAACAAGGTGAACAAAACACTAGTCTCTGCTTTAACTGTGGACAAAATGGACAGTGCCATAATGAGTGCTCATTTTCCCTGTAAACAAATACGTGTTTTTATTTGACAAATTTGACAAATGTCCAAGTACCACAGCAAGCAGAAAGATACCCCCCAGCTTGGAGCATTGCTTTGAAGGCCGTTGGTGTATCAACAAGATCATTAAGGTAGCCATGAATAGGAACTATAGCTGTTTCCTTTGGTACCAGTTGACCAAGAAGGTCCCTTGGTTAATATTACAGTATGTAACTCTTCCCTTCCCTTTCTTGTTGACACAGGAGCAACTAGATCCATAATCACCTCATCAAATGCTGAATATCTCCCACTATCCATGAAGATGGTTTGAGGTATGGGAGTATATGGAATCCCTCCGGATTATCCAGACCCAAAGCCTATTCAAATCAGTTCATTAAAAGAACAACATGCCTTTATTGTAGGAAACACTGCCTCATTAAACCTTTCAGGTAGAGATTTATTATGTAAATATACTGTCTATTGTACTCCAGATGGAATTTTTCTTGATATTCCAAATTAATCCTTTCCTTTGGGTCTGTATTTGCTAAATGTTTTTGCAAACAAAGATTCTCTTTTTTGCAGTAGTGACATCAGAACAAACCACATATATGCCTGAATCAGAGAGGGCCAGATACCAGTCTCTCCATAGCTTTGGACTACCTGTGATAATGAGGTAGGGCTCATAAAAGATGCTGAACCTTTAAAGGCAGTTTTAAAATCTTATAAGCACCTTCCTGTGGTAGTTTAAAATCCATTGTCAACAGAGGCAGAGAAAGGAACCAAACCCATAATTTCTGCATTGCTTAAACAAGAAATAATTGTCCCAACTCAATGACCATGCAACAAACCTATGTTACCAGTTAAGAAACCCGAAAAAAAAAGTATAGATTTGTACAGAGTTTAAGAGCAGTAAATGCAGTAATAGTGCCAACTCTTCCTGTAGTACTTAATCCTGATACAGTATGAAGTTCTGTCCCACCAACAGCTACCACATTTTCAGTGACAGATATTTCTTCTGTCCTCTTCTCTATCCCCATACACCTAGACAGTCAGTATTTATTTGCATTTAAATCCAGAGGACCACAATATACATGGACAAGATCACCACAAGGATATGTAGAAACGCTTACACTTTTGTCTGGAGAAGTGAAAAAAAAACAGACAAAATCAAGTTCCTGTGCAGGTTTACTTTAATACAGTATATAGATTATTTACTTTTAGCCTCATGTTCTTATCACAGCTGTAGACAAGATACTGTTTTTCTTTTAACCAAATTAGAAGAATTAGGATTCAAAGTTAATAAGGGAAAATTTAGGACATCTTATTATAGAAGGTTCCAGATAAATTTTACCCTCATTCTTTATTGCTTTTCAAGCAACAGCATGCTCCACAACATTAAAATAGTTACAGGCTTTCCTGGGAATAGCTGGTTACTGTCGGTATTAGATTTATAATTATTTAGAAGTAGTGAAATCATTGTTAGAATTACTAAACAAAGATACTCCTGAACCCCTTCCCTGTCTGGCAGGAACATCATGCGTAAGGTTTTGTCCTTCTGCTATTGGATTATCAGATTTTTAAAAAAGATTTTTCCTATTTTGTTGCTAGAAAAATAAGGTAGCTTTAGGATTATTATCACACTGTAGAAATGATGGTTTTAGACCAATTACTTAATTTGAGTACAAATTTTGATCTTGTGCCAGAAGCCCTCCTCCACTGCCTTAGGGAGGTGGCCACAATGGCATGCTTAGTGGAAATGGTGGCTGCTCTTACTCTCAGGCATGAAGCTTTTGTGGCAGTTTTGCTTTCTGTAGAAACACTGTTACTGAAAACTACAACACAATATTTATCTGTTATGCAATTGTCTAAATGTGAATTGTCTTTACTTAACAACCCTTCTTTGCAGATCATTAAATGTCCACCTCTTAACCCTGCTTCATTTCCTTCAGCGGACAAAGAAGAACCCAATGACTATATTTTTGTAGTTGTGTGTGCTTCCTCCTAGATCTGATTTAGAAGATGTCTCATTTCTGAACTCTGAATTACTTCTTTTTGTCGATATATCCTGTGTCCGAAGGGAAGATGGTATATTAGTAGCAGCCTTTTCTGTGTGCATTCAGAATAAAATTCAGTGATGGGACAATTAAACAGAAATGTGTCTGCTCAAGTAGCTGAACTTGTAGCTATCACTGAACCATGTAAATTATTAAAAAACAAAACAGTGACAATTTTTATAGACTCATGCTATGCTTATGGGGTAGTACATGATTTTTGGATGCTTGTGAGAGAAAGAGGGTACTTGATGTTGGCAGGGGCAGTTATTAAGAATTCTGTTTTTGTTCATGAACTATTGAATCCATTTTTTTGTTATTGAATCAATAGCTGTGATCAAGTGTGTCACATGTAAGACTATGATTCGTATATTTCAAAGGGCAATAGTTTTGCCAATATGGTGGCCAGACAAGCTGGATTGTCTTGTCCTGTTCAGGCTTTATGCAGAAATTACATGAAACTAATGCACCTGTTTCTTTACAGGAATTGTTGTCTTTTTAAGACCAGGCTGATGACTCTGAAAGGGTAAGGTGGACCCATGATGGCTACAGTCACTCTCTGGATTTATTGTGGTGCCACTCGGATGGGAAGCTACTAGCTCCACGTGTTTTTCTAACCCAATTGGTTCAAGTCAACAATTTGCCTTTTCATTTGGTGAAAAATGCATTAATAAAGCACATTCTGACTGATTGGTATGCCCCTTGCATTTCAGAGGTCATTCAGCATTTTATCAATACATTTTTTGTTTGTTTAGAGTACAATGTGTCAAATAAGTGTCTTTGTCTGTACACAGTCTGAAAATAAAAATATGAGAATGTTTTTATTTCCTCAGACAAAAATGTTTAAATATGTTTTTATGAGTATTGATGCTTTTCTGGATGGGTTGAAGCTTATCCCTATACAAAAAATGATGCAATTACTGTAGCTAAGAAACTCCTATTTAAACTAATATCCAGATTTGGTGTTCCTTGTTGTATCCAGTCTGACCAAGGCATGCATTTCACAAGTCAAGTAATACAGCAGATAAGCACAATCTAAACATAAATGTGCAATATTGTAGCCCACATAGACCCCAAGTTTCAGGAATTGTTGAAACATGAACTAAACAGTGAAAGTTAGACTTGCAAAGGTATGTGAGCAAACTTGTCTTAAGTGGCCAGAGGCTTTGCTCTTAGATTTGTTTAATGTATGTAGTGCAGTTAGCAGTACTAGAAACATTTCCCCTCATTAAATTCTCATAGGGAGAACTATAAGAATTTCTGCCACACTCCTACCCAGAAATTTGGAGTTACAAAATGTTGATGAATCTATTTTTCTATACCACAAGTACCTCTGTTCTGTACCTACACAATCATGTCTTTGAAGCTCAGAAGCATCCCAATCCAGCTTTGCAGCATGACCTGCAACCTGGAGATACCATTTTCATCATATCCTTCTTGGGAAAACATTCACTTCAACCAACATGGATAGGAACCCTCCTGGTTTTGCTCATCACTGTTACTACCATCGGATGTGAAGGATCACCCACTTGGATTCATGTGTTGCATGTCAAGAAAACCCTCCCTAGTGACGAATGCTGATGAGTTGTCATCAACATTACTCCTTTTGATGCTGATCAGTTGATTGCAACTCATACCAGATGAAAAAAAAACAGGGGAACCACTGTATTTGGAAGTGAGGCCTTGTGATTCTTTAGCAATGCCATTGTGGTTGTATGTGGAAGCTAAATCCAGTAATTCAGCAATGTCATCATGGCTGGAAATAGGACTTATCGATTCTTCTTCAGCATCAACAATATTTTAATCAGCATCACAATCAGAGGTGAGTATTAATGATTCAGCAATATTGTGTTCAATGAACAATGACTTGAAGTTGGCCCAAGGTCTGGGCAGTGAATCAGAAGACCAAGTGCCAAATTGTTTGGGAATCGATTTATACGGACTACAGAAAGACAATTTATCATACATGTTTACAACTTTTCGAAAACCCTCTTCAGCTCCAATGTGCTAGATATTCAATGGACTTATTATTGAATCTTCTTCTTTTTCTTTTGGCTGTTCCCATTAGGGGTCACCACAGTGAATCAACTGTTTAAATTTCTTCCTGTCCTCTGCATCTTACTCTGTCATACCAACCACCTGCATGTCCTCACTCACTGCATTCATAAACCTTATCTTAGGCCTTCCTTTTTTCCTCTTACCTGGCAGCTTCATCTTTAGGATCCTTTGCCCAATATACCCAGCATCCCTTCTCAGCACATGTCCAAACCAATGCAATCTCGCCTCTCTGCCTTTGTCTCCGAACTGTCCAATCTGGGCTGATCCTCTAATAGTCCACCCCCATCACACCCAGTGCAAATCCAGCCACATCCAGCACTGACTCCTGCCTTTTTGTCAATGCCACTGTTTCCAACCCATACATCATAGGTGGTCTCATTTCCCTCTTGTAGACCTTCCCTTTCACTCTTACTGGTACTCGTCTGTCACAAATCACTCCTGACACTCTTCTCCACCCACTCCACCCTGCCTGTACTCTCTTCTTCTCTCTCTTCCACACTTGCCACTACTCTGAGCTGTTGATCCCAAGTATTTAAACTCATCCACCTTTGCCAGCTCCACTCCTTGCATCCTCATCATTCCTCTATCCTCCCTCTCATTCACACACATATATTCTGTCTTATTCCTGCTGACCTTCATTCCTCTTCTCTCTAGAGCATATCTCCACCTTTCCAAGGTCTCCTCAACCTGTTTCCTACTCTCACTACAGATCACAATGTCATCTACAAACATCATAGTCCACGGGGACTCCTGTCTGATCTCGTCTGTCAACCTGTCCATCACCAGTGCAAATAAAAAAGGGCTCAGAGCTGATCCTTGATGTAATCCCACCTCCACCTTAAATGCATCCGTCACTCCCATCGCAGACCTCACCGCTGTCACACTACCCTCATACATATCCTGAACCACTCTTACATACTTTTCTGCCACTCCCAACTTCTTCATACAATACCACAACTCCTCTCTAGGCACACTGTAATATGCTTTCTCTAAGTCCCCAAAGACACAATGCAACTCCTTCTGACCTTCTCTGTACTTCTCCATCAACATTCTCAGAGCAAACATCATATCTGTAGTGCTCTTTCCTGGTATGAAACCATACTGCTGATCAGTAATTATCACCTCCCTTCTTAACCTAGCTTCCACTACTCTTTCCCATAACTTCATGCAGTGACTGATCAGTTTTATCACTCTGTAGTTGCTTCAGCTCTGCACATCACCCTTATCCTTAAAAATCGGTATCAAAACACTTTTTCTCCACTCCTCAGGCATCCTCTCACTTTTCAAGATTTCATTAAACAATCTGGTTAAAAACTCCACTGCCATTTCTCCTAAACTCCTCCATGCTTCCCCAGATATGTCATCTGAACCAATAGCCTTTCCATTCTTCATCCTCTTCATAGCTATCCTTACTTCCTCCTTGCTAATCTGTTGCACTTCCTGATTCACTACTCCCACATCATCCAACCTTCTCTCTCTCTCATTCTCTTCATTCATCAGCCCCTCAAAGTACTCTTTCCATCTGCTCAATACACTCTCCTCGATTGTGAGTACATTTCCCTCATTATCCTTTATCACCTTTACCTGCTGCACATCTTTCCTAGCTCAGTCCCTCTGTCTAGCCAGTTGGTACAGGTCCTTTTCTCCCTCCTTAGTGTCCAACCTTTCATACAACTCCCCATATGCATTACCTTAGCCTTCGCCACCTCTCTCTTTGCCATGCACCTCATCTCCTTATACTCCTGTCTACTTGCTTCATCTCTCTGACAATCCCACTTCTTCTTCACCAACCTCTTTCTCTGTATACTCCCCAGTACTTCCTCATTCCACCACCAGGTCTCCTTGTCCTCCCTCCTCTGTCCAGATATCACACCAAGCACCTTTCTAGCAATCTCCCTTACTAGCTCTGCTGTAGTTACCCAACTATTTGGTAACTCTTCACTGCTACCCAGTGCCTGCCTTAACTCTTCCCTGAACATCACCTCACAATCACCCTTTTTCAATTTTCACCATTTGATCCTTGGTGCTGCCCTCACACTCCTCCTCCTCTTTTTGATCACCAGCAACTGTTTGTTGTTTAGCATAATTTTTCTGTATTTCCTCTTGATATCTGGAGCCATCGGAAATGTAAATACAAACAATTTTTTTATCAAAGATACGCATTTAATGAAAATCAGGAGTAGGTATTTGATTAAAATTGAGCAAAGAACCCCAGACTGTCATCCGAAATTTAATACTTTCTCTGCTGCCCTATATACATATGCAAAAACTATAAATCTTAGTAACTTTTGGGTGTGTACACATATGCCCATTTCACGTGATGAGGGAGGTTATTCCATTAATTCCAATACCAGCAACTGATTTAGAAATGAGATCAACATTTTGTGCTACTTTCTTAACTAAAAGCCAAAAAGCTAAACATAATTCTACTCCCTTTTCAGTAGTTCTGCTTCAGTTATCAATAATTGTTAAGGGACATACTTGTTATATCAAAAATAGGACACTTTATATTAGGAAAACTATACAATGGGACTGGAGGGTTGGGTATGACAGCGAGTTTATGATGACACCAAGATGACAGTCAGCCATAAGCCCTTAACATTAGCTTTGACCTCTGAGAAGTAAATCCCAAAGAGGAATGGTCCAAGGACTGTATCTTGTGGTACAATGCTAGTGAAAGATCTTTTGGAGGAAGTAGAACCTGTGAAGGGAAAAGTGTAAAGAAGGAAAATTATTTGTTGAATATTCCACTTTGGAATCCATTTTATGTCAAGATGGATTCTGATAGTTTTAGTCTGTACCTATTACAGAAAAAACACAGATAAAAGGGTCAGCAGATTAGCAAAATAACTCAAAGGTGTTCAGTTTTGAATGGTGTATTTTCCTTTGAGTCAAAAATAATATGAAATAATGCAGTTTCTTGTGTTCTGGGAGACAAGGCCTTGATTGCCTTGTCTCCCATGTACAGATCTTCTTTGTAATATAGGAGACTATTTTTCTCTACTGGACCATGGTGTCAGAAGTTATTTTGTACCTTTATAAGCCCCCATCCTAATTTCATTTTATTTGTGAGCCAGTTTGCCATCCAATGAGTTACACAGGGATTTAAATTTAGCTGGGTGAGTTTATCAACTATATATACCTGAGTAGCGGCTGGTGTTGAACACTTTTGTGAGGTCTAGATAGGCAGTGTGTACATATTTTCCATTATCTGTTGTTTTAGCAACCTTCTCAAAGAAGTCAATCCCATTAAGTAGGCAGTACCTGCCCTTGACAAAAGTGAACTGGCTGGAGTGGAAAGGTTGTAGGTTGCCTATGTCCTTACTTATTAATTCCATAATGATCCTTTTCATAGCTTTATAGATGATACTTATTTGTCCATAGTTGTCCAGGTCCGTTGATGTTCCACCTTTGTGCAGTTGGATGACTTTTGCAGTTCTCTGGCACAAACTCCATTTATAGGCAGATATTAAATAGCCACTGCGTGTGTGGGGTGGGTTGAGTGGTCCTGTTTCAGGCAAACCAGTATGCAGCCTAGTATTTTAGCTGGATCCATAACTTCATTTGCTAAAGAATGTACATAATTTTCCCATTATAACAATCATCCCCATTATAACTATAACACCTTTCTACTACTCACAGTCACCAAATTACTCCAATATGTCACCTCACTACCTAACAATCCCCCTTCTCCTCCTACTATCACTGTCTATATCATACCATATACCACTGCATTACTTAGCAACAACACCAACTCTCTCTAACAGCCACTACCCTCAAATCAACCCTCACACACATCTAATCTCTCCTTACCTATTTCCAATCTCGCCCTCCAACCTCTTTATGATCAAGATATATCTTAATATTTATCTTTCCACTTGTATACAACCTAGAACTTCCTGTACTCTGAAGCTACTCTACTTTTTCCTTACTTTCTTTGATACGTTACTCCTGGATGGTGACATCTACCCCAACCCTGGACCACCCACCTCTACCTCTCACAAACACCTTCTTCCTCATCCATTCAGACACGATCCAAATCCACACCCCAGCACCTAAATCCCTTACTATTTTCTCTCTGAATATCCAAAGCATTGTTAACAAAACTTCAGAATTGCACTCCTGGATCTACATCAGCTGTCCCCATATCTTAACCCTTTCAGAAACCTGGTCAAAGCCTCACATCTCTAACTCAGAAATCCTTCCCCCAAGCTACAATATGTTTCGTGCAGACAGTGCAAATAAGAGAGGTGGGGGTGTTGCCATCCTCTACTCAGACCAACTTACTATCTGTCCACTCTCACCTTCCATACCTGGCTTTGCTCTTGCAGAGATCCTGATTGTTAATTGTCATCTTAACCCCCATAAAAAATGTGCCTTTTCATCTATCTATACCCCCCAGGTGACAATATCCCTATTCTTGAACACTTTCTCTCCTGGCTCACCCAAAATGTTTCCTACAAAACCATTATACTTGGTGACATTAACATAGATTGGGCTTCACTTTCTTCTTCATCTCCTACTCATAGTCTTAATCTGTATGGCTTCCACCAACTAATATATTCCTCTACCAAAAAGACTAACAAAAGCTCTACTTTGGGATCAATAATAGACTGGAGCCTTACTTCTGATCATAGTTTCTACCATAACCCCGGCATTCTCTTTAACTCACTAAGTGACCATTCCCCTATCTATATCCACAGAGGCTCTTAACACTGACCCAAAGAACACCTTTACGGAGAATGTTGCAATCTGACTCATTTCAATCCAGACAAGTTCAACTTTACCTTGTCCAACATAAACTGGACCTTCCTAAATAACTCCCCCCTTAATGATGCTGTAACTACTTTCAACAAGCTATTTTTTAGATGTACTAAACTCCATGGCACCTTCTAGAAAAATCAGGGTAAAATCAAATTGTTCCCCCTGGCTAACTAAGCAAACACGCCTTATTATGCATCAGAGGGATGCTGCCTGGAAAATTTGAGTCAAAAATAAAACTCCTCCCTTGCTCCAGCATTACAAAGAACTTAGAAACGTGTAAAAAAATAGTCATCAAAGATAAAAAAAACTTTGTTTGCCACCAAACAACACAGCTCACATAAAAACCCAAACAAATTTTGGTCTACCGTAAATAAAATCCTCTACCCAGGTAACCTTCCTACCCGCAACCCTCTTAACACTGCCTCAGAGACTGCTGCTCTATTAAATAATTACTTTATAGAAACAATTCAAAGATTAACTCAAAATAGTTCCACTGCCTCTTCTCTGCCTTCAGATCCCAGGCCTTCTTCCTCCAATACCTTCTCCCTACAACCATTCCTACTGCCTTCATCAAATCCCAACTGAGTAAACTCAAACCCTGCTCTCCCTCTGTTGACAAACTACTTTCCTACTTTCTTAAAATCGCTGCCAAATCTATCACTTACCCTGTCTCTATTCTTATTAATCAATCTATTATCAAAGCTCTTGTCCCAAAAGTATGGAAATGCTTCTACACAATCCCTCTTCACAAAGGAGGAAATGCCACTGACCCATCCCACTATTGTCCCATTGCTATACTTTTCCCTCTCTCCAAAATTCTAGAAATATGTGTCCACACCCAGCTACTTAAACACCAAGCATAGCTTTAGACCCCACCACAGCACATCCACAGCACTACTTTCATTCACTCAAACACTAGCAGAAGCCAGTGACAACAACCTACTTGTTTCCTGTTTATTCCTTGACCTCTCCAAAGCATTTGATACTGTCTCTCACTCTAAACTGATAACTAAACTTTATGACCTTCATCTCTCTACCCCCTCTATAAACTGGTTCTCTAGCTACTTATCTAATAGAAAACAATCCATACAGTGGCAAACTGTCAATAAAAAGCAATCCATATGCTGGCAAATTTGTCACCTCCTCATTTCTTCCTGGTAACACTGGTGTCCCCCAAGGATCTATTCTGGGTCCTCTCTTGTTCAGTATTTTATACTCTGCTCCAAACCTCTACACTCTTACAGTATGCCGATGACTCCACCCTTATTACCACCACCAACAGCATCTCAGCACTCCTTGCTCGTACCCAAGACTCTTTTGCTTCCATCAAAACCTGGCTCACTGATAATCAGCTAATAATAAATCCTAAAAAAAAAAACAAACTTCTACTTTTCCTTCCTAAAACACAGGCACAACACAAATCCTCTTTCTCTATTACCTCCCTTAACAATATCATTATCACACTGGAACCCCATACTAAATTACTTGGTGTCACCATTGATAACGAACTTAAATTCAAATCAATGCATAAAAAAGAAACTCCAGAAACTTAGTCTCCTATACCATAATCATAAATTGCTTTCACCCTCGTCCAAACCCTCCCTAGCCTTATCTCTCCTCTTACCCTGTCTTCTGTATGTAGCTCCAGTCCTTACTAGCCTTAAGTCATCACTTCTTTCCAAATTAGAGCAACCTTACAATAAAATAGCTAGATTTGCCTCCAATCTCCCCTATAAATCCCACCAATGCATTGCCCTTAAGTCATTACAATGACCTGAATTCCCTAAACAACTTCTTCTTTCACAACTGCATATTACACACTCAGTTCTTTATAACCCCACATCTGAAGTAGTTACTTCATTTGTTCTGCAACCTGTGGGTCTCGGATCCGACCTCGGATCCGACCAGCAGCTTTCCAAGCTTCAAGATCCGAGCTCCTAGCTCCTCCCCTCTACCCATAATCCCCTGTCACCACCACACTACCTCAGATCGTTTTTGTCGCGGCTTGATCACAAGCAACTTGAGAAGAGCTCCTGAGCTTTAGTAGCAGGGAAGTGATTTTTTCTTAAATTTCGACTAATTAAAAAGTGTATGTGTTGAGAGAGTGTTTCTCTGCCCTTTTTTATTTTTTTCGGGATTGGTGCTTTGATGTTTAGTTAACCCTCCCCTAGGTGTTTGGGCGTGTGAGTGCATGTGTTAGTAAAATGGCCGAAGGCCATAAGGCTTTTTTTTCTAAGTGCACTGTGTGCGGCCATAAGCTTTCCCCAGCTGATGGCCACACTCAGTGCGTTATATGCCTGGGGGTTGCCCATTTGTCTTCAGACTGCCAGGTTTGCGCAGCCTTCAACCCCCGGGCTGTGAGGGACAGGAGGAACAGGCTTATTCTGGCGGGATTGCTTCCCCCGGAGGAGGCCTCTTCCTCCTCTCCCTCTAAGGTGCAGGCTGCCCAGGTAGCTTCGGCACCCTTGACTCCCTCGACTCAGGCTGGGACTCAACCCCCCACTGTTGCCTTGAGTACGAGGGAAGTTCAGTCTTCTCCTTTTAGGGAAAAGCTCAGGGAGAAACACTGACATAAGAGGCGAGCCGAGCCTCACCCCTTGGCTCCACCATCAAAGACTGCTAAATCGCCCCTGAGGGTGTCCGGATCTTCTCCTTCTCGGCTCCGATCCCCTTGCTTCTCGCCGGAGCCGGAGGAGGAGCTCCGATCACCCTCGAGGTCGTCGAGGCGGCCTTCCAGGCCCACCTCTACAACCTCCTCTAGATCTACTAGGTCTCTCTCCAACGCCGATATGGACAGGAT
Source organism: Protopterus annectens (assembly GCF_019279795.1). NCBI lineage: Eukaryota > Metazoa > Chordata > Ceratodontiformes > Protopteridae > Protopterus > Protopterus annectens. The sequence continues at coordinate 393,178,261 of NC_056731.1, read as the reverse complement.
GATGCATCGGTTTCTACAGACCCAAATGCAGATGGGGGTGCTCTTGCCCCCACCACAGGGGGGGGGGGGAATGCAGCTTCAATATTTGCCCCGATTTCTCCTTCTTCAACCCAGATCCGGGTTTTGGAGTCTTCACATCCAGGCCGTTTCAGAACTGGGGTTTTGTCAGCGCCGGTGGCCCAAGCCTTCTCGACGCCGACCATACCCTCGAGCATCTCGGATCCGAGTTCTCGGGGCCGTGGGCCGGGCGTCGGATCCATCGGAGCCGAGGAGACTGCTCTCAGGGCTGGAAGAGAGTAGTTCTCCCTCGGCGTTCGAGGTAGTGGAGAGGGTACTGTCGAGGTCTTCCAGATCCCCGACCCGGGCTTTGGATCCTTCTGCTCCCTCACTGCATACGGGTCTACCTTCCATCATCCTTCCATAGGGACAGCCTGCTCAGACCCTCCAGTTGGTTCCCTTGGAGGAACAAGAGGCCGTTGACGAGCCCTCTTCTGATAGTCCCGTAGAAGAGGTGCCTCATAAACGGACGTGTAAAAGGAGGCATATGGACTCCCCCGAGTCTGTCACCACAGCTATGGACTTAGAGGAAAGGGAAGGTTCCCCAAGGTCACCCCCCGAGGATGTCTCCTTCAGAGACATCATGGAAATGTTGCGTATTGGGGGGGGTGGTCTACCCAAAAACCTTCCTCGGATGAGTCCGTATTCCTGGAGGCGTTTGAAGCGGGCCCATCTACCTCCTGAGTGTCCCCACCGGCAGATCCCCTGGTAGACCTCCTGACTACCAGGGCTTGGAAGGAGCCCGACACCGTGGAGCCTATCCCACGTCGGCCGGATAAAATCCTTAGCCCCCCTTCAGATAGGCAGGCTTGGGCTAAAGGGTCTCCAGTTGATGCCATGTTGGTGGCTGCTGCCACTAAGAGAGAACTCTCCCAGGAGAGCTCCATGGTCCACCCGCCGGACAAGGAGTCCCGGGTGCTGGACCGTATAGGGAAGCAGACCTTTGCTTCAGCAGCCTTCTCTGTGAGGGCGCTGAATTATATGGCGCATGTTATCAGGCTGCAATGGGATTTGATTAAGGAATACGCTGCAGCTCCACCAGAGTTCATGTCAGTCAAGGACAAGACCGTGTTCTCGACTCGTATGGCCAGTCTTAAGTCCATCTCAAAGACGTCCATGCGGCTACTGTCTTATGCTATCTAGGGAGCCGCAAGGGCCAGCGGGTCAGGTGTTGTCTTGCGACGCCACGCCTGGCTCCGCCTTTGTAATTTTGCAGAACCTTTTAAAGCATCCTTCGCGAATGCACCCTTCAATGGCTGTTCGCTTTTTCGCAAGACCATCCGCAATACACTAGTCCAAAGCGAGAAGGATGGGAAGACGCTGTCTAACGTCAGAGTCCGCTTCTCGAGCCCCCAACGTTCCTTCTCAAGGAATCAGAGGGGGCAAAAGAAGCTGTGGTTCCGTAAGTCTCAGCAATTCTATCCAGCTTCAGACTCCGTGCCCTCAGAGGAAGAGGGGGGGCAGGGTGGACGCCGGCCCAGAGGCAGAGGGGGACCGTGTAACTTCGGGTCTAGGGAGCCTTTCTCCGAGAGACCCGCGCAGCAGCCCTGAGGGTTTACCCGACTGTCCAGCTCTGGAGGCAGTCGGGGGGCGTTTAACGAAGCACCTGTCAATGTGGGAGTCCATCATGAAAGATCGATGGGTGCTCCGAATTATATCCAGAGGCTACAACATTCCCTTCCTATTTCGTCCTCCCTCAGGTGGTCGCCTCTCCGATGTCCCACCCATCAAAGAGAGGCGGCAACCATAGAGATTTCAAATTTGTTAGAAAAAAGAGCCATCCAGCAGGTCCCCCCAGACCAATCCGGATCGGGCTACTACTCAAGGTTCTTTTTGGTGCCAAAAAAGACGGGGGACCTCAGGCCCATTCTAGACTTGTCCGCTCTGAACATGTTTGTCCCCAAAGAAAAGTTCTGGGTGGTCACTCTACAATCTATTCTCCCCTTAATGCAAGAGAACGACTGGATGTGCTCGATAGACCTCAAGGAAGCGTACTACCACATTCTAATGGACAGATGGTCCAGGAGGTTCCTCCGCTTCCGGCTAGGGGCCAGTCATTACCAGTTCAGGGTCCTTCCATTCAGACTCACCTCAGCCCCCAGGGTGTTCACCAAAGTCATGGCAGTGGTTGTGGCCCACCTGAGGCTTCAGGGCATAAGGGTCTTTCCGTACCTAGATGACTGGCTCCTCACAGCAACCAACAGGCATCAACTTTGTATCGTGAGGGACTATGTTCTGTCTCTTGCCAACAGTTTGGGCATTTCAGTCAACATACCGAAGTCTTTTCTTCATCCTGTGCAAGTATTAGATTTCATAGGAGCCAGACTAGACTCCCGATCTTCTTGGGCTTTCTTGACTTCGGACAGGCTGTCCAGCCTCTCACTTCAAGTTTTGGCTCTTCTTCGCACGAAAGCTCCGCCGGCGGAGTTAGTCCTGAGAGCACTTGGCTCGATGGCAGCGACTACCGGCCTCTCTCTCCATGCTCGCCTAAGGATGCATATATTACAGTGGACACTCCAAGTTCAATGGTCACTGTTACACCATCCATTGAATACTCCCATCCCCCTGAGCAGGGTTTGCAGGGAATCCCTCCTTTGGTGGCTTCACTCCCCAGAACTCAGGCAAGGGAGACCTTTTGTGCTTCCCCCTCCCCAGGCCACGTTAACCATGGATGCTTCTTGCCTAGGGTGGGGGGGGCATTGTTTGGGCAGAACCGTCCAAGGTACGTGGTCCTTGTTGGAGACCGCCTTGCACATAAATATTCTGGAGATGAGGGCGGTGCTTCTAGCGTTGCAGGCTCTCCAAGACCTTCTACCTCTAGGAACGATTGCAATACAGACAGACAATATGTCAGTGGTCTGGTATATAAACAAACAAGGGGGAACCAGATCCTACCCTCTTTGTCGAGAAGCCATGAGAGTTTGGGAATGGGCGATATCCACCAACCGCTTTCTGATAGCAATGCACATTCCAGGATGATCCAACATCCTGGCGGACAAATTGAGTCGAGTAATTCTCAGTCCTTACGAGTGGTCTCTCAATTCGAAAGTTGCGAAGGAGATTTTCCACAGTTGGGGTTGGCCTCGCTGCGATCTCTTTGCTACTCCCCAAAACACAAAATGCAGCGAGTTCTTTGCAATTCTTCCCCCAGAAGGGGAGAGCCCCAGAGACACTCTGATTCATGCTTGGCCTCCCGGTCTACTCTATGCTTATCCCCCGCTTCCGCTCATGGTGAAATTCATTCAGAAAGCCGCACGGCTGGGGAGCAAAATTATCCTCATAGCCCCATTCTGGCCTCATCAAATCTGGTTTCCATACCTGCGGTCTCACAGTCTCTCCTCCCCTTTAATCCTGGATCCCATTCCAGATCTGATCTTGCACCCAGCAGGGTGCCCAACACCGAACCTGGTAAACCTCAAGCTCGCGGCTTGGTTGATCCAGTTCCACTAATGGCTAGGACTCCCGGCATCTCGTCACCAGTGAAAACTATTCTGGTAGCGGCTCATAAACTGTCCACCAGGAAAATCTATAATAGCAGGTGGAAATGATTTTCTATCTGGGCTAACAGCCAGGGCCTCAACCCTTTTACTGTTCCGATTTCTACAGTCTTGGATTTTTTGTCCATGATATTTCAACAAGGGGCCAGTGCATCAACGGTGAAAGTACAGTTGGCAGCAATATCCCATTTTCATGTGGGAGACAGGTTAGGGTCCTTAGCGTCTGCAAAATTGTGTAAGACATTCTTGCGTGTCGTTTTTCTTCTCAAGCCACCTGTGAAATACGTGACTCCCCCTTGGGACTTAACCTTTGTTCTGCAAGCCTTAACGAAACCTTGTTTTGGGCCTGCAGCTTCTGTACCTCTTAAATTTCTGTCCTGGAAAACAGCATTCTTGGTAGCCATAACTTCTGCTAAAAGGGTTTCAGAGCTCCAAGCTTTGTGTATGAAACCTCCCTACCTTATATTTCACAATGACAGAGTGTCTCTCAGGACTAACCCGTCCTTTTTACCAAAAGTGGCATCTGTGGCAAATATCAATCAGACTATCAATCTGCCAGTGTTTTTCAAGAATTTTCAAAATAAGGGAGAATACATGTTGCATACACTAGATGTACATAGACAGTTGCGTTTTTACCTGCACAGGACCAAAGACGTTCGTAAGGCTGATCAACTGTTCGTGTCCTTTGCTCCTCCAACCATGGGGAAACCTATCTCCAAAGTGACACTGGCTAATTGGATTTGTCAATGTATTTCTCAGGCTTACAAGGCATCGGACAAAACAACTCCATTAAAAATTCGTGCACATTCCACACGGTCCATCGCAACTTCTGCAGCCTTCTGGTCCAGGATGCCGTTGGATGACATATGTTCAGCAGCCACCTGGTCTTCTTCTTATACGTTCATTTCTCATTATAAGCTGGACATGATATCTAGAAGCAGGGCATCCTTTGGCTCTGTGGTGCTTCGGAATATTCTTCAATAGGCCACCCAGGTTCTTTGTTTAGGTAGCTGGGGACTCTGGCCCACAGGTTGCAGAACAAATGAAGTAGCTACTTCAGATTTAGAAGTTATGTACTCACCATAATGTTCCATCTGAGTAGGTACTTCATTTGTCTGCAACCATCCCCCCCTGCCATTTCCCTAACCTGTATCGGGTTTCTAGAATCATATCTGATTCTTTGAGAATAACTGAACCTGTTTTATTGTACAGGTTTATCAGGTGATACAGCAAAACCGATCTGAGGTAGTGTGGTGGTGACAGGGGATTATGGGTAGAGGGGAGGAGCTAAGAGCTCGGATCTTGAAGCTTGGAAAGCTGCCGGTCGGATCCGAGGTCGGATCCGAGACCCACAGGTTGCAGACAAATGAAGTACCTACTCAGATGGAACGTTATAGTGAGTACATAACTTCTAATTCCTGTCCCTCCATCTCTAATATTGTATCGCAATATAACCCCCGATGCCAACTTTGTACATCTGACAAACATCTTCTGGACATTTACAAACCATCAAATAATATTAGAAAGTCCCTTTATAAATACTCTGTAGCTCACACCTGGAACTCCCTTCAACTTAAGATAAGAAGTATGCCCCATAAGTTCCAGTTCAAACTATAACTCAAACTACTTACAAAAGACCTGGTCCTGCCCTTGTCAAGCTCCAACCTGAAACCTAATTTGATTTCTTCCTAATTCCATTCTTGATTACTTTAATTACTATTCCTTTTATTCTTTTTTCTTTCTTTCTTTCTTTCTTCCTTCCTTCATAGCATTCTTATTACAGTATAACTATATTTTTGGTTCTTGTAAATACTTCTGCATATGATTGATCCCTGCTGTTATTGTATTTGTTTTCTGAAACTAGTATATTACTGTATATTTTTAGTTGATTCCATTATATGTATAAGTTCTTGTCAACATACCTATTGTAAGTCTTTTTCTTGAATGTTTGTAATTGTATTTGGAGCTTTTCTCCTCGGGTCTCCACTGAAAATGGGCCCTTGGCTCAGTTGGACCAACCTGGTTAACAAATGACAATAAAATAAAAAATAAATAAAAAAATGTGTGTGTTTGTTCTAAGATAATAGGGGATGGGGTGTTCTAAAAATGTGTTTAGTTTTTTATTTGAGGGTTTTCAGTTAATTAAAAAAAACTGAGAAATGTGACATAGGTTCAAATGGAGATAAGAAAGAGCTGTATAAAAGATCAGCCTGCCAAACATTAGTATGTGACTGTAAGAAAAAGTTAGAAATATACATTTAAAAACTGTCATGTATGCTAACTGGGAACAATAGCTTTTTATCATAATGGCTACTCTAGTCATAGTATCTTGGAATGTAAATGGCCTTACACACACAGAAAAAATGAATGAGTATTGAGTTATATTAAGAAATGCAGAATGCAAATAGCAATGCAGCAGAAGACACACTTGGAAAGAAATGAACATGTGAATTTGTCAAAGAAAGGATTTCAAGGTGGATATTCAGCAGAATATCAGGGACAAAGGAAAAGGGGACTAATATTCCTGATTGCTAGTGTGGCTCCAATCATGAGAGAAAAAGAGAAAAAGATAATTGTACATTTGTGGAAGTAATGAGCAATTGGCAAGGGAGGAGCATTACACTGGCATGTATTTAAATTTCACCAAAAACTGCTATTGTGGAGCTTAAAATTTTTTTGGGAGAAATAATCAGCTTTCAGCAGGGAATATTACATATAGGTGGGAACTGGAACTTAAATTGCAACAGTGAAGACCCAGAAGTGAAAATATAACAAAAAAGGGTAGATTTCTGAAAAACAAATGAAAATATTTGGTATGGTTGACACAAATTCAGCAGTTGGAACTCGGAGAGAATTGATATATTATTCCCAATGGTACAATAAATGGGATAGACAGGAAAGAAATTATATTTCACATGAAAATGTGCATTTAATTGAAAGTTTTGACACATCTAATAACTATTACATATCATGCACAGATAAACACTAATCTAAAATTCAGGGTAATGAAGTAAAAATGAGACAGAGGTGCTTTCCCACCTACCTGTTAAAAAGAAAGGAATTTAAAGAATGGGTAATGGAAATTATTTGAGAATTATTAGGGAAGATAGAAATTTCTTCAGAAGGAATTGCTGGTGAGTGGGATACAATGAAAATGGAGTTTAAAAATGGTGTTGAAATAAAAGAGAAACCAATATGTTTTAAAAGTAATATTTAGAGGGGCAGACAAAGGTTAAAGTACTGCAGAATAAGGAGAATCTCACAGAACAAGTAGAAGAACAACTGTAGAATGCTAAAGAAAAAATAAGGGCATATTTAGATAATATGCATGAGTTTAGAAAGGTTGTTGTTAAGCAATTATTTTTTTGATAACAACTCCAGAGTACAAAAAACTTTTAGAACATCAACTTAAGCAACAGAAAGTAGAAAGAGTTGTCATCAAACTTAGGGAGCCAATAACAAGAAAAATAACCAGAGATCCTATAGGGGCATTAGGCATACTTTGGGAGTTTCATGAAAAGGTTGTATAAAGCAGAGGAATGTGGAAACCAAAAAAAGAGCACAAATGGAAGACTTAATCATGCCAACATTAGAAGAATATGAATCTCAACAACTAACAGTTAAGATAGGAAGAAACAAGATAAAAATTGTGATGTATGATCAATCTGCAGGGAAGTTTCAAGGAACTGATGGTGTTCCTCTGGAAGTTTGTAAATTAAGAGGGAAGAAAATTATAAAAATTTGGAAGATTTTATTTAATAGTATTTTAAGAGGAGACAAAGCACCAGCATCTTGGAAGAAAGCTCTGGTTGCTGAATTACCCAAAGAGGATAAAGACCTTTCAGACTGAGCCTCATATTTTAAACCATGATTACAAAGCTAAAAGAAAGGCAAAGGTTTTACCAAAATCAATCTATGTATCAAAGTGGCTTTGTGGAGAGGAGGCAAACATTTGGCAACATTAATAGAGCAATTATAATCCAGAGGGAAGCAGAATGAAAGAAAATACTGCTGTTGTTGGTGTGTCTTGATGCAAAGAAATCATTCAGCAGGGTAACCTGGGATTTTATGAGTAGGGCAGTGGAAACATTTGCTTTCCCTGATACAATAAAAAGCTTAATTACTTGGATATATGAAGGATTAGAGGCAAGAATAAAAGTGGGAGGGTTCCTCTCTGATAATTTGTGTTTGGACAGATGAACCATGCAAGGCTATCCTCTTCCCCCCTTATTATTTGCTTTATATTTAAATCCATTGGCAAAGAAAATAATGGACTCCAAAACTCAAGGATATAATTGGTATGGTAATCAAGAAAAGTTTACTTTATTTGCAGATTATATAATTTGCACTTGCTAAATGCAGTAAAGCACATTTTGGTGTCTTGAAACATTTTTAGACATTTTCAAGTATTTAGGATATAAAATTAATGAAGATAAAACAAAGGCTACAACTGTAAATTATGTACCCTCACATGAAATGGTTCAGCAATACCCACATTTATGAAAATATGGTAATATGAATTTATGTGTATGAATTTAAAAGGCTTCTGTTATAGCAAAAGATAATACCAAAACTGAGAAACTAGGAGCTTCTGTTTGTGGATATGGATAGAACAATACAAGCAGTGAAAATGTTTTTAATCCCTTCATGTATAGGTTAGGCATATTTTTATCAACCAGAGGAGAAGTTCCAGACAATAATTAATAAAGAGTGCAAGGAATTTATTTGCGATGGGAAGAGGATGAGAATAAAGTAGGATAAGTTGATCCTCCCTGTCAGTCAAGTTGTGCCAGGTAAGTCCAAAACACAAGATATGCACACCCAATTGTTCACCACCGGCTGGTATAGTCTCCCTTGACCCGAGAAGGAGTAACAGATCAACGTTAATTCACCAAACAGAATTTATTCAGGAATCTCCAAAAGTTATTAAAACAAATACATGTCGTTAAGCGCTTTCATCTGCTTTCATCAGATTTCATCAGAACCATGATTCATTAACCAGTCACAGCTTATAAAACCATTTTGACGCCCTTTTTCAAAAACTTAATTGATTGTGCATAAATAATTTAAATGCACTACCTTAAGAATTGCTTTACAAATAAAATGTCACTTTAAAAAATATATATATATACTTAATGTTCTTTAAAGTTTGCTTAAATATACAAACATTCACTCATTTCCCTTGTCTTTATAAGTGCTTGATGAGCATATATTAAAAGTATTCCATAATATACTCTACTAGTTATGCCTACAATACCAAATGTTTAATAATAATTTTAACTATATAAAAATGTGTTAAAACATATATAAAAAATATATATATAAAAATATATATATTAATAATATGTATTAATATAACATTACACTGGGACCAAATTTCCAAATTCATAACACTACACTACACTTGGAAAATAAAATAATATACTAACTGGATTATAAAGGGGATCAAAACAGGCTGTAATACATTAATACAAAGCTAAAAAACATTAATACAAAGCTAAAAAAGGTTTCAGGCTAATATGGTCATTAATTTCTGGTAATGTTGTTGCATCCAGGCTAATTTGCCATTTACTTTCTACCCAGGCTAAATACGTCTTCCAATCACCTCCTCTGTCCCCTATTTCCACCTGATCAATAATTGCAAATATGAAAGTGTGATCTTGTCCATTTTCAATAATGTGTTTGCTCAATGCATTTTTAGGGTCCCTTTTCTTTATTCTCTACAGATGTTCATATATCCTGGTCTTGAATTTCCTCTCAGTTTTCCCTATGTAATATGCGGAGCACTTAATACACGTGGCTATATATACTATACGTTGTGAATTACAGTTGCCTTTCCTACAGGTAACCACTGATCTAGTAATATTATTGATCCTTACTCTAACACTAGTGTTGATGTTCTTACATTGGTTACATGAACCACATTTAGAAGTACCTTTCTTATATGTCCCATCTATTTTACTTCTATTTTGCTCCAATATTCTCTTCAAATTACTACCTGTTTTGTATATAGTACACAGTTGTTTACCTACTATATGTCCTATAGATGCAGATGTAGTCAGTAATTCCCAATACTTCTTCAAAATTTCAGTCACTATATTAGTGTAAGGGTTAAACCTAAGTACACAAACTTTCCTTTCATTGTCTAAATTCGTTGCAGATTTACTAATGAGCTTCCTACCCAACAATGGTACATACTTGTTCCCCCATTGGCTCTTAACAAAAGTCGTTATATTGTCTAACATATTATTTGGGTATCCTCTATCTAAAAATAAATTATACAGGGTGTCCATTCCTCTAATCATACATTCTCTAGTTGAAGACATTCTAGCTATACGAATGCATTGCCCCTTAACAACATTCCTAAATATGTGAGGGGGATGGCAACTACTGAAGTGTATGTAATCATTAGAGAATGTAGGTTTCCTATAATTTTGGGAGGCAAAACCACTCCCTGTATTTAATATCAAGGTATCCAAATATGCTATTTCCTTCTTGTCATGCTGGTAGGTAAATCTCAAAAAATCAGTGGTTTGGTTTAGATAATCAATAAAGGAGGGTATTTCATCAGTGGGTCCTGTCCAAATAATGAACATATCGTCCAAAAACCTCGTATATAACTTTATATACTTATAATACTCACTAGGAAATATACAATTATTCTCCCACTCAAGCATTACTAAATTGGCAAAAATAGGGGCACATGAAGCCCCCATTGCAACACCTCGTGTTTGTCGAAAATATTCACCAGCATGAAAAATATAATTGTAATCAAGGACTAGACCCATCATATCCATAATTAAATTGATTTTATCCCATGTGAGCCCAGAGAATTTAGTGAGGCTGTTGTTAAAATATTCCAAACCAGTATTCGCTGGGATACTAGAGAATAAGTCTTGTACATCAATAGTGAGAAATGTAAAGTTCTCATCCCATACTTCATTGGTTAATTTCCCCAAGAAATCCCACGAATCCTTTACTATATGGCTCACTTTGGAATATACAGGTTTCGTCCAATGGTCTATGGTAACCCCAATTTTGAAAGTTTTAGATTTAGAACCTGATATAATAGGCCTGAAAGGGGGTTTAGCTATATTTTTATGAATTTTAGGTATTCCTATAATATGTGCTAGTATAGGATAGTCAGTTCTTAAATATTCATAAAGTTCTGTAGTTATTCTATTATCAAGTAAGTATTCTTCTAGTGCCAGATCGATACGTCTATACCCTATATTGATTTGGTTTAAAGACACTACTTCATAATTACCTGATTCGTATAAGATGTTGTGTATATCAGTAAGGTACATTTTCTGATCATATATCACTATACCTCCCCCTTTATCAGGCTTCATGATTCTCACTTCATCATTAAGTACAAGTTCCTCCATACACTTCCTTTCTCCTGCTTCTAAATTGTCGTGAAAATCCACAATTCCTTTAGGGTTACCCTTAATATCACTATATAGTGTGTAAACTTCCTTACACACCATCCTTTCGTAAAGGGCTACCTGTGTATTCATAACTGGTATGTAAGTACTTTTCTTAACTAGCTTCGATTTAGTAATATAAGTGCTAGTCTTATTATTATCCTCATGGAATTGAATTGCTAAATTTAGCCTTCTGCAAAAAAGTTTAATTTCCTTTATAACATCAAATAAGTTGAATTGTACTGTAGGGATGTATTTCATTCCCTTACTAAACAATGTTGCTAAATGCTCCGTTACCATAATTTCGGTATAATTGTATACTTTAAATCCCCCAAAGCTATAAATCCTAGGTAACATATCTGTATTTCCAACTAATGGAAGTTCAGCAGTAAATTCCCCTGTTAATTTAGGTGTTGAGTCAGATGTCATAGATGGAACAGTCATAGGTATAATTAAAGAATTCTCATTTAATATGGGGTTCTCTTTTAATATGGGAGAAAGTGTGGGCCCTTTACTAATAGTATTGACTGAATTACTTGTGTATTCCCCATCTAAAACCTCTTGGGTGCCGGGTAATACCTTCCACCTTGAAAATTCTCCTCTTGATTATATCTATTATGTTTCCTTTTACTTTTAGTGTGTACCAACTCAAAATTCTCCCTGTCCTCTTGTAGATAACGAGGCCAGATGTATGCTCTACCATTCCTATACATTTCTACATCCCTATCAATTTTATATAGTTTTCTATTATGAAAGGTCTTTACTTTGTTTTTAACAATACTAAACTGATTTGTGTATAAATCATACCATGCTGGAAATTTATCATCATGTATAATATTTACATTAATCTCTTCCACTTCCTGTGTCAACACATGCACTTTTTCTTCATTACATTTAATCAATTGTTTAATATGCGTAAAACCAAACTCGTCAAACATACTGTTGAACAACTGTTCAGTTTTTAAATTGTACTTAACACCAAGTGGGAGCTTAAAAAACCTTAGTCCCTTAGGAACTATTTTTAAAATCAAACATTTTTCTAAATAGGCATTATCCAATTTTGCACTCCTCAGTTGAGTTAACTTTTTCCCCAAAGAATAAATTTTCGATTTAATGTCATCATTGTCTACTATACAATGTTCTCTTTCATAGCGCTTCAAATTCATGTCCATAGATGTTTTTCCAATAAATTCACATTCGTCTGCTAAGAAGTCATTTAATGCATTAGTTACATTTAAATTGCGACAATCTCTTGTTCTGCTGCTAATCACTTTCGGACTAGAAAAATAATTATTGCTGACAGTACCTTTTCCCGTGCCTTTCGCTTTACCAGCGACCACGGAATACGTTTTCACTTCCTCACGCTGTTGTTTAGGACGTGCCCCCATCCTTGCATTCTCCTTGCGGGTATGAAAGAGGCTAAAATCGAAAGTAAAATCTGCCTCAGTCGACAGATTTACATTTGCTTCAGCTACATCCAGATTGTGCTGATTCTGTGGTTGTTGCTTCTGCGGTAGAATAACACTACCTTGTCCGTTAGGGATATCACTCAGGTTGCTGTCAGAACGTACTTCCAACAGTACTGCGTGTGTTGCTGGTACTTCCGGTTTAGACGTTAGCTTAGAATTTTCTCCTCCTGCCGACACCACTTCGGTTAGTTTATTGACCAAATCCAAAAGTTTGCTTACGTCGCTCTGCAGCGATGTTACTTCATTGCGAAGTGAACTAAATTCCTCCCTGCTCAATGGGGTCACCGGTTCGACCATATCTGCCATCAAACAACTTGTAAGTCCAAAACACAAGATATGCACACCCAATTGTTCACCACCGGCTGGTATAGTCTCCCTTGACCCGAGAAGGAGTAACAGATCAACGTTAATTCACCAAACAGAATTTATTCAGGAATCTCCAAAAGTTATTAAAACAAATACATGTGGTTAAGCGCTTTCATCTGCTTTTATCAGATTTCATCAGAACCATGATTCATTAACCAGTCACAGCTTATAAAACCATTTTGGCGCCCTTTTTCAAAAACTTAATTGATTGTGCATAAATAATTTAAATGCACTACCTTAAGAATTGCTTTACAAATAAAATGTCACTTTAAAAAAAAAATATATATATACTTAATGTTCTTTAAAGTTTGCTTAAATATACAAACATTCACTCATTTCCCTTGTCTTTATAAGTGCTTGATGAGCATATATTAAAAGTATTCCATAATATACTCTACTAGTTATGCCTACAATACCAATACCTTTTTTAGCTTTGTATTAATGTACTACAGCATGTTTTGATCCCCTTTATAATCCAGTTAGTATATTATTTTATTTTCCAAGTGTAGTGTAGTGTTATGTTTTTGATAATTTGGTCCCAGTGTAATGTTATATTAATACATATTATTAATATATATATTTTTATATATATATATATTTTATATATGTTTTAACACATTTTTATATAGTTAAAATTATTATTAAACATTTGGTATTGTAGGCATAACTAGTAGAGTATATTATGGAATACTTTTAATATATGCTCATCAAGCACTTATAAAGACAAGGGAAATGAGTGAATGTTTGTATATTTAAGCAAACTTTAAAGAACATTAAGTATATATATATTTTTAAAGTGACATTTTATTTGTAAAGCAATTCTTAAGGTAGTGCATTTAAATTATTTATGCACAATCAATTAAGTTTTTGAAAAAGGGCGCCAAAATGGTTTTATAAGCTGTGACTGGTTAATGAATCATGGTTCTGATGAAATCTGATGAAAGCAGATGAAAGCGCTTAACGACATGTATTTGTTTTAATAACTTTTGGAGATTCCTGAATAAATTCTGTTTGGTGAATTAACGTTGATCTGTTACTCCTTCTCGGGTCAAGGGAGACTATACCAGCCGGTGGTGAAGTTGTGCCAGGTGTTTGGACAGGTGCATACAGAAGCTGGAATTATACTCAATGGTCAACCTAGTGAGTGCAATATACAGAGGTATTTTTTACAACAGTAGATACATGGTGGTCAAATGACAGTTCATTTTCTATGTGTTCCAAGGTCCCTCAGTACTGGCTCAGTTTTCAGGGGGTTTCTATGTGATAGTTGCAGTGGACATCAGGATTCAATTATACATTTTATGACATTTAGTTTTAAGTCATGGCTTTGACACCAGCTGTTTTTTGGGAAAGGCCTTTCTGAAGGAGCTTGGTATCTTCTGGAGAGTTTGTGATGGCACCAAGTTTACAGTCATCTTCAGATTTGGTCAGGCATAAGCCCTTAACATTAGCTTTGACCCCTAAGAAGTAGATTCCAAAAAAAGACTGGCCTGAGGACTGAATCCTTGAGTGCACCACTCACTAGAGATGGATCTTTTGGAGGAGGTAGATCTATCCACCCTAACTTCCTGTGTTCTTTTTGGAGTCAGTTTGCTATCCAATGAGTTACATAGGGATTTTATTTAGCTGGATAAATTTATCAATTAATCCTGAATGGGGAATGATGTCAAATCCAAAGCATGGAAGACTGGAAGGACTGCAAATTTAAACCATTTATTCTAAAAGTTATTTTAAAATTAAACAGTAACAAATGCATAAGCACTTTTGTCTTATAACCAGTACAAAATACTTTTTCAAATACAACATTGTAATGTTCCAAACTGATTTTAAAAGAGTGAATTAATTAATTACATGATCATAACTGTTATAATTCTCAAAGAGTAATCTACCTTTTAGAACCTATCATAGTTTAAAAAAAACTTTTTATCTAAGCACATAACACAATGTAACTGGATTAGTTGATCATACAAAGTACATTTTTTGTGATATTAAATAGCTTAAAACCATATTTTATCTTCTAAAAACCTTTGGTTTTAACAGGCAAGTTATAGAAGAGACTGTGTTAAGTGCTGGTGCATGTGCTGCATTAAGCCACAGCTGCCATTAGACTTTTTTTTCTTCCAGATGCAGTCCCTATGGTCCTCCCCGGGATTTAACAATAACAGCTCTAGGGCAACAGATTGAAATTGATGTTCTGATCTTTGTGGCTGCCCAAGATGTTGAAGGTGGCACCAGTACCTTGCATGCAAAGGAGTGTGCATGCATGGACTGGTAGTATTTCCTGTAGTGATACAGGTATGTATATCATCACTTAGGTGGTGGGGTTAGAGCCAATATAAAAAAAAGCTTTTGACTACCAAGATGCTCATGACAGCACAATCATCCCTAATATCTATATGTAAGGAGAAAATACCACTCTGGACACAGAAATAAATATAAAGTTAGCGCTTTCGTTTATAAAATATATAAACTTCTTCAGACAAAAGTATACAGGAAATAAACCATTTAAATAAGCATTCAAGAAGTGACATCATTTCCCATTCAAAGAAAAAAGTCACAATAAAAGTCCCATTAAACATCAAAATAAAAGACATGCCTCAAAATAAGATATCCAACTACACAATAGACCCATTACCCAAAACTTTAAATAAAATCCTAAACACTACAAATATATGCATAAAATATATATAGAAGTTAGAATATTTAAATAATTGACTACAAAAATACAATAATAAATGTTATCTACATAAAGACTTCAGTTTCAAAACACTCATGATAGAAATAGTGTCATTCAATCCAGGTGAAACTGAAGCGTTCAACTTAAGTTGCCATAAAAGTTCTTTCTCCTCAAGTTGCAAGGAAGTCGGACCTCCCCTAATGTTTTCAACAACCCTATCAATGATTAAAAAACAAAATTCATGTGTGGGAAAGGCCAAAATATGTCTAGCCAGGGCATTTGTAATATTTGCTTTAGAAATGGCGTAAAAATGTTCATAAATTCGATTTTTAAAAACCCTATCAGTTTTGCCAACATAGAAAGACGGGCAATTCTGACATAATGCCAAGTAGACCACCCCTCTTGTGTTGCAGTTGTATTTATCCGTTAAGTAATATTTTTTCTTATTGATCATAAACATGTTGGTAACACATATAAACTTACACCAACGGCATGATCCACATGTAAACATCCCACAATGTGGGCAGTGACATTTATAATTTACTGTTTCAAGGATAGTTTTTAAGTTCCTACCTTTTTTAAAAATTACAAGAGGCCTTTCACCCACTTAATTTCTTGTTGTATTATCCTCGACTAAAAAGTACCAGTTCTTGAAAATGATATCCCTCAAAAAGGGAGCATCCTTAGAAAAAGTGGTAATAAAACCCAAATTTCCAAAGTTATTGTTATTTTCATGCTCAAATTGCTGTGTTAAAGGAATCAGTGTGTTAGGTGGCTCCATAATATCATTAACACACTCAAGATTCTCATTTCCAGATGAAATAACATAACTTAGAATTGGTTTAAAGTAACCATATGTCCTTTTAGATGTAACCTCAAAAATGAGTTCATCCAATAAGTTAATAGGGTAGCCTCTTTTCATAAACATGTCCCTTAATAAACTACACTCATCCAAAAAATCTTCATCTAAAATTACCATCCTAGCTGCCCTAACTAGTTGTCCCTTAACAACTCCCTTCTTCTGATGGAAGGGGTGGTAGCTAGAAAAATGGAGGAATGCATTTGAGTAAGTGGGTTTTTGAAAAATCCTAGATGTAAATGTGTGTAAATCAAAATTTTTGACTAATTTTACATCTAAAAATGAAGTCTCTTTTTCTTGAAAGTCCCAAGTGAAATCCAAGAAATCAGTAAAATCAGTAACTTTTTCAATAAATGATGCTGCGGAATGTCTATCACCCTTTCAAAGAATAAAAATATCATCCAAATAACGGGTATATAAAGCAGCCTTACTCTGGAAAACAGGGTCTTTAAATAAAAAATGTGTTTCCCAAAATGCCATTACTGTATTGGCAAAGGTTGCACCACAGGGAGATCCCATGGTTACACCTGTTTGTTGCAAATAGAATTTAGATTCAAAAAGGAAATAATTGTTAGCTAAAACAAGTTCCAGTAAGTATATGACCAAATCAATAACATGCCCATCCATTTTCTGGTCCAACGTAAAATCCCTAACCCATTCACATCCAAGGTCTTGTGGTATACAAGTGTACAAGTCACAAACATCGATGGTAAAAAAATTTAAATCTTCATCAAAAAGAAAACTATTTAAAGAATCCAAAAAAGCCCAGGAATCCTTGCAAATTTGTTTTTGATTTTTTAGTAAATCTTTTAGTTTACAGTCAATGAATCTGGCACACCCATAAGTGATAGATTGCCTACCATCGATGATCGGACGAAAAGGGGGTTTATTGAAATTCTTATGTACTTTTGGCAACCCAAATAATGTAGGAATAACTGGGTGTGTAATGTTAAGAAAATTAAATAAGTCAATGTCAATGCGGCCTTCAATGAATAAGTCATTAATGAAACCTTTAAGTTTACGATAGGCTCCATTAATTTCATTAAGAGAAACACATACATAAGCTGCACTGTCCAAAACAAGCAACATATTAGTTGTATAATCAGCCTTATCCATAAAGGCCAAACCACCCCCTTTATCTGGTTTACATATTCATATGTTAGCAAACTTTAGGCTTTTCAAAGCATCTTTTTCCTCGAAAGTAAGATTGTCATCCAAAGAATTAACTGGATAATGTACATTTAACAAACTTCTAAAGTCATTCTCACAAATTTTTTCAAAAAGTGAAATAGAAGGATGTAAGGGTGGGTTAAAAATGCTAGCCACTTTGAAATCTTTAATAAGACTAGGAGTATTAGCAAACAACACATTCAAATTTAATTTTCTAGTAAAAGTCTTTAGGTCAATCAAGGACCTAGCAATATTGCTCCTAAATGCAGGAACGAATGAAAGACCTTTTGCCAAAATGTCCACAAGCAATGGGTCAGGTTCAAAAGAGGAATAATTAAAAATTTTAAAGTCCTTGGTGGCATTAGTTATAACAGTCACAGAATCTACTACATT
Source organism: Protopterus annectens (assembly GCF_019279795.1). Classification (NCBI taxonomy): domain Eukaryota; kingdom Metazoa; phylum Chordata; order Ceratodontiformes; family Protopteridae; genus Protopterus; species Protopterus annectens. The sequence continues at coordinate 393,160,346 of NC_056731.1, read as the reverse complement.
AAGAGTCCCAACTGAAATTTCACCACGAGGACCCAAAGAGGTTATCTCTTCCCCCTGTTCTGAAACTTCCTTTTCTTCTGATTCTGAAAACGAGGGGCACGTTGCTGCCCTGCATTGTTTGAATTCCTCTGGTTCTGAAAACCCTGCTGTTGATGAAAGTTAGAACTAGAATCACTATTGGCATTCCTATTAGCTAGCCTTTCACTCCTTCTAACCGGAGAGCCGGCATTTCTATTCATACTGTCAACATTATTGTGGTCAATACAATTATTATCAAGTTCAAAATGAGAATCATCGCCACAAACATCAACAATTACACTTGAACTATTCCTTACATCATTCACGGGGTTAGAAGGGGGCAAGGGGTAAGCCAAACCCTTGTTATATGCTAGCGAATCCCTGTTCAATTTTTTTATTTTATTCTCTCTAATTTTGTTCAATGCATTATCTAAACTAGAAAAAATGCGTAAAAAGTCAAATTTGTATCTTTGAAAATCCTTGTCCGACCTGATAGCATTATCCAAGTCTGTTAGTTCGTTCTGTAAACAGTCTATTTGCTTCTGATAATTTTTTAACAAACATTCAATTAATTCAAGTCCTTGTTGGTCAAATAAGTTCAACAATTCTTTGTGGAACGTAGAGTTTAAAATAATACCAGTGGGAAAACGCCACTGTCGAAGTCCCTTTGGGACCTGCTTCCTTTTGATACATTCAGTAAGATACTGAATTTCAATCTGAAGCTTTTTAAACTTAAACAATTTAATGTCAAATATTTTTAAGTTGTTAATTATGGTGTTCTCGTTCTCACAAGAATGCCCTGCTTGTGTTTCTACAGTAACTTTGTTTAAAAAGCTTGCCGGCTCTTTAAGCCAGTCATTCAAGCAGGGCAAAGCTGAAACAGTACTTACAGAGTTATCACATTCGTTGTTCACGAAATTAGCATTCACGACATTTCCACTGGATGTCCGGTTACCAGAACAAGGCAATGGAGTAGAGTTAGAGGTGTTTGTAGTTGTAAAACCCCAATTCAGATAGAATGAAAGAGGAATATCTTTCAATGCATACAGAAGAAAATGTCTTTTAGTAATTCATACGTGCATTTCACTTGTAATCAGCCCTTTAGATGAAAAGAAATGTAATAAAAGGGCAGTGGAAGGATTTCTAGGATGATATCCTATAATGACATGTTTTTTAAGGAATGTAATATTTTGAAAAATATGTTTGCTATAATGGGTTCCCCACCTGTTTGGTGGATGGTATTACAGAGGTGACTACTATCCTTTTGTATGGCATGAATGAGAGAAAGGATGAGAGCACGGGTCATAATACTCTAAGGTACTCAGCCTTGTACTTTCCACTGTTGTGAAAGCAATGCAAAATGTTATTAGACTACATTGGCTTATGATAACATTGAGTGAGGTCCTAAGTAACAGACTTGGCTTAGAACCCCGGTTTGTTTTTAAATCTGGCTTTAATTTGAAACAACTTTTTAAGTCAAAGACACCCACAGATGGGGAAAAAAAGTTATATATATAATCTATAATTAATATATAATCTATATATGAAGTTATGGATATAACAAGGGGACAAAAACTGACTGATGAAAATAGATCTGAACATACTCATGATGATCAAACAACAACTGGGGGGGAAAATATTTATATACCCCCGACATGTAATGGTATGATTATTCCCATTAATTTTCACATTGATATGAACCCTGAACATTATTTGGAGGAAAGGTATCAGCCTTTTTCAAGCACCAATCTTGAACCAACAAAGAGTGAATTCCTAAGCAACCCGATAATTATAACTAACACTCAAGGGGATTTCAAGATATTTAATTAGGTCATGGGTATACCAGTAATAACACAAACAATAAAGTAGATAACTATCAGTTGCCACTATATATTTCTGTATTTGATGACACTTATGAAATTATCAGGAATATTATTAGGAGAAATTGGGGGATCTTGATAGACGATAACAGTGTGGCGCATATATTTCAAGGACAACTTAAATTTGTATATAAAAAGGATCTATCGTTCAAAGAACTTTTTGAAAACACCATATACTCAACTAAGCCTAAAACAAATAGGACAGTTGGTAACTTCAAATGTGGGAGGTGTACTGTTTGTAAACACATTAAATGTACAGGTGGTAGACTTATGGTCAATTTTCACAACATTAGCATAAGAGAACACTTTAATTGTTTTAACTCTAACGTCATATATATTGCATTATGTCAGGATTGCAAGGCATTCTATATTGGTAAAACTAGCAGACATTTTAGGAATAGAATTAAAGAACATCTGCTAGACATTCAACATATGAGAACAACGAATGCCTTGGCCAGACATATTCAATCCAATAAAAATCACACATTTAAATTTTGTGTTATTCAGCATATTGAATATGATGTACGTGGAAAACATACTAAATATGACCTAGATGTTAGTGAATTAAAGTGGCAAATACTACTAAATGCCTATAATTGGCCAGGTTTAAATGAATATTGTAGTATTAAACCCATATTGAACAACAATTCCATCAAGGGTAGAACATGACCAGCTAAAAATTATATATAAAATTATATATAAAATTATTGACAATTATTAATAATAATATTTAATTAATGTATTATTATTATTTTTATTTTTCTTCAGAATGTGGTGGCATTAATGTGTTTACAACACAATAGGAAGAACACATTATGCACCAGTTTTATTTACAAGTGTATTAATTTCTCACACAACTATTAATTTTAATTTTATTTTGTTTTAATTTCATCATTGTTATTAATTTATTTAACAATACAAATGTTGTTTTATGTGTATTCATATGGTCAAATAATATTTATGTAGGGTGGCATATGAATGTGTTTTCAATAGAAAACAGAAATATAAATTATCAATTGTGTATATATATTGTGCATATATAAGAACATCTTGGAAGCAATGAATGGAGATGTCCATATATATATATATATATATATATATTTATAACACATAGGTGTATGATTATAGTGGTTTTATAAGTAATGTTCATATACCTAAGAGTTTATGGTCATCTACCATATTGGTAGTATTAAAACCATTAAATTTATTTGATTCATTAATTAACTCTTAATTGGGGTGTGATCTGTGTATTTAAACTAAGGTAACACTTGTGAGTTGTATTCTGAAGAAGTTCGTCATATCGGACGAAACCCAGGTAAATTCGTTTATGCTGTCTGTTTTAGTGTACTGTTTTCGTGGATGTTAAAACATTCTGCTGCTGGTTTTTAAAGTGTACTGCTGTTCGTGATGTCATTTCAATAAATGGTCCATTATAGCTGAGGATTGGTGAATATTCATCCTTTACAGCGTGGATTTATGTGAATTTGCTGTGGTACAACCGACTGCCGTGTGCTTGAACTTCCTGGGCTCATAACATTAGTTTTATTATTTTTCTTGGTATCAGAAAAAAAGTTAGTTTGCTTGGCATGTTTAAACATGGAGCATGTGAGTAATGTACATTTCTTTTAATATAGCCACTTTCATGTCTGTAGGAGACAAACCTATGACATTGTCTTACAAAGGTAAGTACAATTACCCAACCAAGGGAGTGGTATATGTAGCAACCTGTTTATCCTGTTCTGCATTTTATATAGGAAAAGCTGAGAAATATCTCAAAATAAAGCTTTATCAGCATATTTATGCTGTTAAAAACAGGGTAAGAGCAATGCCTTAGCTAGACATGAAGATGAGCCCTGATTTTAATAAAATTCTCTTTTTATACTGGAAAAGGTTAAATGTAATCCCCAGACGTGGAGATTGGTCTAGTTTGTTACTGATGAAAGAGTTGCTTTGGCAAATGACTTTGAATGCTGACCATCCTCAAGTTATTAGTGACATTATCTCTATAGCCTGTATGTTGAAATATAAGCAAATGAATATCATGTAGTTGAATTTACAAGGTACATCGTACTACTGTTCATTATTTAAGGAATTACATAAGGAAGTATTTCTTGCAGCATTTCTTCATTCATTCTGTAGACATCTATATTCTGCATAGATGAAAGCTCTCAATTTTAAGTTAGTTTACTGTGTTGTACGAATTTTGCCTGATATTTTATTAATCTGTGGATTGTCAGTTTCCAGAAATTTTGAACTACATGCTAATTTATTAGCCATGAAACGCATGTATTCAGATATCTTCATGTGTTTTTTATGTGGCTTCACTTGCCATTGTCTTGTACTGTAGAATATCCTTGAAAAAGGTAGGGGTTTGAAACAAGTTAAGTGTATTTTTGTTGTCCTGCCATCATGTGTTCCTTTCTCTTAAAATATGTTTTCAGTCACCTTTTTCTCTCACTGCTTCTATGGCATGCCTTACTAGCACAGTGATTGTGAAAACCTGAAAGGCTGTCAGGCCAGCCAGATAGAATTTTGTAAATAATTCTATGTGATTTGTAAATATTAATATAATCCACAGACTGGTTTTACAAATGTAAACGAGAACTATATGTTATGATTAAACTATATATTGTACTGAGCTTCAAAAATGTAACCACAGTGCACCCTGCTGGAAGAAAGCTGATAAAGTAAAGCATTTTATGACTGTTTAATCTCAGGGCTCAGAGACTGGATGTCTGGGTGAAGGAATTCTTTCTATTGTCTTAGGACGAGAGTTAATTGCTAGATTTTACATATATAATGTATTTTATGGTTGTGGCTTCCTGTAGGCACACATTACAAAAAGAAATGTAAATTTTGAGTTTCTGTTAGCCTGGGAAGCTAAATCAGAACTGTTAAGAATGATGTAATCTAAAATGAGTCAGCAGTGATGTATTATCAATTTAAGACTTTCTCAAAGAGAGAGAATCAGTGCATTTTGCATTTGTCTTCAGAACTGAGAACATCATCAGCACTCTGCCTTTGCTCTGTATGTATGTAAGTTATTTAGAACATTGTTTCTCTTAGAAATAGAAAATAGTAAGTTTGGTGTAGCTGTTTTCTATATTTATGTCAGGCTATTCTACAGTATAATTTTAAGCATTTTCTCTGTCTGAACTCTTGACTAGCATTGTGTTGAATTGAGGAGATTTGTCTTGTGTTTTTATTATTTATTATTAAATATTTTTAACCTTTCAATTGTGTCTGTTTTGTGTAGAGATAATTTAAGTTCTAGAGTACATTGCATGTATATAGTGATACTGTCCAAGGCACTCCAATAAGCCTTGCTGTTCACCATACTTACTAATTGGATAATAATAATATTGCACAGTAAAACTGGACACCCTTTGGTAAGAGCCTTATTAGTAGCTGATATTAATGGTTGGTGGCAGTGATTTCTACCTTATAGCCTGGGCAGAGAAAGGGGCATAGCTGGAGAACCAGTGCCAGCCTTTCTCAGGAATGTCTGTGTGTTTGTATATAACTCATATCTCAAAGTGTGTGTGTGTGTGTGTGTGTGTGTGTGTGTGTGTGTGTGTGTGTGTGTGTGTGTGTGTCAGTTACTTGGGCAGGGACACGAAGCATTGGTTGGACAGAGAGGGTGCTGGAGGTTTTAGCTTGACCACTAGGCTGAGACCTGTATCCTATAGTTGTGCCAGTGGGGAGTCTTACTGGAGATCTGGAGAGAAAGGGAGAAACCAGCCCTGGACTGACTGTGATCTCTGTGTGCTCTTAAGAGAAATTATACTTTACTGCATGTGGACTTGAGACTTGTTATCCTTCACAATGTACATGCCCCTCACCGGTGCTAGTGGTGAGGATTGAGGCTCCTTGATTACTGGGCCAGTGCACAGGCGTCACATATTAATTGGTTGACAGTGTTGAGATATCCACACCACATATTAATTGTTTGGCAGTGATGAGATATCCACATCAAATATTAATTGGTTGATAATGGTGAGTTAGCCACATCACATATTAATTGGCTTGTAGTGGTGTGGGTAGTGAATTCCTGTAGCCTGTGTACAGTGATAACTGAAGGTGTTTTTGTACTCTAAATCAGCCATGCAGTGAATATTCAGAGTTCAGATCACAATTGTTTTATTTCTTTTGTTAGCTTAGTTAGTCAGGGGCAGCAGGCAAGCATGTCAGCAGAGGAGTATGGCAAGCTGACAAGGAGCCAGTTGGTAGAGATATGCCAGGCTAAGGGACTGGTGCATGGAAACCTGACTAAGGTAGACATGATTGCAGCTTTGGTAACAGCTGCATCAGAAAACAGCAATCAGGAGGAAATCAGACTGGCCGTGGAGATGTACAACACTCAGAGAATGGACAGCTCAACCTTTCTGCAGAGGACTTCATCCATCTGGAGCTAAAGAGGCTAGAGTTGGAGGCCAGGCATTTGGAAACAGAAGCAGCAGAGAGACTGAGACATCTACAGACTGAGGAGAATGAGAAACTGCTACGCCTGGAAGTTGAGGAGAAGGAGAGGCAGAGGCAGCACTAAAAGGAAATGCTGACTCTTCGCCAGAGTCATGGATGTAATGGAGAAGGGAGTAACTGGACCCCAGAAGCACAAAAGGTCAGTAAATTTTCTTCTGCAGTTTACAGAGGGGGATAATTTTGATAGTTTCATTCATATGTTTGAGTGGGTATGTAACCAGTATGATGTTGGCCAAAGGCTCTGGGTACGGTTCCTGACCCCCTTCCCTTGCTCCATGGTAAAGCTGCAAATGCACTTTCCAAACTGTCAGACAACAATTTCTTAAATTATACTGCTGTTAAGAATTGTTTGCTAGATTTTTTTAAGCTAATACCTGAAGCTTATAGGAAAAGGTTTTGTGAGCATAGACGCAAGGCAGATGAAAGTGTGTGTGAATATGTTGCTGAACTGAGCACTTATTTTCATAAGTGGATGTCAGGTCACCACTTTTGAAGGGCTGGAAGACCTTTTGGTGAGGGAACAAGCCCTTAGCACTTTGCCTGAGGACATGAGGATCTGGTTAGCTGATAGACAATGTGCTACTTCAGATGAGTTGGCTAAGAAGGGAGACCTATACCTAGCAAGCAGGGCATCCCTGCACAGGAAAGGGACCCCCAGTACTGCTCATGGGTCTAAAGGAACCCATGGTGGGCAGCCCAGACTGCCCCAATAGAATCTGCCAGTAGCAGGGGAAGCCACTAGTCCAGGTACATGTCCAGGACCTAGGGTTAAATGTTTTGAATGCAACCAGTAGAGCCATGTGGCATACAGATGTCCACGGAGACAAGGTGGGGAACAAAAGGTGAAGGAGCCAGTATGTGGGAAGGACAAAATGCCAACAGTAGGTTCTCTTGAGACAACAAGGGTACCAAACTCCCACCAGAGGTTATATCCTATCATAGTGAATGGCAATTAAGCCATTGCTAAGAGAGACACAGCCTCTGACATAACCATTGTAAAGCCTGCAATGATTGCAGAGGAGCACTACATGCCTGGGCAGTCTACTCCCGTCAGAGCTTTAGGAGGGACCCCATTCCAAATACCTTTGGCTGGGGTTCACCTTGACTGGGAGGGTGGAAAAAGAAGCCAGCAAGTAGGTGTGTTTAAGGATATCCCTGCAGATGCCCTGATAGGGAATGATTTGATAAGGCAGTATCATGTGTGCAGTTACACGCAGTCAGGCTTGCAGACAAGCATGTGTGTCTGGTAGCCTGGGGGAGACCCAGTCAGACTGCATACTTGCAGCCAGGACTGGTGAGGTGGTTACTTCAGGGAGGGAGCTACAATGTAGCAGTGAGACTGAAGTTGAGCCACCGCTGCTTGTGGGTACTGATGTTCCCTTAGACAGAGTGACTGCAAAGGTAGAGGTGAGTAGTAGTACCCAGGCTGATAGTGAAGCACCGCTGTCAGAGGATGCCAGACTCCCTGTGGAAGGGGAGCTGGGAAGGGTTACAAAGAGAGAGAGAGAGTTGAGACAGGCTCAGCTCTCAGACCCTACATTACAATGCCTGAGGCAGGTAGCTAGTAAGGCACCTGATTCTCAAGGGAAGAGGGAACCTGTATACTGGGACAAAGGGTTACTGCATAGAGAGTGGACCCCTGAGGGAGGGCTAGAAGGTGAGACAATACAACAGTTGGTAGTGCCTAGAGCCTACTGTCTGGGACTTCTAGCCATAGCCCATGATATTCCCTTAGCAGGTCATATGGGCATAAAATGTACAAAGAGATGTATTATGCAGAACTTCTATTGCCTGGAATTTCCAGAGATGTAACAGGATACTGCAGGACCTGTAAGCAGTGCCAAAAGGTAGGCAAGGCAGGAGACATAGTGAGAGCTCCTTTGATGCCTTTGCCTGTGAGTGAGGAGCCATTTCACAGGGTAGCTATGGATATTGTGGGGCCTCTGAATATCCCAAGTTGCACAGGGAAAAAGTATAACCTAGTGGTAGTAGATTATTTTACAAGATAACCTGAGGCAGTGGCTTTGTCTTCCACTGAGGCAGAAAAGGTGGCAAATGCTTTGTTAGAGATTTTCAGCAGGGTAGGTTTCCCAAAAGAAATACTGACTGACAGAGGCGCCAGTTTCATCTCAGACCTGCTGGCTTGTCTGTGGAAGTATGGTGGGGTGAAGCACCTAAAGATCACCCCATACCATCCCCAGACTAATGGTCTTGTTGAGAAGTTAAATTCTACACTCAAGTCCATGCTATGAGCATTTGCAGACCAGTTTAACAGGGAGTGGGACAAATATTTGCCCCATCTGTTGTTTGCTTACAGAGGGGTTCCCCAGGAATCCACAGGTTTTTCACCCTTTGAGTTGTTGCATGGGCATAGAGTGAGGGGGCCTCTAGATTTAATTTGCGATGAGTGGGAGAGTGAGTGTGAATCCCACAAGCAGTCTGTTGTGGCATATGTCCTAAGCCTCAGGACAAGGCTCAGGGAACTCATGGGCTTGGTCCAGAAGAACCTGGCAGAAGCCCAATAGCAGAAAAAGGTCTGGTATGACAGGAATGCTCGAGCTAGAGAGTATGTTGTAGGGCAACGGGTAATGGTTTTCATTCCTGTCAGACACAACAAGCTGCAAGCAGCTTGGGAGGGATCCGTAAGTGATGTTAACTACATGGTGGAACTACTAGACAGGAAGCAGGAGCACAAACTGTACCGTGTTAACATGATGAAACCTTACCATGGTAGGGAGGCCCTTGTGCTGAGTATTTGCAGTGGATTTCAGGAGGAGTCTGAGGGGAGATTTGGTGACTGATCTCCTCAGTGAGGCTCGGATTGGCACCTCAGTTGAAGGGGTAGTAATGTCCCAGCAGCTATCTCCTACCCAGGTTCGAGAAATCCGAGCAGTGTTACAGGAGTTTGGGGACATCTTCACTGGGAAACCAGGGTGCACCCACCTGGTGCAGCAGCAGGTGGATACAGGACCCCAAAGGCCTATTAAGCAGGCCCCTTATAGGGTGCCTGAGAGAGTCAAACAGATTCTGAGGGAGGAGATATAGGAAATGTTGGAACTAGGGGTAATTCAAGAGTCCAGCAGTCCCTGAGCCTCCCCAGTGGTGCTGGTGCCAAAGAAGGATGGCAGTACCAGGTTCTATGTGGACTACAGGAAATTAAATAGTAACACAGTGTCAGATGCTTATGCCATGCGTAGGACAGATGAGGCCCTAGAACAGCTGGATGAGGCTACGTATCTTACCACCATTGATCTTACCAAGGGTTACTGGCAGGTGCCCTTGACTCCCAGTGCTAGAGAGAGGCCAACCTTTGTGACTCCTTTTGGATTGTATGAGTTCAGAAAGATGCCCTTTGGGATAAAAAATGCCCCAGCGACTTTTCAGAAGCTGGTAGATCATATCCTAGGAGGAGCAGGAGGGTTTTCCCTTGCTTACCTAGATGATATTGCCATCTACAGCCATTCCTGGCAAGAGCACCTTCAACATGTCAGGAAGGTGCTGGGCAGACTACAGAGGACAGGGTTGACCATTAAGCCCAGCAAATGTCAGGTGGGTATGGCAGAGGTCTCCTACCTAAGATATAGATTGGGGAGTGGTAAGATCAGGCCAGAACCTGCCAAAGTGGAATCCATTCAGGCATGGCCTGCACCTGTTACCAAAAAGCAGATGAGGGCATTCTTAGGGATGGCAGGGTACTACAGAAAATTCTTCCTCAGTTATAGTACCATAGCTGCTCCCCTCACAGACCTGACAAGGAAAAACAGGCCACGCCTTTACTGTAACTGGTCTAGTCCAGGTACAGATTTGCAGTATCCATGACTGTTTGTAAGCTTCTGAGCCCCCCCAAGCCTTTCTGTGTTGAAAGGAAGCCTTCTAGCTTATCAGTGGGAGTGGTAAGTACTAGGTAGCCTATCTACCACAAGAGGATTGGGTTTTACCCCAGAAATTGTAGTTTATTGACTATATGGGCAGTTTTTCCATCTCTTTCAACTTTCTTGTTTAAAAGCCCACATTTGCGCTTGTTTCCTACCTTTCTTGTAACTAGTCTAGTCCAGATACAGATTTGCTGTATCCAGGACAGTATGTAAGCTACTGAGTCCCCCAGCCTTTCTGTGTTGGAGGGAAGCCTTCTAGCTCATCAGCGAGAGTGGTAAGCACTAGATAGCCTATCTACCACAAGAGGAGTTGTTTCTGGTGCAGAAATTGTAGTTTATTGGCCGTTTGGGCAGTTTTTTCTATCTCTTTCAACTTTCTGGTTTAAAAGCCCACATCTGTGCTTGTTTCCCACCTTTTCTGTAACTAATCTAGTCCAGATACAGATTTGCTGTATCCAGGACTGTTTGTAAGCTTCTGAGTGGTGCCAAAGTCTGCTCTTCAATTTTTCCCTTAGATCTGCTAGTTCTCCCCACTCCTGCACTTTTACTAGATTATTAGTTTAGCACTTTACCAGATTTCTTGTAGCAATTATTGTAGAGCATAAAAGTGCTACCAGCACTAAATGTTCTACTAGGAAACAGCTCCAGTACTTAATATTAATGCCCACCCCTCCAGGCATGTCTAAAGGTCAGTTCCTTGTGCTTTCTCCTATTAACCTGGTGAACTTGGGCATCCTGAGACAATGTAGCAACTGCCTCATGTTCACTGACAACCCTCTCCTCTTACCTCCCAACACTCAGACTTGTAAGAGATGCACTTATATATCCAAACTGGAAGCCACGCACTCTCCAGCCAAGACCAGAATAGCTGGTCAAGAGGAGAAGGTCAACACTTGCACCACACCACATGGATGACATAGCCCTGCAGAATACACACCAGCACTGCCTTCACATAAAAGCATAAACCACACACCCACCTTCGTGGAGACTCTCAATAAAAATCTACCCAAACAGCAGAGACCTCCAAGGCAGAAATGCCCTCGACCACCACAACACAACACTAATCACGAGACACATAACTCCCCTAAACAGTGTGCCACTCAACCAAAGCCTCTAAGGCAAAACAGCATGCCCAACACACTAGTCATAGGTGACTCAATAGTGAGGCACGCTGATGTCCCACTCACTAGGTTAAATAAGGAGAAAGTAGCAATCAGCTGCCTGTCAGGTGCCAGGATCCACCACATAACATACACACTTAGGTCCCTCAACAACAGGTACAAATATGACTCTGTCATTGTATATGTGGGTATGAATGACCTGAAACGTACCTCCCTTGGCTACCCGAAAGGAGACATGGAGGAGCTCTCGGATTATATAGCCCAGGCAGGTATGACCCTAGCCCTGAGCAGCATCCTACCATCACCCAGAATTATACCACAGTAAAAGCATAAAATTATTGATTTCAACAATTGGCTAAGTTTCTGGTGTCATTTTAAGGGGATCCAGTATCTGTCTGCCTGGAATGACATGATTGACAGACCTCGATGCTTTGCCAGAGATGGCCTGCATCTGTCACCCCTGGGCTTCCGGATACTGGCCAAGGCTCTTGCCACCCCTATAGTGCCTTTTTTAGGCAGTGTTCCAAAGACCAAATTACCACTGTAACAGCTACAAACAAATGGAATCTGAGAGTCATGCTGCTCAATGCTAGAAGTCGAAATCTCAAAATGCACTCACTCAAAGCACTCCTTAAAATGGAGAACATCGACATTTGTGCTGTAACAGAGACCTGGTTCAAGGCAGCAGGAAGCACCCCTGCACTACCAGGCTATAACTCATTCCACAACTTTCGGCCCCAGAACTTGGACAGAAACTCCAAAGGCGATGGTGTTTCCATATTCATAAAGGATGCACACACCTCCAGACTGGTAGCTCAACATAATGCATCTGAGATACTTCAGGTGCAGCTAACATCGAGTAAGACAGTGATTCAGGTCATAGCCTGCTATAGGTCCCCAACCATGACCCAAGACTCACACTCCAAAATTCTTAAGCACCCTGGAGCATATTAGGGTCCAACCTAACACTCTCATACTGGGCAACTTCAACTACCCCTCCATTGACTGGGAAAACTACTCATGTACTAATACACTTGCCCAATGCTTTCTGGAATTCATTAATTCCAATGCCCTGGACCAGCTCGTTCTTACCCCCACTAGAGGTAGCAACATCCTTGACATGATCATTACTAACATGGGCGACTGTTGCTCTACACCAATAGTCAACTCCTCCCTGGTTAGATCTGACCACAAAATAATCTCCTTGGAAATCCACATCCGTCCCCCCCCCCCCCCACAAAGGTAACCACCATGAAATGCTTCTCCAAAGCTAACTTTAGGCTCCTAAAAACAGAGGTAGCTAACTTCATGGCACCCATGCAAAGGAGAATAGTTGCATGACCGCCGAATCATGCACCAATGCAATGCATGGACACGTACACAAATGCATGGATCTCGCCATACCCAATAGAACCAAGATGCTCTGCTCAAAAAAAGGAAGCCAATCTCGTGGTCCCCTGCCACAAACAAACTCTACAACAGAAAGAGGAAACTGATGTGGAATAAGGTAAAGTCCCAAGACTGGAAAAAACTCCCTTATCAGCCTCAACAAAAAGTTGAGATCCCTCATCAAATTCTCTAAAGCTAGCTATGAAAACAGAATTGCAGCAGATAGTAAAGACAACCACAAGGCCTTCTATAGTTATGTAAAGAATCTCCACGGCAATACCCAGATTTGCTCTGAGCTACTGCACAATGGTATTTCCTATACCGAGCCAACAGATATTGCCAATATACTGGCTGACAGATTCAGTGCTAACTTTACCCCTCTTCCCCCCAAAGAACCAATTACAATGCCAGTAGATTGCCAGGCACCCAGTATTACTACTGCACAGGTTAAAATACCACTGTCCAAGGCCAAGAATACAGCTCCTATGGGACCTGACATTATCCCTGGCTGTGTTCTACATGAACTACAGAGTGAACTGGCACCTCACCTGTGTGCCCTGTTCAATCACAGCCTCACCTCAGGCTTTGTCCCTACTGAATGGCACACTGCTACAGTCATCCCTCTCCACAAAGGAGGAGTGACTACAGACCCCAGGAACTATCGCCCCATTAATCTGATGACTCTGATATGCAAAGTTATGGAACGCATCATCATGGACCTAATAAACAAGGATATAAGGAATCTCCAAACTCTGCATCCTACACAGTTTGGTTTTGTGAAGTGTAGATCATGCCTGCTCAACTTGGTTGACTTCTTTGAGTCAGTCACCAGAGCTGTGGATGAAGGCAAGGTGGTTCATACAGCCTACCTTGATCTGGCCAAGGCCTTTGATACCATTCCCCACTCAGGAATCATAGAAAAACTCAGTAAGCTAGGCATCAACCCCTATATCACTAGGTGGGTTGCAAACTGGCTCACAGATAGAACCCACAGTGTGAAAGTAGCTGACTCCAAGCCAGACTGCCAACCAGTCACAAGTGGAGTCCCACAGGGTTTGGTCCTGGGTCCTCTCCTGTTTGTTATCTACTTCTCTGATGTCCAGGCCAACATGAAGGGACTCTGGCTGACAAAGTTTGCAGATGATTGCAAGTTGGAAGCTATTATTAACTCCCCAAGTGATGTTGACATCCTACAGAAAGGCCTCAATGAGACTAACGACTGGTGTCAGAACCATGGCCATAAGCTAAATGCCAAAAAATGTGTCTTCATCCCCTTTGGGAAAAACCCGGTTCCCTTGAATTACCACATTGATGGTAGTCCACTGAACACAGAAGGCGTTATAAGAGATCTGGGAACACAGGTTGACAGCAACCTCTCTTTTGACCACCACGTTGCCACTGTGGTCAGAAAGTCCTTCTATGTGGCACATCTCATTACTAAGGGTTTTGCTTCCAGGAAGAAAGAGGTCATTGTCTCCCTCTACTCTTCCCTCATTAGGCCAATCATTGAGAACAATGCCCCATTTGGCATGTACCTCACTAGACACCTGCAACAACTGGAGTGGCCGCAAAAGTACCTCACAAAGAGAATCTTAAGCCTTAAACACTTGTCCTATATAGACAGACTCAAAAAACTCCAATTATTCTCTGTCTCATATCACCTACTTAGAGGCAATCTCTGCTTGACTTACAAAGCCATGTCTGACCCAGCTCTGTTAGAAATGCTACATCTAAAGAAATCACAATCTCTCCACACCACACGCTCCAGAGACCTCAACCTCATTACCACAATCAACAGAACATGCTGGAGGGATAGGCTCATAACCCAGAGACTGCCCATGCTATGGAACAGACTTCCCATACATGTCAAGAAGAGCACCTCACTGGCCTTCTTCAAGAGAAATATTGATGAGTGGATGGGAAATAGAAAATTCACCCTGGGAATCACTCCAGTGGCTCTACTCGACAAAGGCACTAGGAACTAAGGTTAGGTGGCATGATGCCAGGATAATCCTATGGGCTAGGCTTGTAAAGGCTGCAGGGCCATTAGCCTAGTACACACCTATGAACCTATAAGAAAAGTTAGTGTGGACTACAGCATGTGAGCAGGCATTCCAGAAGTTTAAAGAAGCTTTGGGAGGACCCCCTGTGTTAGCCAGTCCAGATTACAGCAAATAATTTGTTGTGCAGGCGGATACTTCAAACCATGGGGTGGGTGCTGTACTTAGCCAGATTTCTTCAGAGGAAGAAGAGCACCCAGTGGTTTATCTCAGTCATAGGCTCCAACCCAGGGAGGAATGCTATGCGACTTTAGAAAAGGAATGTCTAGCCATAGTGTGGGCACTGCAGAAACTTCAGCCTTATCTGTATGGAAGGAAATTCACTGTAGTTACAGATCACAATCCCCTAACATGATTACAGCAAGCCAGCCAGCAAAGTCCCAAATTGCTAAGATGGAGCCTAGGGTTGCAAGCATATGATATGTCAGTGCAGCACCGCAGTGGGATTAGCAATGCCAATGCAGATGGGCTCTCAAGACAGGGAATGGGGTAAGATATACTCAGATAGACTAACCCTCTGAAGCAATATTCTCAAGGGTCACTTGAAAAACTAGTTTGAGTTATCAGGGAGGGGAGAAATGTGAAAAACTGAAAGGCTGCCAGCCCAGCCAGATAGAATCTTGTAAATAATTCTATGTGATTTGTAAATATTAATATAATCCACAGGCTGGTTTTACAAATGTAAAAGATAACTATATGTTATGATTAAACTATATGTTGTACTGAGCTTCAAAAATGTAACCACAGTGCACCCTGCTGGAAGAAAGCTGATAAAGTAAATCATTTTATGACTGTTTGATATCAGGGCTCAGAGACGAGATGTCTAGATGAAGGAATTCTTTCTATTGTCTTAGGAGAAGAGTTAATTGCTAGATTTTACATATATAATGTCTTTTATGGTTGTGGTTTCCTGCAGGTGCACATTACAAAAAGTAATGTACATTTTGAGTTTCTGTTAGCCTGGGAAGCTAAATCAGATCTATTAAGAATGATACAATCTAAAATGAGTCAGCAGTGATGTATTATCAATTTAAGACTTTCTCAGAGAGAGAGAAAATCAGAGCATTTTGCATTTGTCTTCAGAACTGACAACATCACCAGCACTCTGCCTTTCCTCTGTATGTATGTTAGTTATTTAGAACAGTGTTTCTCTTAGAAATAGATAGAAAATAGTAAGTTTAGTCTAGCTGTTTTCTATATTTATGTCAGACTATTCTACAGTATTATTTTAAGCATTTTCCTGTGTCTGAACTCTTGACTAGCACTGTGTTGAATTGAGGAGATTTGTCTTGTGTTTTTATTATTTATTATTAAATATTTTTAAACCTTTCAACTGTGGCTGTTTTGTGTAGACATAATTTAAGCTATAGAGTAAGTTGCATGTATATAGTGATACTGTCCAAGCCACTCCAATAAGCCTTGCTGTTTGTCATGCATACTAATTGGATAATAATAATAATATTGCACAGTAAAACTGGACACCCTTTGGTAAGGGCCTTATTATCAGCTGATATTAGTGGTTGTTGGCAGTGATTTCTACCTTATAGCCTGGGCAGAGAAGGGAACATAGCTGGAGAACCTGTGCCAGCCTTCCCCAGGAGTGTCTGTGTGTTTGTATATAACTCATATCTCAAAGTGTGTGTGTGTCAGCTACTTGGGCAGGGACATGAAGCACTGGTTGGACAGAGAGGGTGCTGGAGGTTTTAGCTTGACCACTAGGCTGAGACCTGTACCCTATAACTGTGCCAGTAGAGACCCATACTGGGGATATAGAGAGAAAGGGAGAAACCAGCCCCAGACTGACTGTGATCTCTGTGTGCTCTTAAGGGAAATTGTACTTTACTGTGTGTGCACTTGTTATCCTCCCCAATGTGCATGCCCCTCACTGGTGCTAGTGGTGAGGATTGAGGCTCCTTGATTACTGGACGAGTGCACTGGCATCATAGTGATGTTCAACATATCAGTGACATAGGCATGGGTTCAATTCCATATATGTGTGTTTCTGTTTTGATGCTAGCATATGTTTAATTCCCCTGAAAGTAGACAATCATGTAATGATAATGTGTACTTTATGTGGGTAAGTTGTCACTTTCCCACATGATTATATTTCTTGATTCTTCTGCCACTGTTATGATAAAAAAATGAGGAAAATGGTACCCTAATGGAATACATAATATAAAATCCATGGCATGCAACAATCTGTTGCACAAATGAGCTAGGCTTTAATGTGCATTCCAATTTGTAATAAAGTACAGTTACTGCCACTATTCTAACTTCTTTGATGGAGCATTGTACTTATGTAATGATTTTTAATTTGTTATTACAACTGTTTGTGGTTTTCACATACAATGGAATTTGTATGCAGTTTCATAGCCATTCTGTTTGCAGATAACTACATTTTTTACATTTTCAAGATGTGTTTTATGATCCATACACTGACTGCTGCAGTGGCTTTCACTGCTAATGCAGTGCTATGAAACATTCCACTGTGAGGGTTCAGGGCTCAATTCCCTTTATGAGTTTTTTTTTAAATAATCTATCTGCCCATGTCTTACATTTCCCAGATATGTGTTTTATGACCTCTTGCACTGACTTCGGAAGTGGCTCACTTTGCCAGTATACTGTAGATATACTGGCATGTCGAATGAATTGCTGGATTGACTCTCTCCAAGTTAATATATATTCCTTTTTAATGGCATTCATATTATAGATGTTGTGAGGTCTGATGTAGGTTGTTACATCATGTTACTTTATTATATCCTACCTATCCTGTGTATACTTCATAATTGTTGAAAGTGCAGTATTGTCATAGCACCTTCTTTGTTATGCTTTTCCATGAATTGTTTTGGTCTGCAACTACATTTGCACTTTGATGTTGCCTATCTCTGTGAATTTTGTCATCATAAAAGGTGAAACCTACATTCTGTCATCAGCATCTGTTTTATTTGTCTTTGCATTGCCCATTTCTGTATGTATACACTTGTTGATGCAGATTACATCAGCATTAAGCAACTGTGTATGCACACTTGCATCCACTACTGGGGTGCTCATGCACCATCATTATTTACCTCAGTTGCCTGTATTTTGATGTGGTCGTGAGGTGACTCACTACGATCTAGCCATGGGTTTGTGCTGTGGCCATGAGGAGAGGCTCCTTGTTGTACATACTGGCCTTGGCTGCATGTATATCTATTTAGTATTGCTGTTCTTACTAGAAATGTAAATAGCATTGACTTTGATGCAATGCAGCCACTTCATTAATGAATCCTTGAGTAAATTCATATTTCAAACTCACACCATACAGATTAGGCAAAAAGGTTATCTGTAGATGACCTGTGAATCTAAGGAGACTAATTAATCATTTATAACAAGTAATCACTGACGTATTATATGTTCATAGATGAATACTAGACTAACTGCCCTGAAGTGCCATTTTTAGCCTAGCCAATACCTGAGGTCAGCATCAAACCTTATACTTTGTGCCTTTGAGGAAAAGACATTAACTGTTTTGCCAAACTCATCCTGTTAACGTGTTAACATTGGAAGTTAACTATACAAGCATTTGCACAACAATGCTGTGCAAAATAACTGGAAAAGGCATTTAAAATAACCATATGAAATATTAATTTTACTTGAGACATACAAGCAGCTCTGATTACTGTTTATATTTCAGGATATGAAAGTGAAAAATATGTATTCCATGCTGTACACATTCAGCTTGAAAACTTGGAAGATTGTGAAACATGCATTTCTAGCTCTCTCAAGATGAGGGAGTGGCTGGACCTATTCCCTTGAAAATATCCCATTGGGAGGGTAACCATCTTATTGTAAATATCCTCATAGTCTAATTGTTCAAAGTTTCTTTAAATTCTGGGACACTGAGAATTAATTGATTTCTGGGATTTTCACCAAAGTGTTGGTCCTGATAGCATTAGTCTGTTTTCTTCTGTTTAGATAAATTAGAGTCTCCTTGACAGACTGAGATGAAAGGTTTAGGGCTAAGATCTTTGAACAATGGAATTAAGTGAGTTAACAGACAAGGCTGTTGTGCACATAGTAAGAGAGGGAACAGACTGTCTATATGATGAGTGCACCATTAATTTAATACAGTACTTAGTGTGCGTAATATATAGTATATAGCATATAGCATCTTGCTAGTAGTTATGTGCTTTCAACTGCAGCACATAGTATGCAGTTACAGGTGATTTTAGTCCAGTCAAGGGCAGCTATGATGATTTTGGTAAAGTTTTATGCTGTACAAATCATATGCAGTGAGTTATAGCCTACTTGCCAATTACTTTAGAAATAAAGCTTTTTCTGATCATATTTACTGTGACTGGCTGCGCCGTTCCCATTTTACCAATCTCAGAATAAATTTCACATTACACTCATCAACTGCCAAGAGACAGATGTTGATGGTGCCTGGAATGGTACAGATTCAGTGCAACTACATGCTATCTTAAGCAGTCTGGAGTCAAACCCTTTTTGGTAAAAAATAAATGTTCTGTCTATAGAACAGAAAATAAATCATACTTTCAGTTTAAAGTGGGAATATGTTTTTTACATGTTCTGTTCTGTTTTTTTCCCATGTAACAGTTCATTTTGTTTAACTTGTAGGTGTTTACCTAACAGCTAGTTTTGTTAAACTGTTTTAAAATTTAGAAAATGTGTAGCCTGGATATCTGGCCAGGATATTGAGACTTGAGTTTAAACACTAACTTTTGTATCCAAATACCTTTAGAAGTTTGGGAAAAATAATGATTTAAAACTCACCTACAATCAGATGACTGCAGAATATCCTGCAGTTTGAGCAGCATTTTTGGTGTTAGAACTTAGTCTGTTGACATACCCAGTATATAATTATCATAATTATAAACTGTACTGTTTTAATTATAAACTAGCATTAAAGCAATTATTGTACCAAAGGTGGCTACCATAAATCCCAAAGAAACACTCATGGTATGTGTCTGGGTTACAACACAGCCAAACAAGCAGTCCTCTGTTACTTTGTAATCAGCTTACATGTCTGCTAGTTGTACTCTAGTTCTCTCTGAAAGGCTGGCAAAAATATAATGTAACAGATTATGAAGTCACAAAGGAAGTAAATGTTTCTTCCTCTGTCCACTGTCCTGGGCATCCTGCAAAGTTTTAATACCCATACTACATAATCCTGTGAAACAAGGTCAACTTGCATATACTCCCATCTATCATTACAGCATTCATGTATGTTTAAAGGTGGTCCTGGTACTTCCTCTTAAGGAACAGCATGGAAAATTTATGTTCCACATTGAAGAGTAGTTTGCTATTTGTTAGGATTCTACCTCTGGGTGTTTTTTTTTTTTTTTTGTATCATTTTTTCACCTTCGGGCATGCCAAATATCAAACCTCTTCTGAGCACAAGCCCAGTGTACCCCTAATGGTGGGGAGAATCTTCATGTGGGGGGACTACCAGCATCAGCTTGGGTGGTCAGACCTATGTCCTCCCTTTATTAACCCCTTGTTCCAGACCCACCCCTACCCATCAGAAGAGGTCAGACCATGTTTGGAGCAGTAGGCATGGCCAGTCAGGGACCACCATCTATCCCCCCAGAATGGACACACACATCCCCTACCTGTGACATCAAACACTTGAGCCACTATTTGATCTTGTTTTGCCTGAGACATAGTTGGGGTTCATCTTTCTATGCCGTCAGTGTACGTTCTTAGAGTTGGTGTTTGACTAATAAAGAAAGTTCCACCAACATGGATACTGTCACTCGTCTGGTCAGGGTAAAACAGACGAATATTCGTGGGTTCTGTTCAAGCAGCTTTATTATGTACAAACACATCAGGATTGAGACTTAATAACTTTAACGTAGATAAACTTATAAACAAACTAGCTATTACACTCATACATGCTGACTCTCTGGCTGCACTCTCAAAATTGGACTGAAGCTAGCACATGCTTGCTGTTTATATGCATGTGCTGTTCATAGGTTCATAGGTTCATAGGTAGGTACTAGGCTATCGGCCCTGGGGCCTATACAAGTCCAGCCAAAAAGGTACCCTGGCTTTTGCCACCCAAGAAAATTATTTTCCTGTGCCACTGTTGAGCAGAGCTAGAGAGGTGATCCCTGGGGTGAATTTCCTATTTCCCATCCAATCATCAAGATTTTTCGTGAAGAGTGCCAATGAGGAGCTTTGGTTGATATAGATAGGTAGTTTATTCCAGAGTATGGGAAGTCTCTGAAACAGGAATCTATCCCTCCAGCATGTTCTGTTTATTGTGGTGACAAAGTTTAGGTCCCTAGAGCATGTAGCTCGGAGGGATTGGGATTTCTTTAAGTGGAGCATGTCCAACAGCTCTGGGTTTGACATAGCTTTGTATGTTAGGCAGAGATCACCTCTGAGTAGGTGATATGCGACGGAGTAAAGCTGGAGTTTTTTGAGACGGTCTGCGTAGGGCATCTGTTTGATGCCAGTAATCATCTTTGTGAGGTATTTCTGCGGCCTTTCCAGTTGTTGTAGATGTCTTGTGAGGTACATACCAAAAAGGGCGTTGTACTCTATAATTGGTCTAATGAGTGATGAGTAGAGAGGAACAATGACCTCTTTTTTTCTGGATGAGAAACCTTTTGTGATGAGGTATGTCACATAGAAGGATTTCCTGACTTCTGTGGCGATGTGATTATCAAAGGAGAGACTACTGTCCACCTGTGTCCCAAGGTGTCTTATCACACTTTCGGTGTTAAGTATACTACTGCCTATGTTGTAGTTCATGGGTACAGAGTTTTTACCAAAGGGGATGACAATGCACTTTTTGGCATTGAGCTTGAGGCCATGGCTTTGACCCCAGGCATCTGTCTCAGTGAGGCCCTTTTGTAGGATGTCCACATCGTTAGGAGTTTCGATTATGGATCCTAGTTTGCAGTCATCTGCGAACTTCGTTAGCCAAAGACCTTCTGTGTTAGCCTGTACTTCAGAGAAGTAGATACCAAACAGGAGAGGACCCAGGACTGAACCCTGTGGTACTCCACTTGTCACTGGTCTGAAGTCAGATTTGGAGTCTGCTACTTTCAAAGTGTGGGTTCTGTCAGTGAGCCAGTTGGCAACCCATCTTGTGACATAGGGATTTATATCTAGTTTAGTGAGTTTATCTATAATTCCAGAGTGGGGGATGGTGTCGAAAGCCTTGGCAAGATCTAGATAGGCTGTGTGAACCACCTTACCCTTGTCTACGGCTTTGGTGACTGCTTCAAAGAAGTCTATCAGGTTTAGGAGACATGATCTGCCTTTTACAAACCCGAACTGGGTGGAATCCAGTGTTTGGAGATTACCAATGTCTTTGTTTATAAGTTCCATGATGATATGTTCCATGGCCTTGCAGACCAGGCTCGTCAGGCTAATGGGGCAGTAGTTCCTGGGGTCCGTGGTGGCTACCCCCTTGTGGAGTGGGATAACCGCTGCTGTGCGCCATTCAGTAGGCACAAAGCCTGAGGTGAGGCTATGATTGAACATGGTACTTAGGTGGGGTGCCAGTTCGTTCTGTAGTTCGTGTAGAACGCAGCCTGGGATGTTATCTGGTCCCATGGATGCTGTGTTCTTGGCTTTGGAGAGTGTGGTTTTTACTTGTGCAGCCGTGATTACAGGAACTTTGCATTCTTCCGGTATAGAGATGGGCCCTTTAGGGGGTGAGAGGGGGGTAAAGTTAGCACTGAACCTATCTGCCAGGATGTTGGCAATATCAGTTGGGTCGGAATATTTAGTGCCATTGTGCTGTAACTCAGAGCAGATCTGAGTGTTGCCATTGAGATTCTTGACATAGCTATAGAATGCTTTGTGGTTGTCTTCAGAATCAGTGGCGATTTTGTTTTCATAACTAGCTTTGGAGGATTTTATCAAGGATCGCAGCTTCTTACTGAGGCTGACCAGGGAGCTCCTCCACTCGTGGGATTTTACTCTCTTTTGCAAGAGTTTCTTCCTTCTGTTGTACAGTTTGTTTATGGCAGGGGACCACCAGATTGTCTTCCTTTTTTGGAGGATAGCGTCTTGGTTCTGTTTGGGATAGCACGATCCATGCACTCATGTAAGTGCTTATAAAGTGCAATTGTGTAGGATTCAGTAGTCGTAACTGTATTGTCCATCTGCATGGGTGTCATGAAGTTCACCACTTCTGTCTTAAGAAGCATGAAGTTGGCTTTGGAGAAATTTTTTACCATGGTTTCCTTAATGGGGGGTGGAGGCAGGATGTGGATATCTAGGGTAATTAGCTTATGGTCGGATCGGACCAATGAGGCATTGACTTCAGATATGGAACACCGGTCACTCATATTGGTAATGACTAGATCTAGGATATTGTTACCCCTGGTGGGGGTGTGGATAAGTTGATCCAGGGCATTGGAGTTTATGAATTCCAGAAAGCATTGAGCGAACGAGTTGGTACATGAGTAGTTTTCCCAGTTAATGGTGGGGTAGTTGAAATTGCCCATTATTAGGGTGTTTGGTTGAACCCTAATATTTTTCAGTACATCAAGAAAAGAGGAGAGGGAATCCTGGGGCATGGTGGGTGATCTGTAGCATGCTACAATTTGGATTGCAGTTTTGCCCAGAGTTAGTTGCACTTGGATAACCTCGGCTGCATTATGCGGAGCAGCTAGCTTGGAGGTGTGGATATCCTTAATGAATATGGACACACCTCTGCCTTTGGTGTTCCGGTCCAGGTTACATGGCCGAAAAGTGTGGTATGAATTATAGCCTGGTAGTGCAGGGGTGCTCTCTGGAGCCTTGAACCAGGTCTCAGTCACTGCACAGATAACGATGTTCTCCATTTTAAGGAGTGCCTTGAGTGAGTGCATTTTGAGATTTAGACTTCTAGCATTGAGTAGCATCACCCTCAGTTTTTGCTTGCCTGCTCCTGTTATGGTGGTGAATTTGTCATTTGAACCTTGCCTAAAAAAAGCACTATAGGTGCGGCAAGAACCTTAGCCAGTATCCGGAATCCCAGGGGTGACAGGTGCAGGCCATCTCTGGCAAAGCATCGTGGTCTGTCGACCATGTCATCCCAGGCAGACAGATACTGGATCCCTTTAGAATGGCACCAGAAGCTTAGCCAATTGTTGAAGTTAATCATTTTGTCCTTGTACTGTGGCATCATTCTGGGTGATGGTAGAATGCTACTCAGGGCTAGGGTCATACCTGCCTGGGCTACAAGATCGGAGAGCTCTTCCATGTCTCTTTTCATGTAGTCCAGGGAGGTACGTCTCAGGTCGTTCATACCAACATGAACAATGACAGAGTCATATTTGTACTTGTTGTGGAGTGACCTGAGTGCATGGGTTATGTGGCGGATCCTGGCACCCGACAGGCAGCTGACAGTAACCTTCTCCTTGCTTAGCCTGGTGAGTGGGACATCAGTGTGCCTGACTATAGAGTCACCTATGACTAGTGTGTTGGGTACGTTGTTTTGCCTTATTGGCTGTGGCTGAGTGGCACACTGAGTCTGTGGGCTATGTGTCATTTGGGTTGTGTTGGGGGGGGGTGGAGGTTGCTTGCATTTCTGCTTTGGAGGTCTCTGTTGCTTGAGCAGATTATTATTGAGAGCCTCCGCGAATGTTTTTATGTTTCTATGTGTGGATTTTGGTGGTGTAGATTTAGTGAGACTATGTGATGAGTGTGGTGTGGTGCAAGTGTTTACCTTCTCCTCTTGACTGTCAAGTTCAGTCTTGATTGGAGAGAGCTTTACCTCCAGTTTGGCTAGATAAGTGCATCTCTCACAGGTTGTAGTGTTGGGTGGTAGGAGGAGGGCTGTCTGTGTACATGAGGCAATTTCTACATTACCCCAAGATGCCCAGATTCATCAGATAGACAGGAGAGAACACTGGAAGCTGACCCTTGAACATGCCTGAATAAAAAAACTATTTTCCTCTAGATAAGTGAGGAAAGTGAGTACAAGAGCTGTTTTTCTCTAAGCAAGTGAGGAAAGTAAGTACCAAAACTGTTTCCAATAGGTAATGAGGAAGGTTCAGTGCTGTAGTAATTAGTAGGTTATTTAGTGCTTACAAGTTCTGAACAAGTGCTGATCACGAATAAGCAAATTTAAGTGCTAAAAGTAAGAATCTGTATCTGGACTAAACTAGTTACACGAAAGGGGGGAAACAAGTGCAAATGTGGGCTTTTAAATCAGAATGTTGAGAGAGATGTAAAAACTGCCCAAATGGCCAATAACTACAATTTCTGGGCCAGAACCACTCCTTATGTAGTAGATAGGTTACCTAGTGCTTACCACTCCCACTGATAAGCTAGAAAGCTTCCCTCCAACACAGAAAGCTTGGGGGAGCTCAGAAGCTTACATACAGTCCTGGATACAGCAAATCTGAATCTGGACTACACTAGTTACAGGAAAGGTTTTTTTTTATATATATATATACAGAAAAGTAGCTAAAACAGCAATCAAAACAATTCAAATGCAGTGCAAGCTAGCACACTTGAGTATGTAGCAATGTTAGACCAAACAGTTTAAAAAATGCAATTAAATTAAAAATGACTAAAAACAATACAGAAGGAGTCTATTAGGTAGAATGAGGTAAAGAGATGGGACTGGGGGGAGTGTCCCAGATCAAACTACAAAAACCTCCAAATTTAAACAACATCACAGGAATAGGAAGGGTGGGTATGGGAAAACCAACACCTTCAGCAGAGATCTGAAAAACTATACAGTGAAGCAAAAATAACAGTGCACAACTCTGAAGTCAGCCAGCAATGATATAAAATTAGTCAAACAACAATTACCAGTGCACAACTCTGAAGCACCAGAAAAATATACTCAGCTCTGTATATCTCCAGATAGTTTGAAGAGCACTCTTTCAGGACACAGGAAGGCTCCAGCAATGACCTTGAAATGCTTCTTAAAGGTACAACACAAACACACTATTCTACATCCTCCCTCTTTGAGAAATGGGTCATGCAATACTGACAACATTAATTGACATGCAATTGATACAAATAATTCTTTGATGTGATTATACAGAACTAAATACATATAGACAGTTATGTCCAGGTTCCTGTGTATTTCACACTAGGTCTGGAAATACGACCAAATCGTGTGACATAGAAATTAGAATTAGGTCCAGCAACTGAGACTTTCTCTGCTGAATGTTCAACTTTGGGGACATCAGGAACATCATCAGGTATGGAAGTAGAAGTCAAGCCACGTTCTGCAACAGCAGCATTGTCTGGATTGCTCTGAGATCTAGAGTCTGTATCACCGGAACAATGCTGCAATTTTGATTCTGATACAGGAAGAAGATGTATATGATTTCTCCTGTACTCCACACCCTCATATTCTACAAAGTAGGATCTTGGCTTGGCACATATACCTGTTGCTTGACAAATCCGGTCAAAACCTTTTGCTGTTTGTAGCCTCACTGTCTCTCCTTCTTTCAATGGACAAAGAAATCTGCTCAATTTATCATAGCTGGACTTCTGGAAAGAACACTTTCTGAGTAGATGGGCTCTGATTGTTCTGTTGTTCTTTGCTTCAGGCCTCAACAAACTGGAATTGATAGGCAATGTTGTTCTGGTTTGACTAGACAGAAGTCTCTGAGCAGGCGGGCCAAGTATATCGTCATGGGGTATGTTTCTGAAACTGAGTAAATTCAAAATGATATCGGTATTATCATGCTTTGACTTCTGTAGTAATTGCTTTGCACTCTGTAGTACATGTTCAGGTAGCCCATTTGACTGTGGGTATTCTGGACTTCTAGTAACATGTACAAAGTCCCATTCTTTTGCAAATTTCTGAAACAACTAACTAGTAAATTGGGTACCATTGTCAGAAATAATTTTGTGTGGACTACCATGGACTGAGAAATGACATTTCAACTTAGTGATAACAGCAGTAGATGTTAGGTTAGGTAGTAAATCGATCTCAAACCAATTTAAATAAGAGTCTACCAACACTAAGTAATGCTAATTGTTCCACTCGACTATATCAGTTGTTACTGTTGACTAAGGTAGTTCAGGAACTTCACTTAGCTGAAGTGGTTCTTTTTGCAAATGTGGTTTAGTACTATTGCATATTGAACAAGAAGAAAGTACTTTATCAATGTCTTTTGCTGGAGAAGGCCAAAATACTAGCCCTCTCGCCCTTCTTTTGGTAGATTCGAAACTTGGGTGACCACGATGCAAAATTTGGATATAGTCACGTTGTAAGGAAGCTGGAGCAATAATCTTCCATCAACATCTCATCTCTGTAAGGAAAATAAGTTTGCACTCCAGGTGGTACACTAGATTGCTTTGATGGCCATCCAACATTAATATAGTGGTTAAGCTTTTGCAAAATTGGATCAGTCTTTGTATGAACTCTCAGCTCATCAAGTCTTGTGGTAGAAAAATTACACACTTCCATGACATCAAAGTCAAAATTCTCTGCATGAAGCTGTTCCGTTGTATTTCTGGGCGATTTGGATAAGGTATCAGCCTGATAAAGAAGTTTGCCTTTTGTATAGACCATTTTGAAGTTGTACTTGTGCAATTCGAGCATCATTCTTTGTAATCTCACTGGAATGCATAGGCTTCTTTAAAATAGTGTCTAGAGGTTGGTGATCAGTCTCAGTCTGAATAGCTCGACCGTAAATATAATCATGAAGTTTTAAACATGCAAATACTATTGCCAAAACTTCTGTCTCAATTTGACCACATTGAATTTCAGTTTGGGTAAGAGATCTAGATGCCTAGGCTACCGATCTGCCTTCTTGAATAATAACTGCACCAAGGCCAAATTTTGAAGCATCACAGGAAAGAGTGATTGGTTTATTGACATCATAGTATCTTAATGTAGATGGGGTGGCACTTTTCTCCTTAAGGTCTTCAAATGTTCTCTGGTGCTGTTCCAACCAAGACCATGTAACATTTTTGCACATCAGCTCTCTCAAAGGCACTGTCAACTCACTGAAGTCTGGTATAAACTTGTGTAAATAGTTGACCATACCAAGAAAACATTGTAGAGCTTGAACATTATCTGGTGCTTGCATCTTGAGAATGGCTGCTTGCTTGGACAGGTCTGGTCGCAAGCCAGTGCTAGTAAATAAATGACCTACATATGTACCTTCTGGTAGTCTGAATTTGCACTTCAGAGGATTGAACTTTAAGTTCACTTCATGTGCTCTATCTAGAACTCTCCTAAGATTCCTGTCATGCTCTGTTTCACCATTGCCTCCAACCAATAAATCATCTACTATTATGGCACAAGGATAACCTGAAACAATTTGCTCCATTGCGCACTGAAAGACTTCACTTGCATTATTTATCCCAAATGGCATCCTGAGGAATCTATATCTTCCAAATGGGGTACTGAAAGTAGTCAGTAGTGAAAATCTGCAATCAAGCATCACTTGCCAAAATTAACTTTTTGCATTCAAGACAGAAAAAACAGTGGCATTTGGTATTAAGGCTGTGACTTCCTTGACTGTATGCATAGGATGATGCGGTCTCTTTAATGCTTTGTTCAAATCTCTTGGGTCAATGCATATTCTGATTTCGTCTGAGCTTTTTTTGTGGGCTGCTACCATGGACAACACCCATTCAGTTGGTTCTGTAACTGGAACTGGACAACTTACACCTTGCTGCACCATTTTATACAACTGAGCTTTGACTTTGTTCTGCATAGCTAGGGAACTTTTCTTGCCAGTCTGACCACTGGACTGACCTCTGGGTCTAACTTCATAGAATGCAGAACTAGAAGTTTCCCTAACTTGTCATCAAAAACATCAGCATACTCTGAGAAAACAGCTTCAGTAAAATTGGAACTAGGATATCTGCTTATATGATGAACTTCTTTGATAAAGGAAAGCAGATTCATTCTCATACTGTCTCTGAGAATCAATAATAACTGCACAGGTCTTTGGAGTACAAAGAATAGTAAGTTGTAGCAGTTCCTAGCCAAATAACATGAAAGCACTACTGAGCCTTCAGTTTGAATTTCTTCACCTCCATAAGCAACACGTTTTGCACAACTGACCACATTAAGTTGCTCACCAGCTCTCACCTTAGCAAAAGTGTCTGCTGACATAGCATTACACTTTGAACCAGTGTCTACTTTGAGCTCGGTGGATTTACCATTGATCTGGACAGTACAAAACACATTTAATTCTTTGCCAATAAATTTACTGCATCAACCCTTTCACCACTTACTGACCACTATCTACATAGAAAGTAGAGTTTCAGCTCTCATATAATCAACTTGTTTTTTTGAGTGACCTTTCTTTATAACTGTGTGAGGTTTACTTGACTTACAAAACTTTTGAAAACTGTTCAATTTTTTACACTTATGGCATTGCTGACCAAATGCTAAGCACCTTTCTCTTTTAGACTCATGACTGGCACCACAATTGTGACAGTTAACAATAAAGCTTGATTTGGGTTTTGCTGACTCAGCCTTGTACTGCACTGAGTATGTCCTCACTGAACTAGTTTTAGAACCTGCTGGAAAACTACGAGTTGTACCTGCCACAGTCACAGGGGATACAGCTGCCATGTACTTAGGCCTTCTTCTGCTAGTCACGTGTTGCATGCTGTCTACATTTGCTCCGGAGCCTGCTGAAATCATGCTCTTATCACTTGCAAGCATACTTGTGTGCCTTTCTGTTACTTCATGGATTTGACAAATCTCAATAGCTTTGTTCAGTGTTAAATCACTGTCACGAAGCCAAATCTTTCTCACTGCAGCACTATTAATAGCACACACAAGCCTGTCCTTTATTAATTCATCTTTTAAGTCACCAAACCTTCACGTTTTAGCTTTGTTTCCTCATGTCAGTAATATAAGCTGCAAAAAGTGTCTCCTTGCTTTGATCTCTAGTGTAAAACAAATGCCTCTCTAATATAACATTTGTCTGGGGCTACACATTTCCCTAAATGTGTATTTTAAACAGTCTGGGTCTTCCCTTGATTCAGCCTGTACAACAATATGATGGTTTTCCTCTTCTTCTTCTTCATATATTGCTCATGTATACACAAATGAATACTCTCTTTCAATGGCATCTGACCCAGCTAAGTTTAGCAAAATGAATGCAATGGTGTATGCATTTCTGTGAGAATGAGCTGCTTGTATAAAAATATCATACTCTTGGTCAAATATTCTCCAATTCTCTGTAATATTCTGATCAAATAGAAGTGGTGATGGTTTTCAAAATGCATTTGCTATGCCAACAAATTACAGTAAAACACAATGCAACCCAAGTCCACTTGTAACTGTATGAACATGCACACATATACGTATGCCAGAAATTTATGCCAGTACTTGTAACTATGCCCAATAGCACAACAAGCCTCTGAATAACTCAACTTTGCAAAATAAGTCTCCTGGGCACAAGAATACTCTTGAAATCACTGTACTGCAAGAAATCACCTCTTATCAGTGTAAGAAACAATTCAAAATAACTCCACTGTGCGAATAAACTGGGCAGAAAAAGGTCAGAGTAAAAAATATTTTGAAGTAATTGTACTTTGCAATTAAACAGCACACAGCATAATGAAACTTTCCCCAAAATGGCTGTACTTTGCTAAATAACTCTGTACAGTGCAAGAAACGATTTTTAATGGCAGCAGCCTGTGAATAGACACACCCAGCACAAGAAACATTTCAAAATGTCTGTATTTTGACTGCACTTTACAAAATAGTTGCACTTTGCACAGAAATAAACTCTTCAGAATAAATGCACAGTAATAAGCATACACTGTAAGCACTTTTACACACTTTGAGATACTTGAATAACTCTAGTTATGCCCTGAATAGCTTCAATCAATGCAAAATAGTAGTTTATGCCAAAACGCAGTATCTTGCCAAAAAATATGCATTTGCCTTGCTTTCTTTTTGCTTAATGTGCCCTTTTTGCCCTTTATTATATTCATTTTGAGAACCAAACAGCAGTGTGTACCCAAAGGCAAAAATAAACTTATATCAAATAACAAGCCAACGAGGTGGATAATTCCCAATAAGATCCAGACAAGATGCTGTAGTATAAATAACAATTCAATTCAAAAACAAAAAATGGTCACATGCTTTCATTCCCCAAAGGAACTTCTTCAGAACCATTTTACAAAATAAAACTATAATTTAAATAGCATTTAAAATCATCATATGACTTACTTGCTCAGGGTGGCCACGGTGGTGCAGCGGTTAGCATTGCCGCCTCACAACAAGAGGTTCTCTGGTTCGATTCTCGGCTGGGGTGCCTTCTGTGCGGAGTCTGCATGTCCTCCCTGTGGTTGTGTGGGTTTCCTTCGGGTACTCCGGTTTCCTCCCACATCCCAAAGACATGCAGTAGGTGGATTGGACACTCTAAATTGGCCCTAGGTGTGTGTGTGTGTGTGTGTGTGCCTTCTGTGGAAGGTTGGGCGTTGGGCTGGCAACTCGACACCGTAAAACTCCACTGCCAATCATGAGCGGACTGATGATCCACTGTGGTGACCCCTAACCAGGAAAAAGCTGAAAGAAGAAGAATATGACTTACTTGTTCAATGTTCCCTTAAAGAAACAGTAACATTTCACTGAATAGATCATAAAATCATAGCTTTTTTTTTAAAGCAAGCAAGATAGGTATATGTCCATTAATATCAGGCAAAGTTGTTGCATTCAGCCTTAGTTGGCATTTAAGTTCACATTTCTCTACCCTATTATCCCAAATGCCTCCCTTATCATCTCTTTTAACTTTTTCCAGAATGCCAAATAAGAATTTTGAATCATAGCCATAATATGTTGTATACTTATCTAAAGCATTGTTCTCATCTTTGTTTTTAATGGCATACAAGTGCTCATATATACATTTACGTAAACTCCTAACAGTTTTCCCAATGTTGAAATTATTACATTTGGAGCAAGTTACAATGTATACAAGACCAGAACTGCCTCAATTTCCTGTGTCCAACCTAATACGCTGCTCCGAATTACCTACAGATACTGTTTTGTTTTGTAAGGTGTACCTACAATAATTATATCTCCCACATTTTTTAGTTCCATTAATCATTTTACTGTTCACGTTAATGGGGTGTTCAAAATAGTTTTTGAAATTCCACCCTGTTTTATACACAGAATTAGGATTCTGACCTAAAATGTTAAGTGTCTCAGCACTATTTCTAAACATTACCCAATTTTTTGTTATAATGTCTCTCAAGGTAGTGGAATCCCCACTGTTTTGTAAAACCATAGAATCTGGAAATGAAATGTCACCAAGAGTACTTTTCTCTGTATTTTCGTCATTAGCAACCAACAAAGGGGCGTCCACATTATCCCATTCACTTAAAATATTTTTCCACTATCAAATAACAAACTCTCTTGATATCCCTTTTCTTTGAACATAGTAATTAAATTTCCTAACTCTATTTTGAATAAGGAAATATCTGAACACATTCTTGCTGTGCATACAGTCTGCCCTCCCACTATGTTCTTTTTAGTATAGAAAGGGTGCTAACTTCTGTGGTCTAGGTAATTATTAGAAAATGTTGGTTTTCTGTAAAGTTTGGAACCAAACTTTTTTCTACCTGGTTTTTAAATATAGTTACATCTAGATAGTTTGCACAATCATCTGTATGGTCACAGGTAAACTTCAGAAAATAGTTGTTTATTTTAATTGTTTTTACAAATACATCCCTTATTTCACCACTTGTTTTCCACTGAATAAAAATGTCATCCAAAAATCTCAAATAAACAAACCAGAACTGATCAAAACCCAAAGTGAATACATACTGTTTCTCTCATGCATACATTACTAGTTTAGCATAGGTTGGGGCACAATTCGCCCCCATGGCCACCCCCTTAACTTGTCTGAAAAATTTCTTACCAAAACACATATAGTTGTTCTTTAAAACAAGTTCCATAACATCCATCACAAAATGAAGTAGTGCTCCATTTAAGCTACTCGTTTCCAAAACTACATCTCGGAACAGTTTCAGTCCTGCATCATGTGGAATAGAAGTGAAAAGGTCAACCACGTCTATTGTTGAAAAACTTGTTTCATCTGAGTAATACTCCTGTTTTCTTTTTTTCAAAAAATCCTAGGAGTCTTTTAAAATATACTCAATAGGTTTCATTGTGTTTTGTATTGAGCTTTCCACAAATATGGCTAAAGAATATCTCATTAGCTGAGACTATTAGTCTGTAAGGGGGCTTGTCAATATTCTTATGGATTTTGGGAATTCCAAATACTGTGGGGATGACAAGATGGTTGTTAACCAAAAATGTGTGTCTTACTTCATTAATAGCTCCCTGGTACAAAGAATCTTCTAGAAATAATTGTACCTTCCTTTGTGCTATGTTAATTTGGTTTAAAAATGCTATTTCATATTTTACGGTGTCATATAGGGTTGATAGCATATCATAATCATATTCTTCACTGTTTACCATCACATCCCACCCCCTTTGTCAGGCTTCATTATTTGCACTATGCCGTTTTGTCTTAGTTCTTTTAACAATTCCATTTCTTCCTTACTAAGATTGTACATTTTCTTTTAGATGTTTCATAATACTGATAAATATCTTGCATACAACACTTCTCATAGTTCCCTATCAGAGGGTGCATAGGTGGGGTAAATGTACATTTCTTTTTCATAATATTGTTTTGTATTAATTTCAGTGGGTTATTGCTGTCTTTAAAAAAACATTTTGAAGTTTACTTTTCTTGTAAAAAGTTTGAATTCAGTTAAGGTATCAGCTAAGTCTGCTTTTTTAGTTGGTACAAACTTTAACCTTTTTTAAAAAGTGTAAAGTGTGTCTGTGTGAGGGGAATGTCAGTATAGTTAAAAATATTAAAACCTTTAAAACTCATAATTTTTCCCCCAAAGGCAGTATTAATACTGTCCATCTGTACATTGTTAACTGTTAGTTCATTTTTTGGTTCTTGCCCCAATAGCCTTTGTTCCCCCTGGTTCTTGTGTTTGTCCCCAGGTGAGGTTGAACTAAAATAAATTCTGTTTATTCTTATTTCTGTTAAAAATTCTTTCTAACTTTCTCAATTCCGTGTGTTCCCCATCAAATACCTCATCATCTTTGTGATTGTTCCTAGCAAAACTTTTCCTGTTGCCTCTCTAATTCCAATAATTAAAGCCTCCTGTTGCTCCATTAACACACTTGAAATTAGACAGTATGATGACCCAGAAGGTAAAACAATAAAGCATAGAACCGAAGCTGCAACAGGAAACAGAAGTTTAATCCACAAGCCACAAGCAGTTCACATAAACACCTACATATACACAGTACATTTTCTTTTCTCCTACTTCATCAGATATGGGCTGCTTCCAAAGCTAATACCTTTTATAGAGCACATTATTTCAATTAACAAATCACCTTTGCTAAGCAATCAACTTGTAATTGAGAAAAAGTGAAAAAAGTGCTTTTGTGCTTTTAACCTGATGTTAACATTTTATGTTTTACATGATAAAAATTTAAAGATGTGTGCCAATACATTACTAAATCATATAATCTTATTATAAATAGCCATTCACTTTTGAAACTGTGTTAAATTTTGGTAAAATGCATGAACGAATTAAAAAAATACTAAATAAGTAAAAAATGAAATGGAACTTTCCTTTGATGAAAGAAATACTTCTGCAAAAACTAATCCATTTAGCTCTATCTAGTGACCATACAAAGATTTTGCAAGGAACAACAAAATAACAAACCATTCCCTTTTTCTTAAAACATAACTTACAATAGAGTGTGTTCTAAAAATGCTTACTTTAATATATAAATCATTTTTATTACAATGTTCATTTGGATGCAATTTTAATAATATGGTTTTTAATAAGTTTTTTTAATTAAACAGTAATATGTTAATTATGTATTTTTAACATATGTATGTATTTATAGACCAAACATATATTAAAGTAGGCATTTTTAGAACACACTCTATGTAAGCTATGTTTTAAGGAAAAGGGAATGGTTTGTTATTTTAAATGCTATTTAAATGATGGTTTTATTTTGTAAAATGGTTCTTTAGAAGTTCATTTGGGGAACGAAAGCACTTGACCATTTTTTGTTTTTGAATTAAAGTGTTATTTATACTACACCATCTTGTCTGGACCTTATTGGGAGCTATCCACCTCTTTGGCTTGTTATTTGGTATTATATTCATTTTGCTTGTTTAATCTCTTTTCACTCCCATTGCACTTTTCTTGTGCATGTTTTACTCTAAACATGCTCATTTTACTTTAAACATGTTCGTTTTGCAATTCTGAAGTAATTTCAAACCCCTTATGTGCTTTTCCGATAATCATTTTATCAAATTTTTTATTTATCAAATATCTTAATTTTAAACATTTTGTTTAATTAATAAACTTGTTGTGCCTCTTGCTTGCTTAATAATGCAGTTTGTGCCATTGTAATGCTCAATTTTATCTTTTTTTAATAAGTAAATAATTTGTGCAAGTTTTCAATACCTTTGGTTCATTTCTGGCCCTTTTTTGTGCATGGTTCTCTTAGGTTACCATCCCTATTAACTCTGCACCTCATAGGTCTGAAAAGCAGTCTCTGGAATCCCGGTTTTGGCATCATATCGCTTGTCTGGTTAGGATAAAACAGACGAACATTTGTGGGTTCTGTTCAAGTGACTTTATTATGTACAAACACATCAGGATTGAAGGTTAATAACTTTAACTAAGATAAACTTATAAACAAACTAGCTATTACACTCATACATGTTCACTTTCTGGCTCCACTCTCAAAATGGCACTGAAGTTAGCACATGCTTGCTATTTATATGCATGTGCTGTCCTTGAAATGCTTCTTAAAGGTACAACACACACACACACACACACACACACACACACACACACACACACACACACACACACACACACACACACACACACAATGCTACAGATACATTGGGTGATATAGAATGCAAAATAGTGTAGGAAAACATCTGCAAGCATTCCCACATTTCTGTGTAAATTTACTTTGACAATATGCCCTTAGAATGAGATCCTCAAATTCTGCCCTGCCTTGGCTGTTTTGTGGCAATATAGCTTATATAATTTATATAATTTCAGTAGCTAAAGAAAGTGAAATTTATTTTTTTAAATTATCTATCTATCTATATATGTATCTATGTATCTATATCTATCTACCTATCTATCTATCTATCTATCTATCTATCTATCTATCTATCTATCTACCTACCTATATCTATTTAAATGTATCAGTTAGGTGGGAAATATATCTTTACTAGCTTCACAATGGATACATTTTCCCATTTTTGAACAGAAACATGCCATTGTGTTATACCAAGTGAAACCTTTTTGCTTTCTTACTATATAATTTCAGCTCCTAAGTTAGCAACTAGATGCACTACTAGGAACCCAAACAATGTTTTTTTTTAATTCTTGTAATAACATTCCATGATAAAGATATCGCTTAACAAATTTCTTAGTTGATGTAAAATAACATTTCTGAAAAAGCATTCCAGTCTCTCATTTTTCATCTCATGCCAGTGGCACTGATTTACTTGATGTATCAACAAAGTGTTTTAAGGTCTTCATCGAACAGTTTAAACTTTTTTGTAGCACCTACACATGACAATGTACCTCGTCTGCCAACACCCAAATGGCCCATTCATTCCACAGTCATGGAAGCTGGGCCAGGCACATGAGAGCACTACAGCAATTTTTTTCCTGCATGGGAACCTCCACAAGCTCAGCTGCTTGAGTTGAGAGTTTGGTGGTAGGGAAAGGACAAGCCTTGCTGGTCCTGTGGGAAGGCCTAACATCTCCCCCACTGGAGTATACACTCCCCTATAGTGGCTCTTCTTAGTTCTACCATAGCTCTCTGAGGGTTCTATTCAGTTCACAGTGAGGTTGCCCACCGCAGCACGAGCTTGATAGACTGGGAGCTCTAGGAGTAGCCATTTAAAGGAGTACAACAGGTTTCTCTAATGTATTCCTCAACTTCACGGCCCTTTTCCTCCCTATTTACATTGTCCTCTGTAAAGCAACAGCAATAAAGCACTTACAATTTTTATAATTCCCCTTACTTCTGTAACAGAAGCCTACCTTCTCATACTGTGATGGTTTGACTTACAAAATGATTCTCTCACGTTTGAATAAAGCTTGCTGGAGTCGCCCAATTACTGACATCATCGAGGCCAGGCAGTGCAGGTACCTTTATTTTTTTTTTTTTTTAACCAGTTCCCTCCCCCAAAGTGACACCACCACAGCAGTCATCTGATTCTAACTAATATAATGAGACCCACCCATTCTGTGATGTCATGGCTCCTTTGTCCTTCCCCCAGCCTGAGTGCTCAAATACAAGTGCAGGAGGTAGGGTACTTCTTTTTAGTGTTGTGTTTCCAGTACGCTGTATTTCCCTATTGGAATCTTGTGTGAGTCTCTTTCTGCATCAGCTTCCCTCGTGGATTTATACTGGTGAGTATGACATTTTTTGTAGAAATACATTGTTTGACAGCAAAGTATCAGTATCTCCTTAATGTGGCCTCTTCATTTCTCCTGGCTTTTCTGTCGCTGTGCTGCATAAGTTCACACGTGCATCCAAAAATGTTTAAACATTGCCTGTTTGGGTCCTGCTGACCAAACAACTGTTGTGGATACATGTATGCACTTGGTATTGAACTGTGGTGCTTTAGTACTGTACTTTTTTATATTTATTTGCCTTTGCTGCAGCATTCCGTTTTACTCCCAAACCCAGGAACCCCACTCGGCCTTCCTGAGAACACTGGAAAATATGAAGGTCTCTCCAAACACCATTATATTGGGCGACTTCAACTACCCAAACATAGACTGGGAGCATTACTCTAGCTCCAACACCCTAGCCCAAAGGTTCCTAGAATTTATAAACTCCAATGCTATGGAACAACTTGTTACCACTCCCACAAGAGGGGAAAACATACTGGACCTGATCATCACCAACATGGGGGCTCTATGCTCCAGACCAGAAGTGTATCCCTCACTGGTAAGATCAGACTATAAACTAATCTCACTGGATATTCACATCCCAACCCCACCCCCTGCCCAGAAAACCACAGTGAAAATCTTCTCTAAAGCAAATTTCACACTCCTCAAAACCGAGGTGGAATCCTTCAAAGCCCCCGGGCCTGTGGAAAATACGGCCCAGACCGCAGAATCCTTTATAAACGCATTCTATGAACACCTTCAGGAATGCATGGATCATGCGATCCCAAATAAAACCAAGACCCAATCCTCCAAAGGCAGACATCCTGTCTGGTGGACCCCAGCCATAAACAAACTATACAATAGAAGGAGGAAGCTACTAAATGATAGAGCTAAATCCCAAAAAGGGAAGGCATCACTGATCAGTATTAGCAAAAAACTACGGGTACTCATAAAATTGTCTAAGGCCAGCTTCAAGAGAAAAATTGCACAGGACACTAAGGATAATCACAAGGCTTTCTTTAGTTATGTTAGGAACCTGGGTGGGAATTCCCAGATATGCTCAGAATTAGTCCAAAATGACAAAAAATACACTGAACCCACAGACATTGCCAACATCCTAGCTGATAGGTTCAGCGCAAACTTCTCCCCCCCTCCCCACCAAAAGGGCAAATATCTATCCCAGCAGAGTGCTGCCCCCCTGACATCTCAGATGCTCAGGTAACAGCCGCTCTCTCCAAAGCAAAAAACACAGCGTCAATGGGACCAGACGGTGTCCCGGGCTGCTTCCTACATGAACTCCAAGAAGAGCTAAACCCAAAAATAAAACTACTGTTCAATCTCAACCTTACTACAGGATATGTGCCCAAAGAGTGGCATACAGCAACAGTGGTCCCTCTCCATAAAGGTGGTGCCTCAACGGATCCTGGAAACTATCGCCCCATAAGCCTGACTAGCTTGGTCTGCAAAGCTATGGAAAGGATCATCATGGACCTCATAAATAAAGATTTTGGGGACTTACAGTCACTGGATCCTACCCAGTTCGGCTTTGTTAAGGGCAGATCCTGCCTCTTAAACCTGGTTGATTTCTTTGAAACAGTCACCAAGGCCATTGACGAGGGGAAGGTGCTCCACACAGCCTACCTGGACCTAGCAAAAGCCTTCGATACAATACCCCACTCGGGCATTATAGATAAGCTCACCAGCTTAAATATAAACCCCTATGTCACTAGATGGATTGCAAACTGGCTCAAGGACAGAACCCACATGGTTAGAATTGCTGGAGCCATGTCAGACTCCAAACCAGTTACAAGTGGTGTCCCACAAGGCTCAGTCCTGGGACCTCTCTTGTTCGGTATATATTTCTCGGAGGTACAGGCCAACACGGAAGGACTGTGGCTGACCAAGTTCGCAGATGACTGCAAACTGGGCGCCATAATCGACTCTCCAGCCGACACAAGCATCCTCCAAAAGGGCCTCATAGAAACAGACAACTGGTGCCAGAGCCATGGCCTCAAGCTAAATGCCAAAAGTGTATAGTCATCCCTTTGGCAAAACAAAGTGCCCACAAATTACCACATAGGTGGTAATCCATTAAGTACAGAAGAAGTAATTAGGGACCTGGGGACCCAAGTTGATAGCAATCTCTCATTTGACAACCACGTGGCCAAAGTGGTTAGAAAAACATTTTATATAGCCCACCTAATCATGAAGGGATTCACATCTAGATCAGGGAGGTCATCGTGCCTCTTTACTCATCCCTCATCAGGCCCATAATTGAGTACAATGCCCCTTTTGGGATGTACCTTACCAGACACCTGCAGCAACTGGAATGACCCCAAAGTACCTCACCAAGAGGATCAAAGGGCTCAAACAGATGCCATATGCTGCCCGGTTAAAGAAACTCCAGCTCTACTCAATGGCATACCGCCTGTTCAGAGGCGATCTGTGCCTGACGTATAAAGCCATGTCTAACCCGGAATTAATGGACATGCTGCACCTCAGAAAATTCAAATCCCATCGAGCCACGCTCGAGAGACTTGAACCTCAGCACTGAAATAAATAGGACATGCTGGAGGGACAGATTCATAACCCAGAGGCTCCTTTCACTCTGGAATAAAATCCCAGTCCAGGTTAGGCAGAGTCCCTCATTGACTCTCTTCAAGAGGAATCTTGATGAGTGGATGGGAGATCGTAGGTTTACCCCGGGTATCACTTCTGTGTCACTGTTAGACAGAGGCACAGTATACTAACCTCGAAAAAGGGCATAGCAAAATAAATTTAAAATGGGTGGCGAAATCCAAACACATTCTGGCTAGGCTTATAAATGCCCTAGGGCAGATAGCCTAGTATGAACCTATGAACCTATGAACCTATTCCAGCTGTTCCACGTGGTGTTGGTTGCCAGTGGCAATTATTACTATAAAGTTGTCTTCTTCCCGAAGTTATTTTCTCTAACTTTCCTAAAGAGCAGTACCATTGACTACCTTAAAGATTTCCTGTTCAATATGGGTAGTGGTTGTGCCGTCTTGTAATCTGTTCAGTGAGAAGGTGTAATGAAAAAACTTGCTGTCCGTTGTCTGATGCATTAGTCCCACTTCAATCTGCAAATTGGCTATGTTTTACTCCTTTAATGCCCTGTATTCTTTTTTTTATGTAATTTCCTTTCCTGTGGCATTCCTTTGCCAGCTGTTCCGCGTGGTCTTGCTTGCCAATAGCAACCGCTTTTCTTTATGGCCCTGTGATGTCTGAAGTTTTGTGTGTGCATGACTGTGCGATTACGAACTTCCAAGCCATTATTTTACACTCGCTTAGCTGTTTACTTTTTTTTCTTATTTTATACTCGTTAAACAGCTTAGCAAGTGTAAAGTAATGGCTTGTTAGATTGTAATCACACGCTCACACCGACAAACACTCTATTATGTTGCTGTGCTTCTCCCATCAGTTGTTATTTGCCACCTATGAATTTTTTTAGCTAAAATATGGCTCTCTGCAGACATAAGGGTAGTGGGTTTGATTCTTATGTTGTTTGGGCAGTGATTGCAAGTGCATGGGGAGAGAATGAAGTGTGTGTGTGTGAATGTAGGAGTGCCTGCGTGTGTGTATGACAGAGCGAACAGTAAGGGAATGCATGGAGAGTGTGTGTATGAATGTAAAAGTGCCTGCATGTGTATGAGAGAGTGAACAGTAAAGCAATGCATGGAGAGTGTGAGTATGAATGTAAAAGTGCCTGTGTGTGTGTATGAGAGAGCGATCAGTAAAGGAATGCATGGAGAGTGTGTGTATGACTTTTGAAGTGCCTGCGTGTGTGTATAAGAGAGCGAATGGTAAAGGAATGCATGGAGAGTGTGTGTATGACTTTTGAAGTGCTTGCGTGTGTGTATGAGAGATCGAACGGTAAAGGAATGCATGGAGAGTGTGTGTACGACTTTTGAAGTGCCTGCGTGTGTGTATGAGAGAATGAACGGTAAAGGAATGCATGGAGAGTGTGTGTATGACTTTTGAAGTGCCTGCGTGTGTGTATGAGAGAGCGATCAGTAAAGGAATGTATGGAGAGTGTATGTATGACTTTTGAAGTGCCTGCATGTGTGTATGAGAGAGCGATCAGTAAAGTAAGAAACTCTTGTTCATAAAAAATAAAACGCACCATATTAACACTTTTTATTTATATAGATTGTTAAATTACTAATCTTAAAACCCTTAGAAAGGCAGTTATCATTTAAAGAGCTACCCATACAAGGAATTGTAATTTACCATGCCTGGGAAACATCTTACTACTTTTGCGTTTCAGTATGGTGACATGTTGTATATTGCCTTAACTTTATTTAGATTTGATGACCCTTCTTTCCTTGAACATATATTACCATAAAACTTGAGAAATTATGCACTAAATTTGCATTTTAGTTTAATGTCAAAATTATTTGCATATTTGTAAAACTCGGCTTATAGAATCATTATTTCTGTGTTTTGCCACAGGCTGCATCGTCAAAGAAAATGTTAACATTCAGAATGCTTGGGATAAAATATATTATACATCTGAAAATTTCTGCAACTGATCTTACAACCCAAATTAAACTCCTGTATCTTCTAAGACCTTTATGATTAAAAATGTATTTGTTATTCTGTTCTTAGGATTCACCTCCATTTGGTAGTAACCTGCCTTCACATCCATTTTGCTAAAAACAGTAGCACCATTCAACGTAATGATAATGCCATCCAAAGTGCTTTCCCTCAGGATGGCTTTATTTACCATACATATATCAATGCTACAGTCATAGTGCAGGTGTCTTTTGCAATAGGCATGGTATGCAATGGCTAGCCATTCACTCCAACATCAAGAACTGACTAGCCATTGTCACAACAGCACAGGCATCTGGTATCCCACAGTAGTTGTTCTATTAATTTAGTTTTGAATGCTTCCAGATTGCTTTGCTCCCTAGCTACTCCTGAGAGATTATACCAGCCTGCCGAATCCAGCTTTGAGAATGTATGTTTTCCTCTGGTTGTCTTGAAACATGGTCTGATAAGTATTAAGCCATCTTCCTGACTGTCTCTCAGATAAGAGTTTGGTTAATATGTAGGTTGGATTTTAGAGGTAGACAAAGTCCCATTTTAATAATTTCTATATCTTTGAACCAAGTAGCAAGGTTGTTCATAGGTTCATAGGTTGATACTAGGCTATCTGACCTAGGGCATTTATAAGCCTAGCCAGAGTGTGTTTGGCTTTCGCCACCCTTTTAGATTAGTTGACAGTGTCTCTGTATAGTTGGTCACAGAAGATAGCCCTTTTAAGGTTAGTTTACTGTGCCTCTGTCTAGTAGGGACACAGTAGAGATCCCGAGGGTAAACCTACAATCTCCCATCCACTCGTCAAGATTTCTCTTGAAGAGGGTCATTGAGGGGCTCTGCCTAACATGGATTGGGATTT
The DNA here is from genome assembly GCF_019279795.1 of Protopterus annectens. Taxonomy (NCBI): domain Eukaryota; kingdom Metazoa; phylum Chordata; order Ceratodontiformes; family Protopteridae; genus Protopterus; species Protopterus annectens. The sequence goes on along the minus strand of NC_056731.1, from coordinate 393,117,719 downwards.
TGTTCCAGAGTGAGGGGAGCATCTGGGATATGAATGTGTCCCTCCAGCATGTCCTATTTATTTCTGTGTTGAGGTTTAAGTCCCTGGAGCGTGTGGCTCTAAGGGATTTGGATTTCCTGAGGTGGAGCATGTCCTTTAATTCTGGTTTGGACATGGCTTTATACGTCAGGTACAGATCACCTCTGAGTAGGCGGTAAGCAACTGAGTAGAGCTGGAGTTTCTTTAGCCTAACTGCGTAGGGCATCTGTTTGAGTCCCTTGATCCTCTTGGTGAGGTACTTTTGGGGGTCTTTCCAGTTGCTGCAGGTGTCGGGTAAGGTACATCCCAAATTGGGCATTGTATTCAATTATGGGCCTGATGAGTGATGAGTAGAGGGCTACAATGACCTCTCTTGATCTAGATGTGAACCCTTTCGTGATAAGGTGGGCTATATAGAAGGTCTTTCTAACCACTTTGGCAACGTGATTGTCAAAGGAGAGATTGCTATCTACTTGGGTCCCCAAATCCCTAATTAATTCTTCCGTACTTAATGGATTACCTCCTATGTGGTAATTTGTGGACACTTTGTTTTTCCCAAAGGGGATGACTATGCACTTTTTGGCATTTAGCTTTAGGCCATGGCTCTGGCACCAGTTATCCGTATCTGTGAGACCCTTTTGGAGGATGCTTGTGTCAGTCGGCAAGTTAATTATGGCACCCAGTTTGCAGTCATCTGCGAACTTGGTCAGCCGTAGTCCTCCCGTGTTAGCCTGTACCTCAGAGAAATATATACCGAACAAGAGAGGTCCCAGGACTGAGCCTTGTGGGATGCCACTTGTAACTGGTTTATTTCTTTCATTGATGGGTAGCTACTTGAAGCATTGGAGGAAATAGCAAAGATGCATATTTGGTTCTGCAAGTAATTCAAATCTACAGATCTTTGTAAAAGTAACAGTACAAGTGTTATTTGTATTTGTGGTAGAGTGAAGAGCTATTAAAGGGAGCCCATGCTTAGTTTTTGGGATAAGTATGTTTATGGCTTTGGTTGTGCATGTACTGGAGGTGAGAAGGTATGAGAGCTTGTAGCATAAATTTAGTTATTTAAGGTTCCGCTAATATTATCTGCATGGTTTGTTAATCACAGAGTAAGGTCCAATGTGATCCCTGGATATTTTTTGCTCTGTTACTACAGGCAGCATATTGCCTGATGTGTCAGTTATTATCAGTTGCAGAGTTTTAGCAAGCTATTATGGGGTGCCAAAGAACATTACATTTGATTTTCTCTGACTAATAATCAGCATATTATCATGTGTGTATTGGCAGATCCTTTCAAAACTTATTCTGAGTTTTTGCATAGGGTGTTAGTGTTTTTACTTGAATTTAACAGCAGATGATAATCAGCATTCATTCCTATATTGAGCTGTGATTTCTTTTGCCATAGATGATGACCTGTAGCTTGTTCAGATATGGTAAGGGACACTCTCCAGTTATTTGCATGTGGGTAAATGCCTGGGTGTCATCCTGTTTGAAAAATATTGAAGAATACTTATTGCTAATCAAGATTTAGACACATTTCCACCTTGCGTCCCAATCTCTTTTGCCTCATGGTCTACATGTGTGCAAAGCAATTTAGCCTTGCACTGACAAGAATACATTCTGTGGCTTTAAACCATGTCTGTGTAATGTCACAAATCCGATGTTTCTGTATTCTCTACAGAGCTTGTAGGTTGTGCAGTTTCTTCTGAATTCCTTCTGATTGTATTTGCATTGCCATTATTTTTGTCACGGTCGTGATGTGAAATCTGTTTTCAATGTGTAATTGTTTTGTTTAGCACATGGTCATCATTGATTTTGCTACAGCACTTGAAAGCAGTGGTAGCAGCACATCGGTGAGTATATTTGCTTTTTATGCATATGGCTGTGGGTTCTACAACTGCAACCTGTAGATGGATAGGAAATCATAAGTTGTACTCTAATGTTGGGTGCTGCAGTCGTGACTGTCTTAGTTTCTTTGGTTTGCCATCCATTCCCTATTGCAATGTTATTTTTTTTACTGTAACCTAGGCAATGCATTCATCAAAGGCAGTAGGCACACAATCTGTAGATGAAACACTGAAAGCTAAAGGCAAGGATGCACAAATTTAGTAGTATATCTGAAAACAGTGGATTTGTGCCTGCAAGGAAACACCCAAGCATTTTTGGCTACACGAAGGATACTTCTGAAAAATCTTACCATAACCACAGATGTCCTTCTCTTCCATCTTGCAGTAGTTGTGGTGTGGAATTTAGGTTAGCAGGTATTTAGTAATTTCCTTGCACTCAAGACCATACCATAGCTCACAGAAAAACGAGCCTGAATCCTCTGCCCAAAGTGTGCAACTGTTTTTCTTGGCAAATGGTATCACTGTTTGTTTAGAGTTTGAAAGCCGTGTTAGTAGCACATCAGGAAGCATATATATAGATGCAGAAGGCTGTGGGTTCTATTCCAACAGCATGTAGATGGATTGCTGATACTGTGTTGGATTTTGAGGGTGGAGTGCTGCAGTCTTGAGTATCTTCTCCTTTGGATAAGATGCCTAGTAACCATGGACCTGTTTTACTTAGGTTCATAGGTAGGTACTATGCAATCTGCCCGAGGGCATTTATAAGCCTAGCTAGAGTGTGTTGGCTTTCGCCACTCCATTGATTCATTAATTGAGCCTCTGGCAAGCAGAGCCAATGAAGTGATCCAGGGTGTATTTTCTGTTAGCCATCCACTCGTCAAGGTTGCTCTTGAAGAGTGTTAGTGAGGGGCTCAGCCTAATGTAGTTAGGAATTTTGTTCCAAAGCATAGGGAGTCTGTGACAGTAATCTATCCCTCCAGCATGTTCTATTTATTGTTGTGGTGAGGTTTAGCTCACTAGAGCACGTGGCTTGCAGTGACTTGGACTTCTTTAGGTGGAGCATCTTAATTACATCTGGTAGCAGGTCATGTTACATTTCAATAGGTTCATTTTATTCAGTAGTAACACTGATGTTTGGAAACACAGAAATTTGGTATGCATACTTGTACATTCTGCACGGCAAATGATGCTTAGGTGGTGTATCGCTTGCACACTTCTCTAATGTGCTTGCACCAGATACTGCTAGTGTGCAATGCGGGAATAGAAAAATTAAAACATTACCCTGGTATCAGAGGTGGCAGTGCAACATATTCATAGTGGCTTAACATGAGAGTAGCTCTAAGCAAGCACCATGGGAAACCTGAACAAGCACCTAGAATTATTCAGTGCAGCTTCCACACCTTAAGTCTGAAAATGAATTCACATACTCACATGAACAGGAGTAGCTGCATATTGATGGCTAAAGTTGTATGGGCATGTCGGGTGGTTACTACACTGCAAAATTGGTATGTAATGGTGCGGATATTTGGAAGGCATGAGCAAACACACCAGTATATTAAAGCCATAGCACCAGTTAAACTGGAGGCTGGCAAATAGATTTAGTAAGGGATTTTGTCCATGCACAAATATTTCAACAGTGATTCTTTGCAGCGGCATCCATTATCTAATTCAAGGCAAATTGCTGCTTCGCCAGAGATGGCTTGCACCTGTCGCCCTTAGGCTTTCAAATACTGGCCAAGGCTCTTGCCACACCCATAGTGCCTTTTTTAGGCAAGGCTCAAAAGACAAACCCATCTCCATAAACAACACAAGAAACCAAAAACTGAGGGTAATGCTACTCAATGCCAGAAGTCTAAACCTCAAAATGCACGCACTCGAGGCACTCCTTAGTATGGAGTAAATCGATATCTGTGCAGTAACAGAAACCTGGTTCAAAGCTCCAGAGAGCATCCCAGCTCTACCAGGCAACAACTCATACCATAACTTTTGGCCCCAGAACCTGGACCGAAATACAAAAGGAGGGGGTGTATCCATTTTTATAAAGGATACCCACACCTCCAGGTTAGTAGCACAGCACGAGGCCTTGGAGACCATCCATGTGCAACTAACAGTGGGCAAAGCTGCTTTTCAGATCGTAGCCTGCTACAGATCACCTACCTTGTCTCAGGACCCCCACTCAGCATTCCTGAGAACACTGGAAAATATGAAGGTTCTACCTAACACCATGATATTGGGAGATTTCAACTACCCAAACATTGACTGGGAGAATTACTCAAGTACAAACTCCTTTGCCCAATGCTTCCTAGAGTTTATAAACTCAAATGCCCTGGAACAGCTGGTCACAATGTCCACAAGAGGTGACAACATACTGGACCTGATCATCACCAACATGGGGGATCAGTGCTCCACACCAGAGGTAAACCCCTTGCTGGTAAGATCAGATCATAAACTAATCACACTGGACATCCAGATCCCGACCCCACCCTCAGTCAAGGAAACCACTGTGAAAAACTTTTCAAAAGCAAACTTCACACTTCTCAAGACCGAGGTGGAAAGTTTCAAAGCCCCCTTGCTAAAGGATAATGCTACCCAAACTGCAGAATCCTTTACAAGTGCATTCTATGAGCATCTACCGGGATGCATGGATCGAGCCATCCCAAGTAAAACCAAGACTCACTCCTCCAAAAAGAGGAAACCAGTCTGGTGGTCCCCAGCCATAAATAAGCTATACAACAGAAGGAGGAAACTACTACATGATAGAGCAAAATCCCAAAAAGGAAAGGCATCACTGATCAATATTAGCAAGAAACTATGATCCCTCATAAAATCATCCAAGGCCAGTTTCGAAAGAAAAATTGCCAAGGACTCTAAAGATAACCACAAAGCCATCTTTAGCTATGTCAAAAATCTAGGTGGCAACTCTCAGATATGCTCTGAGCTAGTAAAAAGTGGCAAAAAATACATTGAACCAACTGACATTGCCAATATCCTGGCTGACAGGTTCAGTGAAAACTTCACACCCCCCCCTCACCCCCAAAAGGGCCCGTGTCCATCCCAGAAGAATGCAGAGCCCCAGACATCATGGACACGCAGGTAAAAACAGCCCTCTCCAAAGCTAAGAACACAGCATCAATGGGACCGGATGGTGTCCCAGGCTGCATCTTACACGAGCTCCAAAAGGAACTAAACCCTCACCTAAATTCACTGTTCAGACTCAGCCTTACCACAGGTTATGTACCCAAAGAATGGTGTACAGCAACAGTCATCCCACTCCACAAAGGTGGTGCCACAACAGAACCTGGGAACTATCACCCTGTAAGCCTGACTAGCCTGGTCTGCAAAGCTATGGAGCGAATCATCATGGAACTCATAAACAGTGACATTGGGAACCTCCAGACACTGGACCCTACCCAATTCGGCTTTGTTAAAGGCAGATCCTGCCTCCTAAACCTAGTTGACTTCTTTGAAACAGTTACCAAGGCCATAGATGAAGGGAAGGTAGTCCACACAGCCTACCTGGACCTCGCTAAGGCCTTCAACACCATTCCCTACTCTGGCATCATAGACAAGCTCACCAGCTTGAACATTAACCCCTATGTCACGAGATGGGTGGCCAACTGGCTCATGGATAGAACACACATGGTCAGAGTTGTGGGTGCCATGTCCAACTCTAAACCAGTTACAAGTGGCGTCCCACAGGGCTCGGTCCTGGGACCCCTCCTGTTTGGTATATACTTCTCTAAGGTACAGGCAAGCATGGGAGGACTATGGCTGACCAAGTTCGCAGATGACTGCAAACTAGGGGCCATAATTGACTCTCCGGCTGACACAGACATCCTCCAGAAGGGTCTTACAGAGACAGATACCTGGTGTCAAAACCATGGCCTCAAGCTGAATGCCAAAAAATGCATAGTCATCCCCTTTGGGAAAAGCAAAGTGCCCATGAATTACCACATAGGGAGTAATCCACTAAGTACGGAAAATGTAATTAGGGACCTGGGGACCCAGGTAGATAGCAACCTCTCCTTTGATAATCACATTGCCAAAGTGGTTAGAAATTCCTTCTGTGTAGCCGACCTAATCACGAAAGGGTTCACCTCTAGATCAAGAGAGGTCACTGTGCCCCTCTACTCATCACTCATTAGGCCCATAATAGAGTACAATGAACCATTTGGTATGTACCTTACTCAACACCTGCAACAGCTGGAAAGACCACAGAAGTACCTCACCAAGAGGATCATGGGCCTCAAAGAGATGCCCTATGCAGCTCGACTAAAGAAACTCCAGCTCTACTCGGTTGCTTACCGCCTGCTCAGAGGCGATCTCTGCCTAACGTATAAGGCCATGTCCAACCCGGAATTAATGGACATTCTCCACCTCAAGAAAACCAAATCTCTTAGAGCCACACGCTCCAGTGAATTAAACTTCAACACAACAATAAACAGGACATGCTGGAGGGATAGATTCCTGTCCCAGAGACTTCCCCCGCTCTGGAATAGAATCCCAGTTTGTTAGGCAGAGCCCCTCGCTGACTCTCTTCAAGAGGAATCTTGACGAGTGGATGGGAAATCGTAAATTTACCCCTGGGATCACTTCAGTGGCCCTGCTAGACAGAGGCCCAGGAAACTAATTTAAAAGGGAGGCAAAAGCCAATACATTCTGGCTAGGCTTATAAATGCCCTTGGTCAGATAGCCTAGTACCTACCTATGAACCTATGAACCTATGTCCTTTATTTAAAAAAAAAAATCAATAAAAAATTTACTTTGTTATAAGTGACTTCTGGACACAAGAAAAAAGGAAGGGGAAAATATATCAATGTGGTTTGTATGTACAAAGACAAATCCAGGGACACTGCAAAAGTTTTTTTTTTGCAAACCAACCAGTGGAGTAAAAACATATGTAGGCAAACACTGCATACCAACACACTTTGCACATGTAAATCTCAATTTTTAACAAGGTGGAAGCAGGAAGTGATACCTTAACTCTTAAATTAATAAAGATCTAAACTGGTTAAGAGTATAAATGTCTTATTCTTTAGCTCCTTGGTGCAAGACCTTACAGGAGTTGCTACATAAACTGGATGTGAATGCAGTCAAGTAAGGCCATGGCTATAGTGCAGCAAAAAAAAAAAATGTCCCCTCTAACAAGGGAAATGCTAGAGCAAAGATTAAATTACACGAGTCAAGCACCCTGCTGAGATCTGCCAATCAATGGAATTACCAGGTCAAATTACCCTCAGGACTTTGACAGCTAGGGAAGCTAAGTGTTACGGGGAAGGGGAGAAGTAAATGGACTGGAATTCATTGTCTCACAAATTATAGGTTCATAGGTTAGTACTAGGTTAACTGCCCTTGCAAGCCATTTTAAGCCTAGCCAATTATCCCTTGTGAGACTCAAACCCTGTACCTTGTGTTTGTAAGGCAAACACCTTAACCATTAGGCCATGCCATTTGAACTAAATTAGAAAAAAAGTCAGCAGTAAACAGCACTTTGAGTGTGTTCTGTGACATTTGCACTGTTTCTGTTTTAAGTAGTCAGTCAGCAGCAGGGAATGTTACTTACACTGTTCTATTTTACTCAGTACTTTTACGCATGTAACATCTATGAAATGACAGGAGCTTTAGGCAAATGGAGGCTTGCATGATGTAACAGTTGTGAGCCAAACAATGATTTCTGGGATACTGAATGGCAACCTGATTTATCCAAACCACGTCAATATGCCAGCCTCCAGGTGGTCAGAGTCTGGAATTACATATAAGAATATTTAAAATTCTGTAAATAATACGAGAGTGCTGTTAAAGTGTAGGAAACATCATGCCATGATGTTTTAAACATGTTTTTGAGTCTGTAGGTGCGGTACTCCTTTAATGCTTTTCCTCCCTCCCCCAGGATGGGTGAAGAGGGAGTGGCTGTTCACTCCCATTCTTTCCTGACTGTTCCTACAGGTACTCAATCCACTATTCCAACTCAGGTTGCCTGTGATGTAGTCAGGGTTTTGATCCCTCTTTACCACAGAGCAGCCTGTTTACTCTTTAACACTAATAGATCTGATATGAAAATAGTACTAACTACACAAACATCATGCCTATCACAGGCAAGCCTGAAGTCAAAACATTCCTGGGAATTTAGAAAAAAACCCACAACTGGTGGTAAGAGCTACAGCAAAAAGTGTCTGTTTACTAAAATGCAATTTTAGAGACACATAAGCCACAATAAGTGCTTAGTTATTGGCTAATTTGCATTTCCCTTAGTTGCCCAAACTATTGTGAGTGCAAACCAGCACTTTCTTGTGGTACTCAACACTAGCTGGCCATTTATCATGTTGATACAGGCACCCTCCCTCATTCACTCTCCCACATGTATACTAACATTCAAACACACACACACACACACAAAGACACACACAAATACACACACACACACACACACACACACACACACACACACACACACACACACACACACACACACACACACACACACACACACACCGATATATCTCTTACCTATCTCTGAGTTGTCTAAACATCCCTGATGTGTCTTCTTATGTTTCTGCCCCTGCCCTTGTAAAGCACATATCCTTACAGGCAGTCAGTAATGCCAGACATCAGAGTTTCATTCTTCTTAGTGTTTGCATAATGTATAATAATGCTAGACCTGTTCCTTTATTAACTTTTTAAGGGAGTTCAAGTCCAGCTTTAGAAATTCCTCTCTAGTGTCATCCAGTGTTCCTCCTGTCTTCGTCCTGAAGCCTCCCCCACATGTATAATACCTATCTCTCTCAGCCATCTCCCCTGATTTAACAGGATGCACCTGCTTTTTCCTGTTTTAGTTACCTGTATCTCATAAATCATGTACTGTTGCAGTCATTGAATATTGGCTGAAATTACAATTTCATACTTCTCATTATGGAAAAACCACTGCCACATTACCTGATCAGTTTGCATAGCGGATTAATGCTGCTCTCTGTGTCATCTGTGTCAAGTGTGCAGGGGTAGAGACCATCCTCCTTTAACGTAATGTAAAATTTAAGCAATACATTTTACAGTATCCCAGGGGTCTGTTGTTGGTACAGAGGACTATTACCCTCTTTTAGCACCTTTAAGGCATGCTGTAATGAGTTATCCCTAGTGATTGTTTCTCCATCACCAGCGTCTTTCATGCTGTAAAACTTATTTTCCTTGAGTTCTTCCTGGTGTTTAGCATTCCCTTGACCCATGTATTTTATGCTATAAAACATTTTTCTATTGCTCTTTTAAGTGCGTTTAAAGCACACTGTAAAAAAATTACCCTGATGTGCAGTGTTCCTCTCTATCAATGTTACAGTATTTGCTCATTAATCTAGGAAAGTGTGGCAGTATGACATCCTCCCCAACACACATATTCATACATTCATTTATACAACACACACACACACACACACACACACACACACACACACACACACACACACACACACACACACACACACACACACACGTGTGTGCATGCGCACACCTACCCTACCCTCTACCTCCCTTCTGCTGGCCTCCCAGGCAGACAAATACTCACACTCACCTACTTAGCACCACATATACATGCATACACACATACCCCAACACTCTCTGTCACTTACCTCTACTGTGATGATTGAACACAAAACTTTAGTTATGTTTATTACCATGAGTGGCAGTAATTTACACACCCAAGTAATTCTGTGTGTACATATCTTATCACAGGCACTTCCAGGGACATCACATGGCTAATTAGCAGAGGTCACTCTCCCAGAATGACTTATTAGCATTTATCATGGCTGCAGAGACAACCCCCCTGCACAGCTGCACATCTCATAGGTTCACAGGTTCATAGGTAGGTAGTAGGCTATCGGCCCAAGGGCCTACGTAAGCCTAGCCAGCAAGGTTCCCTGGCTTACACCACCCAAGAAAGTTAATTTGCTGTGCCCCTGTCGAGCAGATCCACAGAAGTGATCCCTGGCGTGTATTTTATGCTAAAGCAACATGGTATGGCCATTTCTGAATTGGAAATGGTCACTGGAAAGTGTACACCCTGTGTACAACTCATGGTAACCTTTATGAATTCAGCCTATTATGTCTATTTATTCATTGTTTGTTTAATAGCGGTACCTCTTCTTTAAAAGTGAAACTTATGTTTGTTTACTTCCTCTTTTTAGCATATGCTAATAATATTTGTTCATACTGACTTTTGTTAAGATAAACATCAGTGCATAATTTAGTATTTCGTTTTGTAAAAAATATACTCAAAATAACCAATTGATATTGTAGTTCAAGTGAAAGAGTAATGGGGTTCAACCAAAGATCTAAATATATGCCATATTTAGCATACTTTAAATTTTTAACCTGTTTTCAGTAACATGAACTATAGCTATAATCTCCCTGAGGTGTCACTTCAAATCAAAGTACACGTTTAGATTTACCCCGTAACCAGAAATATTTGGTTTAGTACTAACTCCATAGCTTGTAAAAATTTGTCAAATTTTTCTACAAATATGAGCTACTCATTTTTACTTTTGCAAAAAGTACAGCTTGTAAAGCACTGAATGTTCTAACCAGAGCAGCATCATGGTCAAATGGGGCCCTAGGCAGGGAAATGAACCATGTCCCACCCCCTGCAGCCATTATGGTGTCCGATTGATTGTTTTTCTCCCCCAACAATTACATTAAATGCTGCTCAAAACTGCCAGCGTGCGTACTGTTTCCTCTTTACTTTTGAAATGAAGGCATAGATATGGATTTAATTTAAAACTTTTAATTTAAATACCCTTTGTTGACCAGGTTAGATCCATTAGGCTAATAATGTCTTTTTTAAGGCAGATCCTTGGTGGTATGTATGCAATTAGGGGAAATTGGCCAGGGCACTGGGGAACTTTCCCCTACTCTTTCTGATATAGTGTATATAAAAGATCTCACAGCACCAGCCATTAACACAGACAGATGGTGCCTTAGTTTAGTATCTCATTGAAAGGATGACACACTCAGGAGTACAACCCCCCCCCCCCCAAAGTGCACTGCTGTATCAACAGTCCATCTACATGATTGTTATCAGAGTACAGCAAAGAAAAAGAAATAGGGCGTCCTAAACAAAAGACCAGCACTAGTAGAGTTTTTAGTTGTTGTTGTTTGTCTTTCAGCTTTTCCTGGTTAGGGGTCGCCACAGCGGAACTCTGGTCCTCTAATAATTGGCAGTAGATTTTTACGGTGCCGAGGTGCCAGCTCAACACCCAACCTTCAACGAAGGCACACCCATTCACACATGTCTTTTGAATGATACTCAACCACGGGGAGGACATGCAGACTCCACACAGAAGGCGCTCCAGCCGAGAATCGAACGGGAGAACCTCTTGCTGTGTGGCAACAATGCTACCGCTACACCACCACGGCTTAATAGAGTTTTTAGTAGAATCTAGAAAAGAAACTGACATTCAAAAAGGAATAATTAGTAGAACATATAAAATATTGCATGATAACTATAAAATCAATCAGAGGAGGTTAGAAAAGATTGGGAAGAGAGATCAGGTAAGCAATTCACAAAGAAACAATAGGAAGGTATATGATGTCTCCCAAATATACAACAAAATCTAGAAGATTTAGGAGATTACTAGCCTATTAACCCAGAGGTCATTTTAAGCCTAGCCATTTCAACTGAATGTAATACCATAGAGGTACTAGTCAATACCCAAAATTGCATTTAATAATGACTTCCCATGTCCAGAAGGGTTGTGGGTGCTATCCTCGGTAAGAATAGGTGCCCCATCCACTCATCTAGGTTTCTCTTGAACAGTGTCATAGAGGTGCTCTGTTTCACATGAATTGGTAGCCTGTTCCAAAGACATGGCAGTCGCTGGGAGATAAATCTGTCCCTCCAGCATTTCCTATTTAAGTCACAGGCCATATTTAAGTCCCTGGAATGGGTAGCCCTAGATCCATTTGATTTACGGATATGCAGTAATTCATTAGGTTTGGGCCTTGGGTTGCTCTGTAGACCAGGCATAAGTCTCGCCTAAGAAGTCTATACAATACAGACTATAGTGACAGGGATTTTAATTGGTCCATGTAAGGCACATGCTGGAGGCCCTTGATCTTCTTTGTTAGAAATCTCTGAGGTCTCTCTAATTGCTGTAGATGCTTAGTATGGTACAGACTGAATGGGGGAGTTATACTCAATTATGGGCTGGATAAGTGCCGAGTATAGAGGGGTTATAACTTACTCTTGAGGCGATGCTTTTACTAATCAAGTGAACTATGTGGAAAACTTTCCTTACAATGGTAGACATGTGGTGGTTGAAGTTAAGGCCGCGGTCAATCTGTGATCCATGGTCCCTTACCACTTCATGGGTACTTAGGGTATTGTTACTGATTTGATAGTGTGACGGGACAATGTTTGTGCTGAAGGGAATGATGATGCATTTCTTTGCATTCAGTATGAGACTATGACTAATGCATCAGTCGTTCGTCTATGTAAGTACACTGACATAATTTGGAGATTCAGTTTGCAGTCATCTGCAAACTTGGTCAGCCACAACCCTTTAGTTTTGACTTGAACTTCTGAGAAATATACATATACAAAAAAGTAGGGGGTCCAGTACTGGCCCCTGTGGCACCCAACTGGTAGCATGCCTGCTAGTTGATGTGGAATCACCCACTTTGATAGTGTGTGTCCAGTTTGTGAGCCAGTTGGCAACACATCTTACAACAAAGAGGTTTACATTCAGTTTGCTAAGTTTATCAGTAATGCCTGAATGTGGAATTGTGTCGTAACCCTTTGCCAAGTCGAGGTAGACTCCAGAGAATTTTTCCTCAGGTAGACAGCAAATTTTGGAGGTGTGACAGAGAAGAAAGAGGTAATTGGGAGCATTTTTTTCTGGGAGTGAGGTGAATTGGTAGACTTTATGGATTCCCTGCAGGATGCATTGTCAGAGATGCTGGGTGGGAAGATTGGTGTGACGAGGGAGATGATTTTTCTGAACTATGGTACAGAATCGGAATTGCCTAGACATGGTAAGGCCTTGCTAGGTCTAATTATGGTAGCTGCCAAAAAGCAATTACTAGAAGATGGAAATCAAAATCTAAACCAACTATACTAGAAGTAGTGAATATAGAAACAGAGAAAACAACTGGAATTGAGATCTTTGGAAAAGGGTAAGAGCAAACTACATATGAAAAAATGGGAATTGTGGGAACAATACATACAGGGGAAGAATGAGGTTTAAAAGAAGGCAGGACTTAAATGAGCTATTTAATATTTGACTGAAAATGATTGGGTAGATTATAAGTGATGTATAATGTTTTCAACTGGGAATGTGTCGGAATGGTTTGTAATGTAAAATGCTTGCAACTAGGATTGTGCCGGTGTGGATTGTTTTCATTTATATAAATGTATGATTGCCTGTGTCATATGTGATGATTTAATAAATATGTTTCTTGTTTACAAAAGGGGCAGGAATTGAATAGTGTATGTAATGCTGCTTAGGTTATATGATATGTAGCAATATAAGTGAAGTATAATGTTTGTAAAAGTGAACTTGTTAATATAGTTTGAGTGCTTTTATATAAATGTAAATTTGCCTATGTCACAAGTGATAATTCAATACAGGTGTTAAAAAAAAAATCCAGCTACATGGTGTAGGAGTAGAACCCACAACCCACTATTCAAAGGCAATTATGCTACCTGTTGTGCTACTAACACTACTTTGAAATTCTATAGCAAAATCATTTGTTAAGCAAAACAGTTATACATTGAAAACAGATTTCACATGAGCAACAGCAAACTTCTGTTCCATTGAAATCTACATTCCTTGAAAATGGTCTGAAATTCATAGCCTTGAAAATGCACTGAAACTCACATTCCTTAAAAATGCATCCCTGTAGATTTTATTCCATTAAGCAGTGAAACAAAGCATATGAACCAATAAAAAACAAAATTACCCATCTCAGCCCATTCAATCAGCTAAGTAGTCTGATAGTTGTGTGGAGGATTAAAGCTCTTGTCCCCAGTAGCCAAGGTACAGGGTTTGAGCTTAGTGAGCTAATTAGCTAACTGGCCATTCCTAACTAGGGTATTACACACACACACACACACACACACACACACACACACACACACACACGCACACACGCACACACGCACACACACACCCTTCACATCCTTGGCAGCAATTAGGTCTCATGCCTGTTTCAAAAAGAACCTCATCTGTGGGAAAGTCATGTCCAAACTGCCTGCCCCAAGTTCTCCAGTTCCAACATGTGTGATGCATTCTGCAGGCCTTATGGATCCAACATGTGTGATGCATTTAGCAGTTATGATGAAAGATCCATCTGCTGAGAAAGTAGCAGCAGTCATGCCCCTTCTGTTTAAATCTCACTCTTTCCGTTTTCAACGTGTGCTGCATGGGACTTAAGCAGAGAGTGTTTCCTTAAAAAAAAAAAAAAAAAAGCATGGACATAAAAAAATTACATTTTTTTGTTTACAATTAAATTTATGGCAGCCCCTAGTGGGCACCCCTAAGCCAGCAAGCTCTACGCAACTTCCTATGTCACCTGGTGCTGGATTCGTCTCTGACTAACTGATGCAATCAAAAATAATATACAAACCATGACTATTTTTTTCTCTGTCAAATAACCCAACATTTCCCATACTAATGACCTTTGAAAGTTAATGCTATAGTCACTCTTCTAAAGTAGAATTTTTAATTTGCTTTATACAACAAGACTCAGTCATGTCATTTGCTAGAGCATATAGTTCTGTTGGGAAATATCAAATCACCTAGCATTATATTAATGGCGGGCTGTCCAAGCAATTAATTTGTATGGTATTAGTCACTTGAACATGTCATTTTTGTTTCTTGCTTCGGAAGACAAGTAAGTAAACATCAGGAAATTGGCAAGTCCTTGCTTTAAGAGGGGCTAACCATTTGGATAGTTTTGACATAATCAGGAAGATTTTAAACTAGATGGCTGTCAATAAGCAACAGTAGAAACAAAGGTTAGTGCCTCCTTGTTTGCAGAATTTAATAATTTTAACTCAAAATGTTAAGATTCACCCTTTTCATATTTTCTTATACACACACTCACACACACACACACGTAAAATTTTTCACAACTAGGAACACTTTTTGTCTTAAAGAAAATTAAGAAGTTTTATTATACAGCTTAATGTTTTGCTGACCATTTACAATTTAGGATTCACTGAATCAGCTAAATGTTTAGTCTTCTTTAGTAATAACAGTAGTTTATAGTTTTGCTGTCTCTTTTTTATAACATATTTTCTCTGACTTTTCACTCAAGAAAGATGATAAAACAGCCATGCAGTCCATGTATTATTACTGCCCATCTCTACACATTGAAAATAAGGTGTAAAGATCCTGGAGCAATCCACACAAACATTATGCAGTGTTAAATGTTAAAACTAGATACTTGTTCAAATAGCCAATGAATCTTTGAAGGGACACCTTTTACCCATAAATGCTTTAGAGACAATAGTTGTCATCTTATTTTGAAAAAAAGAAATGTCCCAAATGTCTCATAATGTTTTCTGGAAGTAAACACTTACCATTTTTATGATTAGCCTGATAAGTCTGAGTGGATTTTAATATAACCTCATCTGATATCATGTTTGGATTAAAAAATATCTAGATTTAGTTATTAACTGCTTCTCTCTTGAAATCCATGAATTGACTGCAGTTTCTTAGAACGTGAAACTTTATTCGAATGGTTGGATGTTTAAGCTATTTTGTTTCACTTTGCAGTTGCCCATAGAGCATCACTTCAGTATTTTTGCATTTGTTTCTGCAAATATGTAACAGTAAAATTATTAGCATTTTTGCAGTCTTTATCAGACAATAGATTGAAATACTTGTATCTCTGCGTGCAGTCTTAAATATGATTATGCTACTTCAGGGAATTACACTTGTAACAGATTTAGTTTAACTTTGAGGTCATATCATGCATTCTAAATTTAAACCTCTTAACAGATTTTTAAAATCTGTCAATAAAGCATACTGCCAATAAAATCAGCTCACATCCAGCTAGAATGTCTGAGATAGAATGTGTCAGAGTGAAAGTACATGTAAATTATTCAATTACTCCTCGTGAACAGTAATTCTGAAAGATCAGTTGTGGTCACCAGCTGCTACAGATAGATATTTAAATGACTTACTCACTCTGTAGACTTTAAATCACTGAATCAACAGGAATGTTCTATGACTTTGTAAATCCTCAATATGATTTCATTAAACCGCAGTATAATTCATTGCAATGAAATAAATGGGTATATACATTTGTCGCACTTTTATGCAAACTAATAACTCCAAAACTTTGCACGCAAACTATCTGAAATCTTATTTTAAAACCACTTTTGAATATGTAGAAGCAATACATAAACTATACAGATGTGGTAGTCACTTAAAATGGCAGCTGTGATATGGTAGTCACTTAAAATGGCAGCTATAGCCATACCCCAAACATTTATCTTTCATCCTTGCACCTCATAGATTTTTAAAGTACGTTTGAGCATCAGTAAGTGTTTTGACTAAACTCTTAAATGCTATCTCTTGAATGTTATTAACCAAGTAGTTGACCTGGACAGGACTATCACTGCTTGGGACTTGAACCATGATCTTATAATCATTATAACACACCCCATAATCTCATAATGTTTATAACATAGGGCAGGGGCTTATACTTCATGAATATAACATTCTGTATGATTATTGCTATTCTCCTTAAGGATCTGCATTCAAAATCCCAACCTCTTCTTGTTTCCATCTATAGGAAAGTCTTGTGCCATTAGAAAAAAAAAATAAGATGCACGATCACACTGGCTAAGAATGCAAAACTCCTAAACCAGATGGCATACTGGAAGTGAAGAACCATTACTTTAACTTCAGAAACTCCAGCAGAACAACAAAGAAGTTGCATAAGATTTCAGGAATGCTTCAAGAAAAGAAACAAGTCAGTGTGCGGAAATTCTGAAGGTATAAATTAACACTTTATTGCAAAAACAGCCCTTGTCAGTATTTTTCCTAACAGCCTCCTTCGTACTACTGAATCCATCCAAATTCCCAGTGCAGATTCAGAATGATTTTGTGAAACAGATATGATCTTCAATACCAGGTATATCAATAAAAATGTTGCACAAAGATATGTGATTGGCTTTCATTAATCTGAACAAGACCTTAGTATCTAACACCTGTGAATTATTGTGGAAATTGATTGATGAGATGTAACTGTCTGATCATATTCATCAAGGTCATTAATCTTATGAGTGCTGAAATGACTATCAATATTCTGTACAAGGATTCAAAAACAGACCCCATCAACAGCCCCTCTGAAGTGAAGCATGGATCAGTTACTGATGTAGTTGTATCATTTTTACATACATTTATACACAAAAAAGTGATATACAGGTTGCAATAAATGCTTCTGCTAAATGTTACCAAAGTCTATGACTCTCATTCAACCTCAATAACAAAGTGCTATATCAACTTACTCAGGAGCTTGTGATTAACCTTCCACAGTTCACCAGTGAGAAACAGATTCTTGAGATAAGTGAGCACTTTTCACACCTCTGCAGCTACCTTTCCTTAATAGTGAGCATAGTCAATGAATCAGGACTGTGAACCTGTTATGCCGGACATAGGGAAATGGTTTAAAATGTCAGGACATGCAAAGCTGAGTAATGTAATGTGGAAACCGAATGGCTGAAAATCCAGATTTACATATATTAAGCCTAAATTTGACATTTATCATAACACTGCCCTTTCTCAGAAGAATGGTGATCTTGGAGTTGGTACAAATTCTGGGAGTGTGAAAAGCATGTCTCCCCACTATCAGGAACAAGTTTAAAGGAGATGAGTGATGTTTGATATTCACTCATTTTTCCAGTTTTTTTTCATTTCAGGACTCAGGATTGTGAATCATGGCTAACTTCCAGATCTTAGCTGAAGGGATGTCACCAATGCTGTCTCTGAAAAGTTATCTGCATCAACGGGAATGTACACTAGCCTCAGCATTCTTGCATAGTCTAGTATCAGACCTCAGACATCAGCTACACAGGACTAGGGACTGAGTTCAGATGTCCGACTGTCAACACCCAAAACACATTCTTAGTCAGTGATGGAGATTCTGCAGTATCCTTGAATTTCTGAGTCCCTTATTTTCTTTGCCAGTAGTTCTAAATATAATGCAAATAACAAAGGGGAAAGAGAAAACCCTTGCCTGATTCCTCTGCTCAAGCAGAAATTATCAGAGAGGAACCCACCCACTTTAATTTTCATCTTCAATCCTCATATATCCTCTTAATCAACCTTATAATTCTGTCTCACTATGTTTTGGCCTTGTGAGGTCAGCAGATATGCATGCAGTCCAACAATTGCAGATCTATTCATGTACTCAGTTTTGAGGAGGCCAATACTTCCTTCAGAATGGGAAATATATAGTCTTGGCATACACTGATTTTTATAAATCATTTGATAAGCATGAAGCATCCTTCTTGTTTTCTTGCACAACTGATCCAACATCTTTTGGGGCCAGTCAGTCACTCCAAAACTGTAAGTTAGGACAGGAAGAGAAAATTGGTTCATAGCTTGGGCTTTGTTCCTAGATGTTAACACTGTTTTCAGTATTAATTTTAGTCTTCTAAAATATTCCTTACTAAGTTTTATTCGCATTTGTTCATGTTTTATTGTCGATCTTTCAATACCCAAATATTTATATGCTCCCTCTAGCTCAAGTTCTTTTATATCACATTCTTATCCCAGGATGATGTTTTCTTGATGCTGCAATTTTCCTGCTTTAAAGGTTGAATCTGATGTTGTCCCTATTCATTCTTTCTCACAGATGGGTTTGGATCTGACCCTCGGATCCAACTTGGCAGCATACAAAAGACTTTGGATTCAATTCTCAAAGCTCCTCCCTCTACACATCATACTCTATTCTCTACCTAACTCCTCATATTTCATTTGCTGCCATCATGGTGAGATGGAGGATTTCAGTTTTGTGCTTGTAAGAAACATTTTTTTTTATTATTGTCTCAAACTCTTTAAATTTTCTTTATTTCTGTATGTGGGTAACCTTTTTCTCTTCATGTACATTACACTTCCTTATTATGTCCGAGAAACCTATGGGCTTCAAAAAGTCATCTTGTGGGCATAAGATCCCCAATTCCAATATCCACAAGAAGTGGATCTATTGCCTGGGAGCTGACCATCTTAACTCTTCTTGCGCCATTTGAGCCACCTTCAATCCCAGTGCTCTGTTGGATAGGCGCAATAAATTAATACTAAAACGCTTGCTCCATGCTCCTTCTGGGGCTCAAACCACCTCCAAAGCACTCCCAGTTTCCTCAGACTCCAGGAAGCAGTCTCATCAGAAGTCCCTATGGGCTTCTTTGGAGCCACTAGTGAAGGTTAGGAGGAGTTCAGATCTGACTATCTTGAATCCAAAGTCTTTTGGGCTGCCCTCGGATCCACAGTCCTCCTCAGATCTGACAGGCTTAGCTCTTACTGTGGTTTCCCCTTTACCTTCTACCTCCTTCTTGGATCCTAAGCCTTTGGATCTCAAAGGCAGAAGCCATACTCCAGAGTACACTCTAAAACCTGTCTCTCTGGCCCTACTCACTCAACATTTTCAAATACAGAGGAAACATGCCAGGCCAGCATCCACATCATCTTCCAGGTCTTTGAAGAGTTGACAGAGGCAGAAGTGAATAGGATGATGTCAAAGTTTCTCAGGGCTCAGATCCAGATGGGGGTTCTGCCAGCTCCATCCCCTCATGGATCCATGAGTGCACCTGCTAAGCTTGTTCTTTCTTCTTCTCTGATCCAATCAATGTTTTTGGAATCCCAGGATATGAGATACCTGAGGGGTTTGGTGTCAGATCCAAGGAAAGTACCCTCTTTGACTCTGATGGTATCCCTGACTGGTTCTGCTCCAATACCCTTGGATTAGAGCAGGTCTCGGATCCAAAGGACTGTACTGGGTCTAAGGGGTTGGGTTTGGCCCCGACTTTGTCAAACCTGTCCCTTCCCCTCAGAACCTCAGCCCTGGACTGCCCTGATTCGATTCTTCCCATGAGGCTCAGATCCAGGGGTAACCCTGTCCTTCCTTTCTTGGAGACTTCAGCTTAGATATAGATAGGAATATAGTAAGATTAGATATTTTCTGTACTTATCTGAGACTGTCCTGCAATGTTGTTTTAAAATATTTCCTGTGATTCTGAACTCTGTAGTTACTGTGCTGAGTTATTGAATATTGTCTTGTTCTTTTATTATTTATTATTATATATATTTAAGCCTTTTGATTGTGACTGGTTTGTTTAGAGATATTTAATCTCTTAGAGTACTTGCATATGTCAAAAGACAAGCCAAATGGCTCAAAAACTTGTAAACAGAAATAAAAATAAAAAAGCAAGCCACCAAGGCAGTATTTGTGTGAAGCACACGTTTATTTAACATTAAACACTGTCAAAGTAAAATCAACTAAGCACTTTCGCCAAGAAACATGAATTGGCTTCATCAGAGTCACTCAGTTATGATGTAACTTCCTTTATATACACTAACTACTTAAGCAATTATTCATGATTTTGCTCGCATCAATGAAATTACCCTGACTAAACTTAAAGCTATACTTCCCCTGAATATGTCATATACAGAATAATATGCTGTAAACCACAATAATTGATACATTTAAGATAAAAATATTACTGTTAATACAAATAATGAATATAATAGTATAAAACATAGTTAAAAATAAACTTAAAAATACAAAACATAGTTGATCTGTTAGTTGCAGTAGTCAGATAAGTGTTTTCACAGTACACTTAAAATTAAACCTCTGCTGCCCTTTGCTTCAAAAAGGGAGCTGTTGAACAATAATCATTCAAACCTAACTTGCAACAAGCATTTAATCTCAGTTGCCATTTAGTTTCTCTGGCTTCTAATTCTAATTCATCATCCCCACCCCTAGAGTCACTCTGCACTCTGTCAATGACAAAGAATACAAATCTCTTATAATTGGGACATTCTAGAGTGTGAACATATAAAGCATTGTTCATTTCTTTATTTGTAATGTCTCTAAGGTGCTCAGTAATGTGATCTCTTAGTCTTCTTTTGGTCTTGCCTATATAGAAACAAGGGCATGATAAGGATGTAGTTAAATAAACCACTATAGTAGTATTAGGTTCATAGGCTGATACTAGGCTATCTGCCCTAGGGCATTTATAAGCCTAGCCAGTGTATGTTTGGCTTTCGCCACCATTTTAGATTAGTTGACTGTGCCTCTGTATAGTAGGTCACAGAAGGTAGCCCTTTTAAGGTTTGTTTACTGTACCTCTGTCAAGCAGTGACACAGAAGAGATTCCAGGGGTAAACTTACGATCTCCCATCCATTCGTCAAGATTTCTCTTGAAGAGGGTCAGTGAGGGGCTCTGCCTGACATGGATTGGGATTTTGTTCCAGAGTGAGGGGAGCCTCTGAGATATGAATCTGTCCCTCCAGCATGTCCTATTTATTTCTGTGCTGAGGTTCAGGTCCCTGGAGTGTGTAGCTCTAAGGGATTTAGATTTCCTGAGGTGAAGCATGTCCATTAATTCTGGGTTGGACATGGCTTTATACGTCAGACACAGATCGCCTCTGAGTAGGCGGTACGCAACTGAGTAGAGCTGGAGTTTCTTTAGCCGAACTGCATAGGGCATCTGTTTGAGCCCCTTTATCCTCTTGGTGAGATACTTTTGGAGTCTTTCCAGTTGTTGAAGGTGTCGGGTAAGGTACATCCCAAATGGGGCATTGTACTCAATTATGGGCCTAATAAGTGATGAGAAGAGGGGCACAATGACCTCTCTTGATCTAGATGTGAACCCTTTCATGATAAGGTGGGCTATATAGAAGGTCTTTCTAACCACTTTGGCAACGTGATTGTCAAAGGAGAGATTGCTATCTACTTGGGTCCCCAAGTCCCTAATTACTTCTTCCATACTTAATGGATTAGCACCTATGTGGTAATTTGTGGGCACTTTGTTTTTTCCAAAGGGGATGACTATGCACTTTTTGGCATTTAGCTTTAGGCCATGGCTCTGGCACCAGTTATCTGTCTCTGTGAGACCCTTTTGGAGGATGCTTGTGTCAGTCGGAGAGTCGATTATAGCACCCAGTTTGCAGTCATCTGCGAACTTGGTCAGCCATAGTCCACCCGTGTTAGCCTGTACTTCTGAGAAATATATACCGAACAAGAGAGGTCCCAGTACTGAGCCTTGTGGGACACCACTTGTAACTGGTTTAGAGTCTGACATGGCACCTGCTATTCTGACCATGTGGGTTCTATCACTGAGCCAGTTTGCAACCCATCTTGTGACATAGGGGTTGATATTTAAGCTGGTGAGCTTATTTATGATGCCCGAGTGGGGTATTGTGTCAAAGGCCTTTGCGAGGTCCAGGTAGGCTGTGTGGACTACCTTCCCTTCATCTATGTCTTTGGTAACTGTTTCAAAGAAGTCAACCAGGTTCAAGAGACAAGATCTGCCCTTAATGAAGCCGAATTGGGTAGGATCCAGTGTCTGGAGGTTCCCAATGTCTTTGTTTATGATTTCCATGATGATACATTCCATAGCTTTGCAGACCAGGCTAGTCAGGCTTATAGGGCGATAGTTTCTGGCGTCTGTTGTGGCACCACCTTTGTGGAGTGGGACCACTGTTGCTGTACACCATTCCTTGGGAACATATCCTGTAGTAAGGCTGAGATTGAACAGTGACTTTATATGAGGGTTTAGTTCTTCTTGGAGCTCATGTAAGACGCAGCCCGGGACACTGTCTGGTCCCATTGAGGCTGTGTTTTTTGCTTTGGAGAGGGCAGCTCTCACCTGTGCATCTGTGATCTCAGGAAGGCTACACTCTGTTGGGATAGACATTTGCTCTTTTGGGGGGGGGGGAGAAGTTTGCACTGAACCTTTCTGCCAGGATGTTGGCAATGTCTGTGGGTTCAGTGAATTTTTTGTCATTTTGCACTAACTCAGAGCATATCTGGGAGTTGCCTCCCAGGTTTCTGACATAACTAAAGAAGGTCTTGTGATTATCTTTAGTGTCTTGTGCAATTTTTCTTTCAAAGCTGGCCTTAGAAGCTTTTATGAGGAATCATAGTTTCTTGCTAGTACTGATCAGTGACGCCTTCCCTTTTTGGGATTTTGCTCTGTCATGTAGTAGCTTTCTCCTTCTGTTGTATAGCTTATTTATGGCCGGGGTCCACCAGACAGGTCTCCTGCTTTTGAAGGAGTGAGTCTTGGTTTTATTTAGGATAGCATGCTCCATGCATTCCTGTAGGTGTCCATAGAATGCTTTTGTAAAGGATTCTGCATTTTGGGCCGTATTGTCCACTGGCCCGGGGGCTTTGAAGGATTCCACCTCAGTTTTGAGAAGTGTGAAGTTTGCTTTTGAGAAGTTCTTCACCGTGGTTTCCTTGGCTAGGGGTGGAGATGGAATATGGATGTCCAGTAAGATTTGTTTATGGTCTGATCTTACCAATGAGGGGTATACCTCTGGTGTGGAACATAGAGACGCCATGTTGGTGATGATCAGCTCCAGTATGTTTTCCCCTCTTGTGGGAGTGGTGACCAGTTGTTCCATAGCATTTTAGTTTATATATTCTAGGAACCATTGGGCGAGAGTATTTGGGCTTGAGTAGTTTTCCCAATCGATGTTTGGGTAGTTGAAGTCACCCAATATAATAGTGTTTGGAGAGACCTTCATATTCTCCAGTGTTCTCAGGAAAGCTGAGTGAGGTTCCTGTGTTTGGGAGGGTGGTCTGTAGCAGGCTACAAACTGAAAGGCAGTTTTGCCCACTGTTAGTTGCACATGGATGGTCTCCGAAGCTTCGTGCAATGCCACTAGCCTGGAGGTGTGGATATCTTTGATAAATATGGATACTCCCCCTCCTTTTGTGGTTAGGTCCGAGTTTTGGGGCCGGAAAGCATGTTATGAAGTATAGCCTGGTAGTGCTGGGGTGCTCTCGGGAGCCTTGAACCAAGTTTCTGTTACTGCACAGATATCGATATTCTCCATACTGATGAGAGTCTCGAGTGCGTGCATCTTGAGGTTTAGACTTCTGGCGTTGACCAGCATTACCCTTAGTTTTTTTTGTTTGTGTTGTCTATGGAGGTCAGTTTGTCTTTTGAGCCTTGCCTAAAAAAGGCACTATGGGGGAGGCAAGAGCCTTAGCCAGTATTCGAAAACCCAGGGGTGACAGGTGCAAGCTGTCCCTAGCGAAGTAATGTGCCTTATCGAGCATGTCATCCCAGGCTGACAGACACTGGATCCCCTTTGAATGACACCAATACTTTAACTAATTGTTAAAATTGATCATTTTGTCTTTATACTGTGGCATCATTCTTGGTGAGGGTAAGATGCTACTCAAGGTCAGCGTCATACCGTCCTGGGCTACATGATCAAAGAGCTCCTGTACGTCTTTTTTCATGTAGTCCAGGGAGGTACGTCTCAGGTCATTCACACCAGCATGGACAATGATGGAGTCATACTTGTACTTGCTTTGGAGTGACCCGAGTGCTTGTGTTATGTGGCGGATCCTGGCATCCAACAGGCAGCTTACAGTGACCTTCTCCTTGTTCAGCCTGGTGAGTGGGACGTCAGTGTGTCTGACAATAGAGTCACCTATTACAAGTGTATTAGGTGTGTTGTTTAGCCTTAAGGGCTGTGACTGTGTGGCACACTGACTTTGTGAGCTATGTGCTACATGGATATTGTTTCATGGTAGGTGTTGCTTGGATGTCTGCTTTGGAGGTCTCTGCTGCTTAGGCAGATTTTTATTTAGAGCCTCCGAGTATGTTTTTGTGTGTTTATGTGTTTGGTTTGCTGATGCGATAGGTCTATGAGAGACTGGATTTGTGGTGTGTGTGGTTACCTTCTCCTCCTGACAGGCTGTGCCAGTACTGGGTTGAGAGAGCTTAGCCTCCAGTTTGGCTATATAGTTGCATCTCTCACATATATTTGAGCTTGTTGGGAGGAGGAGAGGGTGGTCTGTATACATAAGGCTGTTGTAACAT